>NC_090446.1:558531031-558838031 GCF_031143425.1 Pleurodeles waltl | reverse complement strand
GTGCCCTGTACCACCTCCTAATATTGTAATTACTGGCCTTCTCAGACAGCTCTGTCAGTGAACAATACACCTGCTTGTACCACCTCCTGCTGCTCCACACTAGGACTCATATAGCCCTCTTTGTCAATATACCTCAGATCTGTCCAGTTCAATACTGGCACCCACTCGCAAATCTGCCCTTGTACCTCAGTCCTAAGAGTTAACACTTCCTGCAGCTTGAATGCTCGGACTCACAGTGCACATGCGCGGTGCACCCATTGACCCATGTGTGTAGCCCACCATTAAATCAACAGAGGATGTTACAATCAGGACCGAGGTTTTTTGGCAGTGTTGTGCCTGGGTGGCAGTAGTGAATTGGTAGTGTTGTGCACATGCATAGGTCGGCCCTGTCAATGAACATAAGATCTAATCTCCTGTTGCTTGAATAACGGGATTCACAGCTCTAGCAATGCACCACCTGCTGTTTCATTACTGGGGCCTAAAGGCTAACAGATCAGCCAATGTACCTCAGTCCTGCCCTGGACCACCTCATGTAATTTTGATAGCTGAACCCCGACATAGCCCTGCCAATGCACTTTAATACATCACACACCCGCACTTCCTTCTGCCACTCCAATCCTGGTTCTTTCATACAGCTCTGCTAATTGACCATGCTCCTGCATTGCAGCAACCCTTGCACTTTTATCACTAGGAACAGCACACTGACAGATCTGTCTGTGCAACTTACCCCTTCCCGATGTTGTGCTGCGCTTTCCATCTCACTACTGGTACCCACTACCACCATTCCAAAGAATCTTAGTTCTGCATGTGCCAGCTGTTGCTTAGGTACTGGGGCTCAGACACAGCTCTGTCAACGCTCCTTGCTCCTGCACTGCAGCTTGCCTTGCTGTTTCAATCCTGGAATCTACGTAGTGACACCCGTGCCAATGCACCTCAATCTTTCTCTGTATTGCTTAATGCCATTTCACTACTGGCACCCCATGCATTCCTGTCCATCAATCCCGGCCAACCCTTTTACCGCCATTACTGGATCACCCAAAAAATAGTGGCTTACTTGGGTATCGAGACTCTGTCACAAAACATTTTGCACTTTTATAACCCTCCCTGGCCTCGCTGCTTGTTGTGTCCACCTTCAGCCAAAAGCGTTAAGTGAATGAATGGACAGTGAATTTTTTTTCATCACAGTTCAGTACAAGGTCACCTTGTCCATCTGAGAGGTATCAGGGCTCAGAATGTATGTCATGTCTACGTAAGGGAAACGTTTGGGAGGCTGAGTGATTACTAATGCTATACTGTGGTTTATGTAATAGCACACCAGAACTGTTTCTGGGGGAGGGCACACAGCTGGTAATGTAAGAGCCCTGAGGGTTTCCTTAGATTAAACTTAAAAGCAGCTAATAAAGGAGATGCGGAAAGATATACGAGGAGAAGTAAGCCCTGTAAGTAGAAATATCCTCGACCACGTATGACCAGCTTGGCGTGAGAAGAGTGATTTCAAGGCACTGCAGCCCGGAACATAGCAGATGAAGTAAGAGTAATGTTGTGAAGGTGCAATAGAGGCAAGCCTCTGGGAGCTTCCCTTAAAAGGGTTCATATATGGGTTCTCTTCTCATAGGATGCCAGTAAGGCAAGTGATGCCATGATGGCGTGTCTGGTGGCGGCCATCCACATTTGGTATTAGGAGCAAATGGGATGATTTCTGCAGTGACAAGTGGGGCACCTGAGTTACAGATGCCCCACAGTCACAAAGTGACTTATTTGGCGTATAGCACTCATTGCCTGTGACCTACTAATAACAAAGGAATACGTTCAGCAGTGAAGTAATGCAAGCAGGGACAATAGGCCCTCCTATCCCCCTTGGATAGTAAAAACATCTATAATTAGCATGCTAAGAAGGATTTGGGGGCAGCCGACCACCGGGAGGTCTGCCAACCAGGGAGATTGGGAGTATGGGGCAGCCCATGAGCTGCCATATTGTGTTGGTCTGTATTCTTAGTGCAAGATAGCACAAACTATAAATAGTGTCTAGTTGGGCTCCCTGTCACCATTTTGTGTTCAGGTGACCTGGTGGCTGGTGACAGGGAGCATTTGGGTGTTTTCTGTAATGTGAGGCCTGTAGTATTTGGCACATTAGTGTGTTAGCAGTACCTCCCTTACATTATTGTGGCTGTTGAATTGGGGATGATGGCTGCAGAGGACATGAAGGTGACCAAGCAATGAGGCTTCTTCGTGAAGCCGGGCATCTCGAACTCATGGTCAGTAGTGAGGCCACAGTGAGTGCAGCCCACCCGGTTTGTCAGGCATTGACTGCTCGCCGCAATGCAAGTGGATGGCGTTGTTGTCATTGCCATTGCGAGTAAGGGCTAGTGGCCGTTCCGTGTCCAGGAGAGCGGCCACTCGTGGACTAAGCTACAGAGGAGCGACCTCTTTAGGAGCGGGCTGGGTGGATATGCTAGGGCATGCTCATGGTGGGGACGGGGAAGGGGCATGGCACAGCGGAGAGGCTGGAGAGGTTGAGCGAGTTCAGGTTTGTGAACCGCTCTGGAGACAGGTCAAACAGCACTGGCTGCATGCCCACCACACCCGCTACAAGTGACTGGGGCAGTGAGGAGGCATCATAAGAGGAGGCGGGCGGAGTCAGAGCCGTCCCCAGGAAGAGACGGCTAGGAAGCATTCAGCGTCTCCTGCACCGCTCCCAGTGACATCGGGCACAGAGAGAGGTGGGGGAGGAGCGGTTATTGCATTACGCAGTGGAAGTACGGGAGAGTGGAATTTTCAGCGATATGATGCAGGAAGACGAGCAGGGTTTGGCACATGTGATTAGCACTTGCTGGTGGAAGCAAGGGGATTAAAACATCAGTGGAGTCTTCTGGAACTGGCAGGGATCGGGCGGAGGTACTTCAGAAGAGATTAAATCCAGAGGCATTTGAAATGACAGATTGTGGGATGAGTTGGGGAGAGGGGGTAGAGACAAGATATCACAGTTGGATGATTATCTGGGAAGGGGGTTTGCAGAAGGGGAGTATGGGGTCGGGTAGTTTTTGGCAGTAGAGTAAAAGGGGGGAGGGGAAAATATGAATTTGGAAGGGATGAGGCACAGATTGGGGAGCATAGCGCACTGGAGTATAGGGCAGGGACAGATAAGGGCCCCACGTCTGCATGGGAGGTGGCAATTTTATATTGTAACAGGGAGGAAGATGAGGAGGACGCGCAGGCCATGCAGAGGAGATCGGTGGACAAGGGGGGCAGGTAGCACAATGAGGAGGGAATGATTACAGGGAAGGGGTCTCAGAGGGGGCAGACACATTTCTGTGGCAGGTGCAGGGAACCAGCACACCAGTCCTGTCCTCTTTCTCACAGGTGCAGGAGCAGCACAGGTTTCAGGACTTGGTAGAGCTGGGAGCGGCTCGTGGGCACAGTTCGCATGACTTTGTTGTGGGAACTCTCTGCGGCTGACAGAAGGTCCAGTATGACCTCGTCCGCCCCACTGACTCATAGGTCCAGGATGGCCTTAAGTGATCACAGCCTGGTGGAACGGTGAGCAGGGGTGGCGGGGCGGCATGGTGGGGTTATTTCAGCCCCCTTGGGCGCTGCATGTTGGTATTCCACTCCCAGTGTTGAGATTCTTTCCTGGCAGGATGCACGTGCAGGCCCCAGTTAGGAAGACATGGTGGACCCGCTAAGGGCCACTGTGTCGGACTATGACACTGAAAGCCTTGAGGAAGGCGAGGTGCAGAGCCAAGAAGTGTAAGGGGGGGACTTCAACTAATGTGATGTATAGTGTATTTCAGGCCAGCGATGAGCAACCAAGGAGGAAGATGGAGGCACAGAGGCTACTGGCAAGGCATCAAACAGTACTACGGGCACCGTCCTTGGAGCCAGGTAAAGCCTAGGCAGTGGCAATGGTACTGGTAATGGTGTCCACAGGTGTGGATGCAGGGGGATCCGGGTTAGAGGAGGGGTGTGCCTGCGGAAAGGGAGGTATGTCACCGATATGGGCCAGGTGTGCAGGTAGACATCCCCTAATCAACTGTTTCGGGGCTGGCGAGGACCATGAGGGACAGGACACAAGTCAATGGAAGCAGTATAGGGATGGACAGGGGTCACACCAGCAGTCCTATGGCAACTGAGGGGACGGGGGACCCAGAGAGCTGGTGCAAAAGGCTCATACTCTGGTTAAGCTTAGCAGGTTGGAGTACTGGCTGGGTTTCTACAGGTGCCAGGAGGAAGCTATGATTCTAGGCAATGGATTTAGATGGGGTTTTTGTTTTGGATTACAAAGGCCCACGGGTGAGGCACAGGGCAGATAATTTGGAGTCTCCAAAGGAGCACAAGTGGGTGGTCCAAGATAAGTTGGGGAAAGAAATTGTGGAGGGTAGGATGGCGGGCCCCTTTCAAGACTGGCCAATGGAGGAATTGATTGTTTCTCCAATTGGGGTGGTGCTCAAGAAAGAGAGGAGCCAGTTTAGCTTGATTCCGCATTTGTCCTGGCCAGAAGGGGGTCAGTGAATGGTCTTATTGCAGAGGAGGTGACCTCAGTATCATATTCTTCCACTGTTGTGGCCATGTCACTGGTGGTGATGGCAAGCCCAAGGGCACTGATGGTAAAATGTGATGTGAAGTTAGCTTTTCGTCTGCTTGCTCTACATCCTGATGACTTTCAGTTATTGGGTATACAATTTGATGGATGGTGGTACATAGATAAGCTTTTACCTATGGGTTTCTCCATATCGTGTGCCCTTTTTGAATACTCCAGCACCTTTTTACAGTGGCATTTTTTGTGGCAGACGGGCAATCAGCTGGTAACCCACTACTTCGATGACCTCTGTTTTGTGGGGGCTCCCAGCTTGGGGGACTGCCAATTAGTGCTGGTAAGGTTCCAGGAGCTCATGGGTGACCTGGTGGTGCTTTTAGCGCTGGAGAAAACAGTGGGTCCACAAACTGTGCTATCCTTTTTGGGCATTGAAATTGACTTTGGTCAAATGGAAGCGCATTTGCCATGTGAGAAAATAGAGTAAATGTTTATTAGAGTGCATGCTCGGACGCGAAAAGATGAAAGTAAGGAAGGTTCAGGCACTGTTAGGTCACCTGAATTTGCATGTAGGGTGGTAAGAGCAGGTAGGACTTTTTGCAGAAGGCTGAGGCAGGCCCTATTGGGTCTCTCATTAACGCATCATCATGTACATTTCTCTGCGGAGGTCAAGGAGAATCTTAGGATGTGGTGTTTTTTCCTGAATCCTTTTAACAGGATTCCTCTATTGCAGCAGGATGAATTGAACTGGGGTGTACAGATTTTCTCCAATGCTGCAGTGGGAGTGGGGTTTGGTCTTTTTTGGCAAGGCATGTGGTGGAGCAGTGGGCAAATGGGGGAAGGAGCATTACTTTCTTGAAATTGTTCCTCTTAGTCATGGCAGTGACTTTGTGGGGAGAGGAGTTGGCACACAAGAAGGTGCTATTCAGGGTAGATAACATGTCAGTGGTGGTGAACAAGCAATCAGTTAGAAACATGCAGGTTTTAAAATTGAAGCTTGTATTTGTTTTGAGTTGCTTGCATCATAATATATCTTTTAGAGCTCAACGTGTGCCAGGTGTGGACAATGGCAATGCGGATGCTTTGTCTAATTCAGTCGTGGAGATTCTGTGGGTTGACCAAGGATGCCGACAGAGACCCAACGCCTATGCCAGAGAACCTGTGGCTGGTAGGCAATACAGGAAGGTAAAACTGGTAGTAAGGTCCCTCGCAGAGTCCACACGGAGAGATTATGGTCAGGCATGGTTGGAGTTTTTGGCTTCGGGGTTGCAGTGGCAGAGGAAGGTTAGTTGCAGACGGAAGAAGTGATACAGTTAATTCTGGAATTTATTGATAATGGCCTGTCTTGGGTTACAATCACGGGCAAATTGGCAGGTGTGGCATTCATGGGAAAAATGTTGAGGGGATATGTGCCTTCCCTGCGTAAGCTGGGATGCAGGGTGCTCGAAGGGTGGGCGAGAGAATTGGGGAGTAGTGCGCGGTTTAGAAAAATGATAACCTGGCAGCTACTGTCCAATGTTTTGGGGCAGTTGCCACGAGTATGCAGTGAGGAGTTGGAATGCTGCTTGTTCTTGGCTCTCATGGCGTGGATGTTCTTTGGCACTTTTTGGGTGTCAGAATTGTTGAGAGGCAGGTATTGGGGGCGGGGTGTTGTGGGAGGATGTATCTCGGCAGATGGACAGATGGGAGGTTTGGCTTTGAAGCTCAAAAACAGATCAAAGGGGAAGAGAGTAGTTTTACATGCTGTAGGTGCCCCCGGGCATAGCCCGGTGGTGTTGGGGATGCGTTGGGCTGCATGTGATTTTCAGACACAGATCTGGAAAGCAGGTCACAGCTTTTTAGCTGCTTTCGGTATTGGCCCAAGCCCTTGCACGGTTGGGGTTGCTCCCTGCTGATTTTGGAACCCATTGGTGCAGCAACGGAAGCAGGGGAGCTGGCATGGATGCGCAAGGACATTATGCACCTGTGCAGTTGCTCATCTGATCGCTATAAGTGTTATGTGCCGGTGTGAGGGGAGGAGACTTGGATGGTGGGGGGAACAATCTGTTAGTAGCCCTTACTGCTGTTTTGTTTCTTTCCAGGTTCCGTAATAGGTCCGGCGGTGGAAGACGTGGCCATTTTGGGTGGTGGGCCACTCGTTCATCAACTGGGTGGAGGTGCAAGCTAATCAGAGAGATTTTGGGGCTAATCTGGGTTTGAGTAAAATGTTGTTTTTGGTCATGTGGAAAGGCAAAGGGGGAATGCTTTGAAGGAAGTTGGTACAGTGCCTAAAAGGTATGATTAAAGTTGGCAGGTGTCCAGATGCTCTGATTATCCAATTAGGGGAAAATTACCTGGTGAGAGAGAAGGGTGTCATTTTAGTGAGGGCCATTAAAAAGGATTTCTTAGAAATGAAGGCATGTTGGTTCTGCTGTTTTGTCCAATTTACAGAGTTTATACAGAGAAGGTCTTGGAGGTGGTAATCAAACCTGTCGCCATTGACAGGGCGTGCAGGAAAGTTAACCAAGAAATGGCCCATTTTTGCAGGGTGGCTGGTTTCGGTAGGATTTGTCATTCTGACATAAACTTTGATGAAAAGGAGTTTTACATTTGTCGGGCGTCGGCATGGACCTTTGCTCATTGGAGTTGAGAGGTCTCGTCTAGGACTCTAAATTTCAGATGAGGCAGTTGCAAATGCGGTTTACAGGGGATGGAGGGGCAGAAAATGTTGGCAAGCTCTCTTTTTCTGGGTGGCGGGGATGTCAGAAGTTTTGCAGGACTTGTCAGAAGTTTGATTGGCCTTGCCAGTTGGTGAACCAGGTCCAAAGGGAGGGCAGGCAGGTAGTTCAATGTTAATTTTAGAACGTTTGGTTGCTTAGGGGTTTATTCTTGCTGTCATAAGCTGTAGGGGAATATAACGTTTAAAATGTTGAAATGCATTACTGCAGGATGGGCTTGTGGGGAGGGGGCTTTAGGGATGGGAGACAATGGTTAGTAATATTTTCATGTTTAGAAAGGTTTAGTTTTGTATGGTGGTTTGTCTGGTAAATTTGTAATGTGCCCCTGCAGCCTTTCTCAGACAACAAGGTGGTGTGTGACGTGCTGCGCCCCTCCCTCCCAAAAGGATTTGTGCAATCTGGACTGCCCCAAATCTGAAACTCTCATTGTGCCCTCCCAAAACTCATCCAAAACAGATGAACCGTGAATGACAACACTTACTGAAATTCACCTCCTCGGGCTCATCATTTTAAAGAGAACTGAGCACCTTATAGCTGCTAATAGCAGCAGCAGTAATAGTTACTCCTTGTCTGTAGAAGACCTGGTCTCAGCCGTCCCTCGGATTCAAATGAACATAAACTCAAATTATCTATGTTGGAGTCTGAATGCCTCCAGACCAGCACTGGATCTTTGGCTGCCCGAACTCATGAATGCCTGACAGTATATTGAAACAAGTGGGAAATTTGGGAAAAACAATCTGGAGACTCAAGGCCTGATATAGAAGTCGGCAGAGGGAAATATTCCTTCACCATCCCTATGGGGATCCTAATACAGCAGACGGGATATCTGTCACGTTTGAGATGGTGTATTCCCTCCACGAACTTCTAAATCAGGCCCTTAATTTTTCCTTTCACATACATTGATGGAAAGGCAATTTCAGTCAGGAAACAGCTAAAATGAAACTATATTTGGCTTAAAAAAAACAAGAGTCTAGTCATCTGAATCAGGTGTGTTGACATATAGAGACATGGATGCTGGGAAATACATTAACGTCACTTCCTTTATATCTGGGCCATAGGAAATCTGCAGGTGACTTCCTGCTGCGATGGATGCTGAGAAAGTTACTGTATCCTCTTTGCCTGTGACCCTTTAATTTTTGCACACCCACTGGAATGCAAATGGGTATGCAACCAACAGGCACTAATAGGGCACATTGCAAACTGTAAATCTGCATAGGGACACAAAACAACATGCCTAATGAATATTAATTAGTGTGGTTGCAATTTGTGGTCCCCTGTGAAGGCTGCAAAGACAAGGATAGTGGTCTGAATGCAACAGTACGCCATTATCCATGCATTTGCTTTTCAAAATGGGAACCATATTTTTCTTTTTAATAAAAGCAACTATGTTGATTAATGGAAAATGTTGTTTCCTATTTTGGAACACATGGGGGCGTATGAAGTGTTTTCCTAGAGACCAGCTAACATGATTCCCAAATGGAAACCTGACCCTCCCCCTTGAAAATCTGATATACCTGCTTTTGAGGTGTTAGTATCTCATCAGTGGTTGTCAACACAACTGCTATTGCAAAGCATTGATACACCCCGTTGTGACTCCTAGATAGGGGATGCACACCCCTTTTATGCCCACTTCCTTTTCAAAATGGGTTGCAAACCCCTTGCATGAGTCAGGAAGACGTTTACAACATTTCAAATGGCTATTGGGCCTTGCAGTATATTCTTTAGTGGTCAAAGAGCCTGTTTTGCAATTAGAAAGCTTTGCAATTGCAAAACGTTTTGTACGTGAGGCCTATTTTAATTTTGTTATTGTCTCTACTTTATAAGGAACGTCAGTGCAATGTTAAAAGCCTGTAGTTGTAGACCTGTGAAAATATACATGTACTAGCTCCTCTTGCTTCTATGACTCATAGTCTGGACATACCGGATTCACCTTGTTTTAAAAGATTACATTTTATTTTAGTTACATATGCAGTTGTACAATATCTTTTGCGGACTTCCATCGCCTCACTCTTGCTCCAGTACCAAAAAACTGGACCCATCAGATAATGCAGGAGTGCAAATTGAATTACAATTTGGGGACAGCTGTGACAACTGGGGCAAGTCTGTAGCATTTTTTGCAACTGACATCCACTCAAACACTGCTTTCGCATGCATGCCAAAGGCAAACCTGAAGTTTGGAAACTATCTGTACAACATGGAATTGTTTCCTCAAGCACATGTCAAAACAATGTAATAGTTAGGTCCCTGGTGTTACTTATTGTGTGCGGCAATCACAACTGTACATATTGAGTATACTGAATAAAGAGTACTATTTTGTTATGAGGTTATTTCAGCAATTATATGCGCACATTTATTTTAGCTCTGGGCCCAAGGCCGGTGCCCTCTTGCCTAGTTATATGAAATTTTATTATTTTTTATTATTTCAGCAAAACTTCATTTAAATGGTGATGTTTTATTATTTTAAACAGTTGCCCTTCCATGCAGAATTTATTGTTAATTTATTTTCACAACATTTTCTCCTGTACTCAACCCAAGGCTGCACACAATAGTTTACCTGGTATTGCCGGTCCAAAGAGTACAGTGTCTACCCTATACAGAAAAATAAGTGTTGTCACGTCAGGGCAGTTCTTAGAACAACAGAAGGCTTATTATGAAACACCACACTGCCACCACCAAATCAGAAGAGCAATTCCAGCCTGCCAGCAAGCCAACTCTCTTATGCTGCATGTTGTCGTCGCAGTTTCTGCTTAAACTCTGCGTCTTCTCTTCATCCACAAAGGAGGACTCCCAGCAGACCAACAGACTTCTTCTTTACCTATAGCACAGGAATGGGGACTGGGTTTCCTTCCAGATTAGGGGTAATATTGCTATTGCTCTCATGTAGAATCTTAGTACTTCAGGGAGGGATTTTAGATTCACCATTGTGACAGTATGGTGGGACTTTTCCTCTGTTTCACTTTTTTAGTCACCGCAATAATAGTGTTGCGTTTCATTATCCTGATAATTGCAATTCATGCCTTTCTACATAAAATGCAGTTGTTTCAATAAAATGTACTGAACCATATTCTGCTTCTGTTTGTCTTTGCGTGTATGAGGTGTGTATAACTGAGAGAAAGGGTAAAGATCCGTTCTACCCCGACTTCCCTCAGAAGTCTTTAGAGTGTCATGCAATAGGCTGCCACAAATCACATTTACTCTTGGGTTTTGGTGAGGTGCTGCTAGCTAGCTGAAAGGGTTAGGCCGACTTCATACGGTATGGGATCAGACTAAGTCTGCCACATGCGGTGGTGCTGCCGCCAAAATCTAGCAGTCTTGTTCCTACCATGAGAGTCCTACGACAATTTAATTCTGTGATATAATTACTCTTCCGGTTAAGACACATGAATGCTGGATTTACATTTGTTCTACCACATTTCCTTCTATTGGTCTGATTAAATATTATGTGAAACATCAGGGGGTATTTACTGTACTCATTAAATACCGTTACTTTAAGGTGTAGCATTTACTGAGTGCCACAAATTCTTCTTATAACATATTTATGCCCTCAAAATGAGACATAACATGTGGATGCAACATTCAACACACTACAATGTGCATGTTCTGCCTCTTTTCCTGGCTTTCCAACACTACAGATATATTTTGCCTGGTTTTTCCTAGTCGATATAGCTGGGTTGAGATATCACACAACTCATAATTTTGATCCTTTTGTAAACTCCTGTTTGCCTAGAGACTGGAACTTACAACCTGAGTCACAATCAAGCCTTAAGACTCACAACTTATGGAACAGAACTGTATTGTATGTATAGTGACTGGACATGCTTTCAGTACTTATTACCAATCAAGTGCAGATTTTAATTCCAGTACCTAATTCTCCAGGGCCTGTAAATATTAAGCACTAACAAATAGAATAGCAACCCAGAATGTCCATGTGAACCTGGGTATAATTATCACAAAATACATACCCACGTGAAACTCATTTACAATCAATTTACATATTATAGCAGAAAAATCTTGCAACTGGTTAACTCATGCAGCATCTTCCCACAGTGGGAACGCTGTATTTTCTTTTTGTAGATGCCAGCCTACCCAGCTCTTATATTAAGGTGACAAAGGCACCATTCTGGGTCAGACAGTGATACCAATATTCAACATCCAGCTGAAGCTTTCTTTAATAATTCCCACCTTTCACCCTTACCCAGGTCATTTTATGTCCTGATAAGACCCTAGAATCCAGCACGCTAATCGGACAAGACTTCTTCAATTAAGTTTTGAATCAATCAGTGTATTAACAAGCATACTTTATAACGTAATAAGAGGCTGTCTTTGTGAGATACAAAGATCACAGAACTATAAGCAATTTTGTTTATTGCTTTATGGTGTGGTGCCTCTTTTCTCACTAGAGGATCACTTGTTTCAACTATCACTCTTTGTTTATTTTCCTAAAGTATGCTTTTAAAAATGATTCACAATTATATGCGGATGCAGCTTTCAAAACATTAAAAACACGTTTTTCACGTATGTGTTGGTACAGGATTCAGTGTAGTTATTTATTTCTCTTCAAGATTCTAGACAGATAATTTTCATGTTCATTTAAGAATTTCTTGCACGAGTTAACCAGTAACAAGATTATTTTGCTATAATATTCAAACTGATTGAGTTTGAGTTTCACATGGCTATGTATGTTGTGATAACTGTACATATTAAGGCCATATTGTTCTGCAATATTGCTTTTTCCTCTTGGACATTGTTTCCCACATATCATGTTTTGTAGTGGAGGATAATACTGTGCTATTGCTTTTCGGTTGTGTTATTTGTGATATTATAATCTGAAGCCTCTTTTGCCATGTAGTACAGTCTTGTGTCATATTTCTTGCTCTTTAGTGCATTTGCATAGTTTATACATGTTGATATTCTTTTTCCATTTAACTAGTAGGTTCCTAATGAGCAGAGGCCAATTTAAATTTGGTGTCTCTTTTGATGAGTATTCAGATCACATTTCCAAGTGAAGCGTTTTTCACACTGAGTACATCCATATGGTTTTTCTCCCGTGTGTATTCTCATATGCCCATTCAGATTATCTTTCCGACTGAATGTTTTGTGACAGAACAAACATTCATATGGTTTGATTCCTGTATGTATTCGCTGATGCATAATAAGCTTTGCCTTACGAAAGAAGCTTTTTCCACATTCAGTACATAAATATGGCTTAGCTCTTGAATGTGATCCCATATGTCGAACAAGCTCTTCTTTCAGACTGTAGCTTGTACCACACTCAGCACATTCATATGGTGCCTCGTTTTGATGTGTATCTGGAAGATTATTTTGATCAGCTAAACTGCTCATATTACTCTCACATTCATTATATGCGTTTGGTATTTCTGCTTGTAGTTGTTCCCATGGCGAGGCAACATGTTCTGAATTACTGAACTCAGTTCTGTATCCAGCAATTTCTTCACTTTTCGTGTCTTGTACATTTTCAGACCAGGGTTTGTTTTTATAGTTTAGCCCCTTGTCAAATATCTGTGGGAGCTTCTTGCTTTTAGGTCCTGTAGTAGCTGTTTGAAGTGCAGGTGGTCTGGTATACTGTACAAACTCGAAATCCTTATTTTGTCTCTTCATTCCTCTGTCACCTGTTGGGTTGAAAAAACTAGTTGATTATTAGCTTTCATCACATATGTACATGCCATTGGAGAAAATACTGCATTTCAAAATTAATCTTAGAGATGTGTGTGAAAATTCATTAGATTCCTAATTGATCATTATTTATATTAAAGTCACACAAATTAATCCATGTCTCATACTTTAGTTTATAACAGTGCATTTTGTTGAGTCTCGAGTAAGATTCTTATTAACATTGTTTAACTTTGTTTTTGATTATATTTTTGTTCCTGTGTCTAAAGGAATGGACACAACGTAATTTGATATATATATATATATATATATATATATATATATATATATATATATTAAAATATGAGTTGTAGAGTAGCAATATCTGTTATGAAACTGACTGTAAATGTGGTTTTGATAGATGAGAGGGACTCAGTGTTTGACAACGTTGCTTCTCTCAGCAATGGGCAGGCTGGACATCACCAAGATGGTGGTGCTGCCTCGGTTTATTTATTTATTTAGCACCATTCCAGCGTGCCTGCCAAGATGCTTCTTTAAAACAACAGATCCAGCAGGAACGGATGTAGCATGGGGACACTATAGTCCTAAAGAATCAGTAAACAAACACCACCTTGCAAGTCAAATAGGTGTGCTTGATCGTCTATAGAACCTATATCTAGCAGCACAGCTAGTGGGTGGGAGGGAGGTGGGTGCATTCCGCTCATCAAGTGTTTCAGTAAATCTATAACAAAACAGGTGGTGCCTGCACAAAAACATCACTTCTCTCAAAACAACAGGGATCTGTGTAAACACCTATGCTGACGGCTAGATACTGCTGGAGCAAGAGTCAGAGAAACCCCACCAGAGCTCCCAATATGTTGCCTGCCAGAACCGAAAAGAATGACAGTAAATACAGACTGACCAAACTGGGAGGAGGCAGAGGTGCAAAGATTGAGAGACTAAAATGACAGACATTGTACATATATTTGCCATGCAAAACACCAATCCAGTAGCAGCAAGGCAATTTCTTTAGTTCAAATAAATTGTATCAAGTTTTAAAAGGCAAAAGCATAGAATTTCATAATATAGAACAAACAGGCAAATTACCACTACTGAAGAGAAGTGCATGACAACTCACAAGTATGGCAATTGTACAGATATTATTAGTCTAATTCGCCCAAAAAAAGGATACAATATCTCAATGTACTTAGAAGTTATAGAAGATAGGAAGGATAATTGAAGAGAGAAAAATAGTGGCATAGTAGGGTACACTAAGATGGAGAAGAAGGTGGGGTAGGACCAACTAGTGACTGACCTATGGATATCAGGGCGAGGCCCATACAGGGTGCAATGCAACAGAGTTTGGAGCGGTATGGTGGTTTACCAGATTCAACATATTTGTTTTTCCAAAGGTTCCTTTTTGGATGCAAATTGGCTAAAATGGGGTTACAGGTTTTGCCTCTGAACCTTATAAATTGGTTCCATGCCCACCATGTATGGATTGATAGTTGGGCAAAGTTTTTTCCAGTTAAAAAAAGAATAGATTTAATTTCAATATTTAGTAAAATATCTAGTAGGGGTAGATCCTCTTAGTTGAGTGTTTTTAGTTTGTGACGGAAGGTTCTCTAGTGAAGCAGATGGGAGTTTGGGGCTCCAAGCTGCGTTTAGGAGGGAGGTGAAGTTGCTAAAGTAATTCCAGAAACCTTTGAGTAAATGGCATTTTATGAGCCTGTGTTTGAGGTTGGCTTGAATTTCTCTGAAACATCAGCATTGGTCTGATTCAATCAGTCCTAATTTGTGTAATTTAAGATGGTCGAGTATGCCATCCAGTAACTACACTGAGCCATAGAGGGAGGTATTTTGTAAAATGTTAGATTCAGTTTAGTGGACTTATTGTGTGTGAATCACTGTCTTTGAGTAAGAGTTCCAATTTGCTTTAGAGCCACTTTATAAACCTAGAGTGATTTGGGGTGATACTTACATTTTAGAGGCCTATGCACCCCTTTATCAATGTTTTTTTAAGTATGATGGGAAGAGCAGGTTCATTTTGGGGGTCTTGTTTTAGTTAGGGCACATTTGATTTTCAAGAATTTGTCAAAGTTATTTAGACCAAATAAGTATTTAAATGATTTTAAAGGAATAGGCTGTGGTTTTGAACCTGACACTTTGACACAGTTAATTTCTCAATTGGCTCAGTCTCTGTAGAACAAGATTTTACCTTCTGTTTTGATGTCTAGTTTGTTCCATAGAGAGGCTAATACAGAGTGTTTAATTTTCTTTCCTAATCTGTGCATGCATTTTGAACATGCATCAATCCTGATTCAGATTGATAATGAGTGTTCTGTGATAATTCTTTTTCATTGTAATGAGGGAAGTTGGAGTGAGTAAATTGACTCATTTTTGTTCTATTTTTAGCCAGACTGGTGAATTTGAAAATGGTTTCAAAAGCCATTATATACCTTGTCTTGCATCAGTGGAAATATGTAAAGTTTAAGTCTCTTATGTTTCTTAACAGTGATTCTAGGTTTTTTTCAGGACCATATGAATATCATGTCATGAGCATCAATTTTGATCAAAGGATATATCCGAGGCAGAGATATCATAGTTTTCATTACCTTGATATGACCCACCATGTTTTGAACTTTGAAGCCCAATTTTCTAAGAGGTTCTTGATGTTATTTAATAGTTTGTCTTCCATGTATTTTATAGGAGCCTTAGGCTAGTTCGAACCAGATCCACCCATATTTAAATATGCTGTTTTCCCATTTGAGACCAGTTTGCTGATCATATAGATGTTGCAAAGGATATTAAGGGGAAGTAATTCAGTTTTTTATTTGTCGAGTGTATAACACACGACTTTGCAAATTTCTTCAAGGTACTCGTGATTGCTGGGATAGCACTCTCTCCCTCACTAGAGAAAATGAATGCATCATCTGTGTAGGCTGCTGTTGTCTATGTGACAGATTTGATGGGGACCCCAAATATTTCTTAGTTCTCCCCTACTGCAAGAATTAGGGGTTTGCTATAAGTAAAAAGAGTACAGGCAATAGGGTCAGCCTCGTCTTGTTGTAATGTAACGCTTTTCAATAGGTGTGCATTAATATTGAGGCTTGCAGAGAGATTGTTGTAAAGAGCAAGACCATTTTATTGAAGATGGTGCCCAGATTGAAACTATTGTCACCTGCAGAATGGTCCATGAAACCTTAAAAAAGGCCTTTTCTGCATGTAGGGCTAATGTGAATGATGGACTTGCTTTTTCTATAACATGACTAAACAATCTATGTGGCCTGAGGATAGTCTGCCTACTAATGCAGCCTGTCTGAGTAACCAAATACTTGATCTAAGGAAGGGTATGAGCTCACTGGCAAGACTTTTAGCATATAGCTTAGAGTCAGTATTAATTAGGGATATGAGTCTATAGATTTTTGTGTTGTGTGGACATTTGCCTTCTTCTAGGAAGACAACGATTGTTGTACTACAGGTAGTATCGTTAACTGAGCCAGTACCTGTGTGGAGGTCGAAGAGGGCTTTAAGTAGATGTATTAGTGTATTGCACCAAGTGTGGTAGAAGGAAGCTGGTAAGCCATCAGTGCCTGGTGACTTCCCCAGTTTTAGGTATTCAATGTTTTTAAATTTCCTAGAGGAAAACTGAATGGTTAAGGGTTTTCCTTGCTTAGTGGTTTAGCATGGGTATAGGAAGTGTTCTGGGGTACTAGGTACATTCTTTATTGGTAGAACAGTTGCTTTTTAAATATAGTCTCAGGTACACCTCTTCAAATGACAAAAGAATGTCTCCCCCTTTGGTAATTATCGTCCCTACTTAATTCTTAATGGCTACTATTTTTGTATATATGGTTTAGGTAGGTGGTAAAACGTCTTCCCAATATGCTTCCCCACCGAAAGTTAGTCCTTTGTTTTTTGTAATAATAAGGTGAACTGTACTGGGCATAATTCTACTATACTCATATTTTAGTATTTCTAATTTGCTCAGTTTATCTTTGTCATGATGATTTATTAGAGATTCTTCTAGCTTTCTAACGTAATTTTCAAGGATTTCAATATTTAGGTTACCTTCCTTGCATTTCCTTGCTATAAAGCTGATCAGAGGACCTGGGAAAAGCAGAGCTTGTCAGTCTGGGGTCATACAGGAGGTTATTTTGGCTAATGCATTGTGTCAGTCATCTCGAGGAGGATTGCTGCGGCATGGTTGAGAATCCATAGCTTCAGCAAGCCACAAGGCCCATTGCATGGGGAGCAGGCATGTTGGCACAGTAGAGGTTGGGTTGGACTACAGGTAATCAATCCTCCTAACTTTTTTTCCTCTATCCAACTGTGTATTTTAGGGCTTATTGGTCTAGTTCAGTTTACAGCAAGTTTGTCAAGGCTATCATTGTGAGGATGAAATCCGGTATGTGCTAACAAACAGCTTTTAAGGCTGGGTAAACTCAAAAGCATGCACTGGGGGGATGCATTGATCGTACTACATCTAAAGGAATTTTGTTGGAGTGCAGTGGCCATAATGAAAATGTGAGGAAAGGTAATTTGAATCTGCATTTGGAGGCTCATTTTATCCAGCCAAACTGGTTATTAGGAAGTGGGGGTTTAACATAAAGACTATCCTTTTATTCCCTTAGGATTCAAGTGCAAGCTAACCTCATGAAACAGCTGCTTGCTGTAGAAAGATGCAGAGCTCCTAAGTTAGGTAGCCATCTTCTTGGGCCCCTCCCTCTGCAGTTCCTAACATTTAGGGCCTGACTTAGATCTTGGAGGTAACAGTCCCACCGTCTGTTTCCCATTGGAAAACCCGTCTACTGGCTTGGCGGTCTGCCCACCCGATTAAGATGTTGGCGGTCTGCCCACCCGATTAAGATGTTTGCGGTCTCATAGGCAATGGACCGCCTGAGTCCCGCTGGCTCTGCCAGGAATCTCCACCCTCGTCGATGGCACCATTGGAAATAGTGGCTGGTGGCGAAACTCAAGCCACCTTTTCCGCAGAGCAGATTTTGATGTGCCTTATTGCCAAGCCAATTGCGGTGGTCCGACCTCCACACCTGAGTTGGCATGTTGGAAGAGAAATGAGGTAAAAGCGTATCTTCTTTCCTGAATCCACTTCTGTTTTCCACTAGACACAACTGGATTAGACTTTGCGTCGCTGTTGCCCTTGCACCACAGAAAAACCATGACATGCCCTGTCGCCAAACTCAAAGGTATGGAACCCGAATTGCCTGTGTACACTTTGTGTTCACTGCACATGAGCTCGGGACCACTGCAGTCATATACATGTCACAGTTAATTTTTTTAAATACGGTGACATGCATATTTCGGTAAAACAATTGTGTCAGTCATGGATGGGGACACACTGGTACAAGACACATATCACACACATACACAACTGTCATGTTGGTGTCTGTAATCATTACCAAATATATGAGGGCACCATAATAACGTTACAATCGCACTTGTCAAATATGTCCATTTGTGCACACTGCAAGGGAACCTGTACCTTAATGCTGTGCTGCTAGTTGTGTATGTGAGTCAGTACGCATGTGTGATTGGATTGGCTGGTTGAGGTGGAGGGAGCTGGAGTGGGTGATGTGGTTGTGTCAGTATGGGTGCCCCTTGCATATGGGTCTGATGTTGTTGTGTATGTTTCATTGTATGTTGTGTTGCTGTGTGCAACATTCAGGTGCTTCTTGTTGTTGTGTGGTAGTCATTACCATGATGTGTGTAGTTGTGCTGTGTGTGAGTGTATTTGGGTTGATGAGTGTGTAGTTGTGTTGGTTGCTGTGGTTGTGTCGTGTGTTTGCAGTGTCAAAAGAGTGTGTACGTTGTGTTATGGATGTATGGCAATGTGTGTTCTCTGCATGTACATGTGTGGCTTTGGAATGGCAATGGATGATAGTAGGTGTGTGGTGTGTTAGGTCATGTGCTGATCAGGTGGACACATATGGCCAAAGTACAGTGTGTGTCCGATCTACCTCTAATCCATAGCCACTACAATTGTTTCCCACAACAGTCTCTCTCTGGCAGCAATCCACCGCACTACGCCCCCCTGCAGAACTGTAATATTTAAATATGGTTGTCGAGAACCCGACAGCCTTATGGCTAGGAAGAGCACTCCACTGTGGTTGGCTCATCCGCAATACATCGAAATAAAGCGACCGGAACACCGTCAACTTGATGGAGATCTTGGAATCGCCGCAGTGGCAGATTGGGGGTCAAGATCTAAATCAGGCCCTAATGTTAATCCTAGCTATTAGAAGACCGTGGGCTTGTTGTGGTAACTCTCCATCAACACTCACTGCAGTAGACGTGAGTCTTAGGATTGGAGAGGAAGGGAAGTAAATATTGACTCAACTTTATGCAGAAATTATAAGTGTGCTGTGCACCTCAGTGCAGTCACTGAAAGATAATTGGTCCACAGACATCAGGAAGGAATTCACAGAAGCAGAGTGGCAGAGGGCAGTTTCCAGAAATGCTAGTTTATATTATTACAATTCAAACTTTTTCCAACCATTCCTAAAGCTGTGTGCTGTAGATGTATTACAAATGTTGCATTCAGGGAGAGATTAATACAAATACATAATTTTTATCTAGTAAACATACACAGAGAGACTTAGGGCCTCATTTAGATTTTGGTGGATGGGTTACTCTGTCACAACGGTGACGCATATCTTATCTGCCAAAATATAAATACCATTGTATCCAATGGGATTTATATTTCAGCGGACGGGCTATTCGTCACCGCTGTGGTGTAGTAACCAGTCTGCCAAAATCTAAATCAGGCCCTTAATTTCCAAAGATAAATACTTCAGGGCACTCTGCAAAATCACACAGGAATTGTGATTTTGAGACCCTTGATTTTTATTTTACTCCAAGATTAATTTGATTGAGTCTGTTGATATATTCTTTACCCTCTACCTTGCCGGTTTGTCTCACTAACTACCCGCTTAAAACAAGAGAATTAAGGTGGTATAAATCATAACTTAGAACAAGATGAAGCACGCAACACTCACCCGCCCAAGGTATATAGATTTGAAAGAAGCTGCTGCAGCATCTCTCGAAGACTCTGTCCTCAACTCATGAAGGTTCTTTATTGCTCTGCCCCTCACTATCCCATTTTCAATCAAACAGTTGCAAGTCCCAAAGTTTCAGAGGGCACTAACTAAACTCTTTCAGTCCTCATAAGTTCTATTTTAATTAAGTCCATATTTTACTAAAACTGTCACTTGTTTGGGTAAGGTTGTATTTCTGTTTCTAGCATTTGACAGTTTATGCATTCCCGCTGGCCTTTCTTTTTCCAGTGAGCTGCCATAGGGATATTTGCTGCCCTCAGGATGTGCTACAAGGAACCTGTGAGATTGGCTCAGGCCTCCTACTCTAGAGTCCATCAAATCTAGAACTAAGACTATCACCTTCCTTACATATCAAAGAATATCCAGTTCTGCGTACACCTTTATATGTGTGGCAATAGGCCTCCATGGCCATTGCCTTATGGTCTTAGACCTGCACTGTCCAATGTATATCCTTTGTTTTGCATAATGGCACAATAGCACAATATTATTTTTGTGTTTCACTATTACCATGTGTTTCTGATAAGGCACTTCTGATCTATGTTTACATAACAGAAGCATAGTATAATTTTTTTACTTCTAATGCACGATGTTCCCTTCCTACATAAGAAGACTATGACTTCATAAACACTTTGGGCCTGATTTAGAGTTTGGCGGAGGGAATTTTGCATCACTAACGTGACTACTATCCCGTTCATGGTATTATGATCTCCAAAGGTTATAATGGGATCATAATAGGGCGGATAGGATGTCCATCATATTTGTGATGGAGTAAATCCCCCTGCAAAACTCTGAATCAGGCCCTATGTTTTTATCTGATTTTCTCAAGTTAGCTTAACGTTCTCACCTCACATCATGATCACAATGTATCCTTGTGAGGACTGCTAAATAAGTGACAATGTGCTCTGCCTTTGGGGACAGAGAACTGATATTCTAGGGAGGACTATCACCAAGTACCTTCCAGCTCCTGAGCTGTGAGCTAAGTTCAGCTTTGTATTCAGGTATGCAACGGCTGCCTCTCATCTTCCTAATACTATATATTCTGGTTACCACCAATTAGTGCAAGCATATGTGGGGAAACTTAAAGGTCAATATAATGTGAGTTTTTTCTTGTTCTGTGTACTTTCTTCATTTTACCTATTGCCAATATGTGCCTGGATTTTGCTACCATTTTGCTAAATATATTCTGCACTAGGCTGGCTTACAATAAAAGCCTACAATTTATTAGTCGAGATGTCTTCTGTGTAAGCTGACTGGCGTACTAGGCTAAAAGGACTCACTGATAGCTTTTGGTCTCTTGCAGGACTGTCTGTCCTCATATCAGCTCTTTTTCTGGTGAGGTATGAGGCAGGAATCTTGGGATGCTTGTCTGTTTTCACAGCTACAAAACCAGGTAGGTACACCTTCACTGCCTTGGGCACTGAAATCCTCAGCAATATTAATCACAAAAAGCCTTAATGTTGGCACTGTCTCACCATATGGGTCAAAGGTCCAGTGTTCTGGTCACATCTTCAGCATGTTTCTATTACCACAGAATAAATCTGATGGAGGTACAACAGAATCAAATTACCTTTGTACATACTTTATAAAATGACTCCCTATGAGTTATGTTTCTACATGTTTTTG
Organism: Pleurodeles waltl; assembly: GCF_031143425.1. Classification (NCBI taxonomy): domain Eukaryota; kingdom Metazoa; phylum Chordata; class Amphibia; order Caudata; family Salamandridae; genus Pleurodeles; species Pleurodeles waltl. Next base: position 558,816,474 of record NC_090446.1, on the reverse strand, counting down.
GGATATCTGTCCAAAGATCACCTCATTGACTTTTAAATATTTTTCTACTCGGTAAGTTGGATGCCTTCTGATAGGTTCCACTAATCTAGTGTTTTGTAGAGGTGCAATATGCAACATCTGTGGACACATCAACTCAATATCACTGCTTTCTCCTGAACATGAGTGTCTTGCTGGCTGCCTCTTTGTATTGCAGGATGAAGGTTCCAGATGTGCATTTCAGATGTGCATGTACTATAGCCTATTGCTTTCTGTGACACTGATATCTCACTTGCTTTTCTCAAATGACTACACCTGACCATTCACTAACACATTTGTGAGAGTCCATCAGTCCCCAAATCTTCCTGTTCACTGCAGGCCCAAAAGTAAAGATAGCAATGGATTGGTTTGTAAGGAGACAGAAAAGTATAGGGACCACTTTTTAGTGATACTTGATGTCTTTCTTCTAGTACCATTCTCGTACGAATCGCTAGCTAAAGATTTGTGGGTCTTTGATCCTTGCATAGTCATGCTTGATCACACCACAGGAACCCCCCCAACTAACTATTGTTTGGTCCACCATAATCTATTTATGTTCTGTCTCTATGACTGCCACTCAACTAACACCTGTGCAGTTGCTGCCTGGTAACATCTCAATATATAAAGGTAAGCCAGACCCACATTCTCTGTCAGGCTCATTAGTATTCTTTTGCTCATTCACTCTCTCCCCCAGCCGGGTGTCACTGTTGTGCCTGTGGTTCCATCTTTGGAATGGAGGCTGGTAAGAGTTGAAACAAATATGGCAGGCATGGTATAATGTCCATGTTTTTTCACTATAATCCTCCTGATCCAGGAAAGGAAAATGTGTTTCCATTGTGTGGAAGATTCAGTGATCTGTTTTCTAAGTAGAAGCCAGTTAGCAGATTACCACTCATCTAGGGTTTTGTTCAACTAAATGCCGAGATACTAAATATTCAGGAGTCACAGATTTATTTGAGAATTTGGATTTGCTTTTTTCAATCTTAAACCCTTACACTTGTTCAAATACTTCAAGTTTTTGTCACCACTTCTGGGGTGGATTGTTCTAGCTCCATCAAGCTAAATAAGCTGCCATCAGCAGCATTCAAGGCAATTAGGAGAGCTGGTACCCTTTTCTGCGAAACCTTTAAAGAAAGTGGGTCAACTTCCAGATGTTATTATGCCACTGCATAGTTATAATGAAATCCAGCTAATCTGGTTCTATGAAGTTGAGCATATGTTTGTCCAATCTATTTTATTTTTGGGAATGTTCGCTAAGTTTTTTGGATCAGTATTGAAAGGTGTGGGTCTGCATGAGGTACATGCCTTGGATCTTTTCAATGCTGTATATTGATAGTGCAATTGAGTCTTGTTCAGTTTAGGAGCCTGCAGCACTTGCTGTATTTCCCCCAGTTCAATTGGTTGCTTCAGTTCAGCCAGATACTGCACAGGGACACTCAGAATCGAAATGCTGAATAGGTAGTTGGGGGACAGAGAGTAAAGAAGAAGTCACAGGTAGAGAAATTTTGGAAAAAAGCATAGATGGCTGCTGCAGTTTCATTAGCGTTAGTTATGCTCAACATTCAGCTGTCTCTTCACTACTATACTCTGCCTAGGCCTTGAGAAGAACTATTTTTGCTTATTCACCCTTATTCCCTATTAATCATTACTAGCTCTTCAGCTAACCAAGCTCTACAATAGATGTTGCACTGATGGCGCCCCATGTTATTGCTTAGAAGGTGTCAATCTAAACTTTGCAAGTAAAAAAATATTGATTACAGCCTATGGCATTTCCACTCTATGAATGGGACTCCAAAATGTTTTATTGTCTAATATCCAGAACCAGTAGAACCACTGTGCCAACTAGCCCTCGTTTATTATACTTCCTGGTGTGCAAGCACTGAAATGGAAATGCTTGATATGCCTACATTCTGGAGTCTCACTTTAAGAAGTTTGATTAGGAAGACATAAGTCCATGAGTGTGTACGGCCAAGTAGCAGCAGAATATAAAGTCCCTCATAGTAGAATTTGGAAATGGGTAGGCATCTGCAAGACTTGATACTTCAAACAGTCCCTTGAACATGCTCTTGATGCTGTAGCTTAAGGGAATGGACCTCTCTAACAGCAGGATTCATGCAACATTGACGTGCCCACCCACTATGAGCTCTCCCTCGCTCTCAACTACCAGGCCCCCCATTACCCACTGCAAGAGTTCTCACAGATTGTGTCTGGGACGTAACTGTTTATGAATGTAATAGTGTTATTTTTAGTTTTTAAAGTTTAACTGAACTTGGGCATATCTCCCTCTCATATCACTCTTTACCCCAAAGTCATGTTTACCTAGAATGGCAACTCCCACTGTCCTGCTAAAGTCCAGAATTGTTGTAGGAATTTCTTGTACTTCATTTAGCACTGATTTTCTTTTCCAAGATATGGGTTTCTTGGGGGAATCCCATGTCTGCTAAGGGGGACCTAATGTAACTCATTAATCTCTATCATTTGTGCTAGGAGTTTGGAGCCCTCACATTAAGTGTTATTAGCCTGATTAGTGGCAGAGTGTGACTTCTTGCCCTAGAGCTACTTGGCATGCATATAAACCTTTGCCACCTATGTACACATCCTGATCCTCTATGCCAATACCCTACCAGTAAACATTATTTGGGCCAGTAGGGCTAGGTCTTCACTTTGGCGTGGGACAAAAAGTGTGTCTTCTTGTGACTGATCAACGTTCTCCTCTATAAATTCATGTGATATCACTTATACCGGATACTTCCTTCAATGTTGAGTTCAGTCCACCTACCCATACTGGATCAGTCAACTCTAACAACAGAGATAAGAGAAATGTGTTGGAATATTGCTCTTTAAATCTGCAGTTTGCACTATTATCTCTATATTGAGAACCATATGCATAATACTAGACAAATAAGTAGTGAAAACATAATGCAGTGGGCCAACAATGCATTATCCAGAAATATCGGCTAGCACAACACTTTAATATTACTTAACAAATCATACCAAGCTTTAAACTTAATTTAGCTGAACCACCCTGGGAAAGTGAATGGTTGCTTTCTGTGAAATTAAAAATATTGTCTTAGTGTATCTGTGACAGCGTCAGCCATCTTTCTGCTAAATGCTAACCAATCATATCAAGTTTTGCCACCCTCCATTGTGTCAAGCCTCGCTTTCATGCTTTGCATCGTATGCGAGACATGTTTGAATAGTGTGCTGAAATTTGTCATTTCTGTACTAGTTTGAAGATCGGTTAGTGCACTACTCCATGACTATAGATCTTGCATCAACGTCACATCTTTATTTCACCATGTGATCTGCATTGGAGCTGTGAGTATGAAAACGTATTTATTTGTGTCTGTTCTCTGCTTGGGCAGGTTATGCTCATTGGTCACCTGTCTCTGTGATTCACAGACTATCCGCTTCTGTTAAACGCTTGTACACTGAATTGGCTGGTATACAGATTTGCTTTAACATGCCTGGTGCATTGGTATCACAATGTGCCTGCTCTGGGCCAACAGAGGAAGGAAGAAAGCAGACCAGATACCACTTGCCAAACCCAAATGCCAAGGTAAGCCGGAGAATTCTCAAGGGGAACAGGGGTGTTTTGTGGGCAGGGGGAGCTGGATATCTGGGTAGAGACAGGCCCAACATTTTATTCTCCAACCAGAACAGGAAGACGCTCCTTCTCCTACCTAGCAGCCAACACCTGGAACACCCTTCCTCTCCACATCGGACAAACCACCTCCCTCCTCAGCTTCGCAAAAGAACTGAAGACATGGGTTTTTTAAGAACCACGTCACCGGTAAACACTGCACACCCCTCCCCAAGCGCCTTGCCACCAACGGGTGAGTAGTTGCGCTTTACAAGCAACGATTGATCGACTGAGGTCAGACAGTACTAGCGCACCTGTAATAAAGATGATCCTTAACAATTACAAGTTCCAGTGGATTCTTTATTAGGAAATATCCCATCCACATAAGCAGGTCCAACGAGCTTTGATACCTCCAACCTCTTCCTTCTCCAACCACTCCAGTCTCCCTGAGGAATGTAGAATCCTCTTACATTCTAACCCTCAAATGATGCAATACATTCCTTCTCTCCAGCTACCACACACCTTCCCCCCAAAGAATATGATGAGTCATACTGAACATGAAAACTATAAGCCTCACTGCAAGATACGATACTAAGAGAACAATAATAAAAACGAGACTAAATAAGAAAATCAAAATTAGAAAAGTTAGGAGACTTTCTTCTTGGAGACCACAACACGATTGAGATTCCATATCCTCCCATCATTAATTTTGACAGCATTTTTTAACAGTTTGGTGACTACAAAAGGACCCAAAAATGTACTCCCACTCTTACTTAGGATGGGTTTCTTAATCAAAACTTCATCTCCTACATTCACTCTGACAGTCCTTGCGCATTTCCTTTTGTCAAAATACAGTTTCCTTTTTTCCATACAAACTTTTTCACACTCTCTGTCATATCCTCCCTCATAAGACCAGGAAACAGCATTATTTATATCCCAGGACAGCCATCCAGGAGCTAACACAGTGTTTCCCTTTCTACCTCTGAACAATTCAAAAGGGACTGCTCCGGTGGTGGTATGTGGGGTAAATCTGTATGCCACAAGAAAGTTTCTTAAACCTTCTTTCCAATTCCTTCTAGCTGCTAATTCTAGTTGCACACATTCCTTCACACACTTGTTAAATCTCTCTACAGTCCCGTTCCCTTCAGGATGATACAAGGAACACAATTTATGCTTGATCCCCAATCTCCTAAGGTATTCTTCCATTTTCTTGGAGATAAATTGCGGACCATTATCAGTTAAAATAGAATTAGGTAACCCTTCTCGAGAAAATTTCTTCTAACAGCCCAATTATCCTCCCTGTTTCAATGCTGCTGACAATCCCAATTTCAGCCCACCTGAAGAACTGATCCACCAAAACCAAAATGTAACTGCTTCCAGCTTTCACATGAATAGGTCCTACAATGTCCATTGCAACTACATCCCACGGTCTGCTAGGTAAACTCCTGACACACATAGATGGAACTCTTGTTTTATATATCTTGTCACTATTACAGCAATCAGGGCATTGCCTAACTACCCTCGCAATACTCAAATCCATTCCTGGCCACCAATAGTTGAGACGGATTCTGGATTTTGTTTTGCTCATACCTTGGTGTCCAGCATGTCCCAACTGAATAATTCTGTCTGTCAAAACACTTGGAACTACTAATCTCGCTCCCCGCAACAATAATCCATTAGACACAGATAATTCCTCTCTTACCTTCCAGAACCCTCTAAATGCTTCATCATGTTTCATCCCAGCATCCCAAAAATGTCTGAGAGAATGACATACACGTTTCAACACAGGATCTTCAACAGCTGCCCTTACCCACTCGTCTTGTTCAATAATTTCTTCCGTGGCACTACACACACTGAATTCATTTTCTTGACTAATGTCCAAATTTTCCTCAGACTCAGAAGTAAGTCTTGATAAACAATCTGCAGTTTTGTTACAAGCTCCTGGCACATAAAACATTTTGAAGTCACAATCTTATTCACAACCCATCTACTGATCCTACTCGAGATCAAATTAAGTCCCTTTTTCATAAAGACTTCCACAAGGGGCTTGTGGTCAGTGTAAACATGGAATTATTTTCCCCAAACGAAATTCCTGAATTTGTTGATAGCCCAAACTACTGCTAAAGCTTCTCTCTCAATAGTTGAGTAGTTGATATCTGCTCCTCGCAACGTCCGTGAATTGTACACCACTGGTTTAAGCCCATCACCATCAGACTTTTGTAACAAAACAGCTCCCAAATCTTTAGTGCAGGCATCTGTCATGATCACACACAAATTTCTTGGGTCAAAAGATTTCAAACTTTCCATGTTGGACAACTCCTCCTTAATACTTTCAAACCAAACTCCCTTTCACACACATCATCCCACAAAAATTCAACCCCTTTCCTTAGCAACTTAAGCATGTGTTCAGTTTTGGAAGCTAAGTTAGGCAAGAATTTAGCAAGGAATTCCACCATCCATAGAAAGGACAACAGTTCTTGTTTTTTTCCTGGAGCATGCAAATTTAAAATATTTCTAACTAGCTCTTCTTTTGGAAACAACCCTGTTGAGGTGATTTTATGACCGAGGTATTCAATTTCCGCCTTTCCGAAAGAACATTTCTTTAACTTAAGTGTCAGACCATGATCTCTCAAAATGGTCAATACTTTTTTCACTCTCTCCACATGTTCCTCCTGTGTCTGAGCATAAACTAAAATATCATCCTGGAAATACTTTATTCCTGGTTCGGAGCCAAAAAAATTGTACATCAAACGCTGGAACACTGAGGCAGCTGACACTAACCCGAAAGGCATCCTAACAAATCTAAAGGTCCCAAACGGCATAATAAAAGTGGTATAGTCCCCAGAGTCGACATGCAAGACAACCTGATGGTATGCTGAGGCTAAATCTAATGTGCTAAAATACTTTGCATCATGTAATAAAGACACAATTTCAGTAATATTTGGTAAAGGGAACTGGTCACTAATGACAGACTTGTTGAGATTTCTCAGATCCACACACAATCTGATCTCACCAGAGGATTTATGTGCAACAACAATCGGAGAAACCCATTCAGAGGACTCCACCGGTTCAATTATTCCTTCATTGCACATTCTCCGTATCTCTCTTTGTACATCATCCTTCATTGATAGAGGAATGGGTCGCACCTTGGACACTACTGGCACTGCCCCTTCCTTAATTTTAATGCAATGCACATATTTTACTAAGCATCCCAATTTGTCACTGAATACATCCTTGAACTCATGGACAAAATCAGGTAAAGGTTCAACTTTCTCTTTCTCCTCCTTCCCAGAGACCTCACATACATCTCTCAACTTTTGTACAAAGTCATTCTTAATCATAACTGGTGTGGGGCTATTGGGATCCAAAATAACTTTCAGTTCCCTTTGGTGTGGCCAACTTGCACCACACTTTGACTCAAATGCATGTCAAATGTATCATTGGACAATAATGTCAACCATGCCCCAGAGTCAAACAAAATTTCACTTTCAATCCCACCAATAGTCACAAAGTCTTTAGGATGTTTTTTCTTCTTTTCCTGTGTATCAACGGTTAAAATGCAATCTTCCACTAGTTTCACAGAAGGAGAATTTTTGTTTGACCTGCAGCACTTTGCAAAATGCCCCCGTTTGTTGCACAACTTACAAGTTGCATTAACAGCTGGACACTTTTTGTAAGAGGCATAATGTCCAAGATTTCCACACTGGAAACACTAAGGGGGTCATTACGACCTCGGCGGTCTTTTCAAAAGACCGCCGAGGCCGCGGGAGACAGAATACCGCCATTGCCGGCGGTATTTCTGTCTCCCTATTATGACATTTCCGCTGGGCCAGCGGAAATGTCACATCAACATTGCAGCTGGCTCGTAATAGAGCCGGCGGCAATGCTGATGTGCAGCGGGTGCAGTAGCACCCATCGCGCATTTCACTGCCCGAAATTCAGGCAGCGAAATGCACGACGGGGCTATGCCTGGGGGCCCCTGCACTGCCCATGCCAAGTTCATGGGCAATGCAGGGGCCCCCAGGGGCACCCCAAGTCCCCTTACCGCCGGCCTTTCCATGGCGGTGTGTACCGCCATGGACAGGCCGGCGGTCGGGGACTCATAAGGCCGGCGGTATGGCCGTGGCAATTCCGCCACGGTCATAATTGCAGGCGGAACACCGCCAGCCTGTTGGCGGTGTTACCGCCAACATACCGCCGGCCGCCAGGGTCATAATGACCCACTTAGTGTCTTTGAACTTAGACCTCTGAATTTGATTACATTTGCTATCTTCTTTTTCTCCTTCACCATCTTTGTACACATCTTGTTGCTCATTTTTCTGAATTATCTTATTGACAGCAGGACTTCTGTTCCTCTCCAATTCCTCTACATAAGCCAGAGTGTGCTCCACAACTTTAGCTATTGCCACAACTTCTTGTAGAGGAGGATCATTTTTGCTCCAAAGTTCCTGTCTGACTTTGTCACTGGAGCATTTCAACATAAACTGATCTCTTATACGTTCCTCAAGAGTTGCTCCAAACTTGCATGTAGCTCCTAGTTTCCTTAATGCTGTAATATAATCCTCTATAGATTCACCAGGTTTTTGCTCTCTCATCCCAAAATGGTAACGTTCTAGGATCGTGCTGATTGTTGGTAAGTAATGCAAGTCTAACTTTTCCAAGCAGAGTTCAAATTCATTCAAGTCAGCGCCATCATCATCCAGCTCTGGTAAAGTTTCAAAAACTTCTTGCCCCTCACTTCCCAAACAATGCATGAGAAGAGAAGTTTTCCTTTCGTTAGATAAGTTTGTGCCACACACTCTTGTATAATGTAGAAAGGATTTTTCCCATTTAGACCAGATTATTGGTGCTTCACCTGGAATCGTTAAAAAGAAAGGAGGGGGAGGTATGTTCTGCATGGCTCAGATATAGTTAAGAACTTCCAACCAAATGAATTATTTACTTTTATTTACTTATTTACTTGTTTGTGTTAAAAATAACACAGCAAATAAAACACTTGTGTTTTATTTTAATAATGTCCATCCACATCCTTTTTTGATGTGAGAAGCAAAAGGATGTTTTCGCTGGGAAGTTCTTCTTATTTTTTTTAATGTTTTCCTTCTGCTTTGCTTTTCCAGAGATCCGGAAAGAGGACGATCACAGTAATGGAGTTAAAGGTGAGCTACTGGCCGGGTATGTACAGCGTAGCGCGCTGATATAGGAGAGGTACCGGCTCAGAAGCTGAGAGGTACAAGTGCAGAGTAGTACACGCGCATGCTACTTTCACGTGCAGAAAAAACAATGCCGGGAAAGCCTTGCGGAAAATGCCAGCTGAGTGATACACATGCGTGTAAGATGCGTGGGCAGAGCCGGTTTGAAGCGCGTACTGTTTGAAAAATACCAGCGTGTGCGAAGTCAAGTACAGGTTAAAACTTGTTCAATACTCGTTCACAATTACACGCAGGGGTGCTTAATACAAATGTCAAACGTAAACGGAGACTTAAAAGGTCTTGTAATGTAAACGGAGGAAGAAAGTGTCTTGCACAACCGATTGAAGAGTTATTTGTGAAGCGTTCCTCCTCCTCCAGTATCAACAAAAGTACGTAACAGATGAAATGGCTCACCAGGGAAGACGGTCTTTCTCTAAAGGTTGATTTGAAGTTTGTAATAGCAGATTCAGTCGTAATATATGGGAAATGCAAAACAAAGTTGATATAGATAATGTTGATGCGTTGGGATACTCCAAGGGTCCAGATCCTCGTCGCCAGTATAATAAAGATGATCCTTAACAATTAAAAGTTGCAGCGGATTCTTTATTAGGAAATATCCCATCCACATAAGCAGGTCCAACGAGCTTTGATACCTCCAACCGCTTCCTTCTCCACCCACTCCAGTCTCCCTGAGGAATGTAGAATCCTCTTACATTCTAACCCTCAAATGATGCAATACATTCCTTCTCTACAGCTACCACAGCACCTAATTAGATCCCACTTTTAAACCCACCTTCTACAAATTTCCTTTATACACCAGTTTTTCTTTCAAATCATTTTCAACTTCTCACCAGATACAGCCTCTGTACAAAGTGATGGTCTCACAGCAGGTAGCAATGGGAGAATCAAAAACAAGGGCACAATGGAGTGTGGTTTATCCGCGTCTGGCTGTCATCAGTCTTTCTAAAGCAACAATGTGAGATCTATGAAATATCTACGAAAAGGAAGTGCTCAGATAGAACTAATCAGCAGTTCTAACAAGGCCCTCATGGAAGTTCGATCTGTCTCTATCCTGTTCACTTCTGGGTCAGGTTCTTCACTCTCCAACCTCAGAAGTATCAGCAATAGACTTCTACTGTCTGGGGGAAGCTCTCCTCAACCTATCTTGTGCCATGATAAAATAGAGATATCCAAAATAGATCTCACTGGTCCCAGTACTTAGACTCACACAACACAAAGCCCTACAACCATATATCTGCTACACATGCACATACACACAAACATGTGCAGTCCACATTCACGTGGGATTTTAGTGCCACGTCCTAGATGTCACATCACAGAAGAACTTTACATGAGTGGGATCAGCAGCACATATGCCCATTGACAGAGGTGAAAGGTCTGGCCACACTTTATTTTTAAAAACAGGGTACACCACCAACAACACTTAATGCAATACACCTAGGGCATGGGCATGAGCCTACTGCCTACTATGAGGGCATGCTTGGTACAGCCCTCCACGCCACAGGACAAATCCTGGACCTTGCGTTGTCAAGGAGAAGTCTACGCATTTCTGCACACACTACGTTAATGTGAAAGTAGGGCCAAAAATAAGTGAGGTTACTGGTTTCACTTGTAGTCAGACTTTCAGGGCATAGTAATGTGTATTTACCAATGCAAATCAAAATTGTGCTGTTTATCTGGTTGTTACAAAAACTGTAGTAGACAGGTACACCATGAAATTTTTTGTACACACTAGAACCCATTCTTTTACACATGGTTGAAATCTACTGAATGAGCTGTGACCTAATGCTTTAAAGGAAAGTGTCAACCCTGTAAGTGCCCTGTAAATGGCACCCCTGGTACCCTACGGCATGGGTACCAAATAGGGTCCCCAAGGGATGCACACTGCCATTGCAGGCTGTGTGTCTTGGTGCAGCTAAAAGTGAAAACACGACATGGCACACAGCCTGTGTGCCATGCCCCCTAACAATGCATGCAATATATGTAAGTCACCTCTGCAGCAGGCCTTACAGCCCTGAGGCAAGGTGTAATATATTACATGTGAGGACATATCTGCACGAGCAGATATGCCCCTACTATGTTTTTGTCGCTTCTTGGATCTAGCGAGTGAACAAGGAAGCCATTTTAAGTGCATGTGCTGGACACTGATCAATACGAGTTCCCCAGCTACATGATGGCTTCATTGAAAATTTTGTATCAAACATCTCATATTAACAAACCCTCGCTGATGCCAGTGATGGGTTTATTAATACATGCACCCAGAGGGCAACCAAGAGGTGCCCCCTGAAAAACCTACCATTTATCCCTTTGCTGGCTGAGTAGTTCTAACTAGTCTGCCACCACCAGACAGGTTTCTGACCTCCAGGGTTGAGAGCCATTGCTCTCGGGTGGACAGGAACAAAGCCTTCTCTGGCAGGGTTGTTAGCACACTATTGGCAACAGGATGAACTGCAAATCTGCATTCCAAGGCAGGAGGCTTCAAAGAACCCCAATGCCCTTGGTATGCAGATCTGGCTTCTCTCAAAGAAAAGGATGCCAACCCCCCAGGCCCATTTAGCACCTGGACAGGTGGGAAAATGAGTAGTCGGAGAGGAGTGCCCACCTCTCAGGTTAGTCCCACCCCTGAGGTGACCTGGCTGGTGTGGACACAACTTTTGAAAGTCTGCCATCTTGGTGATGGCAGAACTATGAACTCTGGGACATGTTTATGCACCACTGCACCTGTGCCCCAAAGCTCGAGTTGAAGTGGGCAAATGGTGCCAGCGTGGTCATCAACCTCTCCAGAGACAGTCCATCGTGGGTTCACTCACTGCGACCTTCACACCGATGCCGGCAGTCTCTTTGTACAGGCCCCCCTCTACCGTGAGTGACCTGGAGACAAATACCTAATGCCGAAGGACACCTCTGCACCCATCTGCCCCAGACCGAGGAGAAGAGAACGAAGGGTGTCCCCACGTCTCCCTGCCTCGTGAGACCTGAGCAAATTTTTTGGCCTGGTCGGACTGGTCCCCCAGTCCATGCCTGCAGCCTGTTTCTGAAGGCCCCCCTCTACTGCGACCGCTCCATTGGGGAAAATCCAAGGGCTAAGGACACCACTGCACCCAGCAGTGCTGGCCCCAGGAGAAAAGGACCGGAGGTGTCCCCCCATCCCTGAGAATCTCAAGATTTGAACCCATCTGTTGGTTCACCTCGACTGGACCCCCTGTCTGCCTGCAGTGCCTTTCTGACCAGACCAATCTGCCTAGATTTCAATGGAGCACCTGACGCTGACCTACACCTCTGCACCCAGCTGCCCCATTGCCATCGACGTGACCTGTTGGTGTGGCATAGGACCCTGCCCCATACTCACCTTAATTCTAGAAGATTGGTCTTGTAAGTCACTGTTGAGTACCTGCTTGCCGTATTTGTTTTTCCTCCGTAGGATAAAATTGCAGCGTCTTGCAGACTTTTCAAAACTGTAATAATTTCTATTGCAAAATGTACTTACCTGATTGTATTGGTTCTAGTGCCTTAAAATATAAAGGTAAGTGTTATTTTTGTAAATTGGTGTGGATCTCCTTCTTGAGTCGTGTGTCTCATTTACTGACTTTGTGCCTATGGTAAATTTATAACACTCCTCTCTGATAAGCCTAGGGCTGCTCGGCCACACTACTCCCCCTAAAAGAGCACCTGGGGATTGCTAGAACAAGCCCCTGTCCACTAGTAAGGGAACCCTCTGGACTCTTTGTGAGGTATACCTCATTTTGGTACACCAGATAAAAAGCCAGCTTCCTACACCAGTGAATTGCAGTTTTTCCTTGCATCCTGCCACTTGAAGAAACAGCCATTTTCACACTAGCCGCCTGGCTTTTGCCTTCTGCGCCTTGACTGGGAGAGCAGTTTTACTGAGCCATTCACACACTTTCAAGATGCTCTTAAATGCAGGACAGCTCCACCTGCCTGCGCCATCATCAGATTTCTTCCATAATGGGTAGTACCATGCAAAAATGAGGGGGGCGTTATTCAACTCATGTAAGCTATTTTTATTATCAAAAAGGCTGATCATAACTTTACAAACCCAACCCAAGGTTCCCTGATATCTCCTTTAGTAAACACCAAAAATGATTCTGACCCAGGACATCTTCACATGTTTTTTGGAGAAGCACCACTGTAAAAGATGTTAGTCCTCCAAGCACCACATTTTCCATTCCTCTCAATCATGTAAATTTTACTACAGAAAATTACATTTAAGACACAAACAACATGAATTGTTCAGGTGTGGGAAATTATGTTACTCTTACGTGGGACTGCTGGTGTTAATGGGTGTGAGGGGCGTTGCGCTCTCACCATGGGACAGAAAGAAAAAGATAAGACATAAGACAGAAGACAGAGGAGCTGGAAGTATATTGTAGTAGCCTCTTGGCATGAAATGGAGTGAATCTCTGATTTATTCTGGGGGATGGGTCATATGAATGCGGTCTGAGGGCTCTGGTGCAGTGCATATGTGTTGGCTGAGCGAGCACAAGTCTTCCTTGTCCTGGAGGCACAAGTTATGCCTGCGACGACAAACTGGGGACCTAGTGTGGGGTTTTCATTTCCCTTTGGGGCATAATTTACATGCTCCAGGGCAGGATCAAAACAGTGCAATTAAAGTAAATGGCAAGGGGACGGGTAGGCCATAAAAACAATGAAGGAGTGGGTGTGTCTCTGATCTCTGCCTCCTCCATTGCTACCCAGCAATTGTTATTGGTCATGACTCAAATAGGATTGGTGGGCTTGGGCTGGGAAGAGACATACCTTCTAGCTTAAGTAAATGGGTTGGGGGTGTTATGCTAGGGGTCTGAAACTATTTATTTCCTACTAGTGCAGGTCCCCCATGATTTTGTATCATGGCCAGCAGGAAGTGTGTGACCTGTGCTATAAACACCAGAACCCAGTAAGCAAAACTGAGAGCAGCAGTAAGGAGGGAGCTTTGCCTGTAGTTTTTTATTTAAAATCGTTATAATGAATTTACCATTTGGCATGAGGGGTTTTGTGAGTGCAAAGTTACAACTTATGGAAAACAAGCAATGCTGTACTGTGTGAGACAAACACCTGTCGTGCTGCACATTCAAATCATTCCCTGTCTGCAATGGTGCAAGCCAACTCTTGTTCACTGAAATTGCTCCATGCTGTGAACAATGTTCTGATAACCCTTTTAGCTTTCAACGGTTCCCTGTCACTGATTTGAGCAATCCGCCTCTGTTTGTCACTTTCCACACTCTCTCAATACACAATCTGCCTCCTTTGCACATGACACTGTACTCTGTATTTCTGTATTTGAAATAGCAAGCAGTACATTAAAATGCATTATATCATAATCCTGTCTTTGTGATTATTACCACCTAAACAGGGGCACCTATTTACACTCGTCGGAAACAATAACCACTTTGAGTATATTTTCTTTACCATATTGCTGTTTACTTTATTACTTTATTTTAAAAAAAATATCTTCATCATGTCCATATCATCTGTGTGATCATATTCCAAGTTCATTCCTTATATGAGAAAATTCTTAGTAGCTGCAGGGAATGTGACAGCATTGATCCTTGGAGGGTAGGTTTGCCACCTTGCCCCCAGAAAAATACAGGTCATCTGTTCACGTTTTAAAATTCTACAAAGGTCTGAACCTGATTCTTAAGTAGAACTGTGTATGAAATTACTATCATTCATTTTTAGGACGCAGCTTAAGACATCTTGGAGACTTTCAGAAAGTTGACCTAGAAATGCCTTCAGCTCGTTGAATACCATTGGCTTTATGGATTGTAACTCACACTTTCAGGCTTTCGATTTGCTGGCTTTATTTGCTTTAGACTTTCCAGGTTCAGTTCGGCCCTCCAGTTGCCTAAACTGTGTTTTCTGTATTCTTCCACAAACTCGCTTTCTGTTAACAAGCCTTTAAATCTTGTTCTTATCTTGTGCATTCAAAGACCAGGGTCAAATGTCATGTATGGACACACATATTAAGTAAATCTTTTGTGATTTCTGAAGTGAGTTGGAAGCAAATACTTTCATATGACCAAAACAAATCCTTAAACTAGGTGTTGCAATTTCCAGACATTTTGTCTGTGAATTGTATAGTTTTATTAGTAAAACTGTATGTCTGTGCAAATGTAATGGTAATTTAAACTGAAAATGTGTTGCCTGTAATGGCAGTGAGCTACCACATCATAAATACTCCACTCTATGCCACTCCACTATACTCTGCACCACTCCACTTTATACCTCTCCATGCCACTGCACTCTGCACCACTCCACTCTATGCCACTTCACGCCACGCCTCTCTACTCTACCCTGTACCACTCTACTCTATGCCAAAGCAACCTTTTCCCCTCTACTCTATACCACTGCACACTACACCACTCCAGTGTAGGCCACACCAACCTAGTCTGCATAACTCCACTCTACGCCACTGTACTCTATGCCACTCTGCAACACTGCAGTCTACCCCACTGGACTTCATGCCAATACACTATTGACCAATTCACTTTACTCTGTAACATTCAACTCTATGCCCCTGCACGCTACGTCAATCCACTGTACACCACTGCACTCTATGGCACTGCACTCTACACCTCTTTACTCTACACCATTACAGTCTATGGCGGTCATTCTGACCCTGGCGGTCAAAGACCGCCAGGGCGGAGGACCGCGGGAGCACCGCCGACAGGCCGGCGGTGCTCCAATGGGGATTCCGACCGCGGCGGTAAAGCCGCGGTCGGACCGGCACCACTGGCGGGCTCCCGCCAGTGTACCGCCGCCCCATTGAATCCTCCACGGCGGCGCAGCTTGCTGCACCGCCGCGGGGATTCCGACCCCCCCTACCGCCATCCAGATCCCGGCGGTCCGACCGCCGGGATCCGGATGGCGGTAGGGGGGGTCGCGGGGCCCCTGGGGGCCCCTGCAGTGCCCATGCCACTGGCATGGGCATTGCAGGGGCCCCCGTAAGAGGGCCCCTACATGTATTTCACTGTCTGCTGTGCAGACAGTGAAATACGCGACGGGTGCAACTGCACCCGTCGCACAGCTTCCACTCCGCCGGCTCGATTCCGAGCCGGCTTCATCGTGGAAGCCTCTTTCCCGCTGGGCTGGCGGGCGGTCTGAAGGCGACCGCCCGCCAGCCCAGCGGGAAAGTCAGAATTACCGCCGCGGTCTTTCGACCGCGGAACGGTAACCTGATGGCGGGACTTTGGCGGGCGGCCTCCGCCGCCCGCCAAGGTCAGAATGACCGCCTATGCCACTCTCCCAACTGCACGCTACCCTGCACCACTCCATGGTACGCCTCTTCATCCTACTTTGAAACAATCTACTCTACGCCACTGCACTCTACTACAATCTACGGGACTGCACTCTACTCTTAACCCCTGCACTCTACATAACTGCACTCCGTCACTGCATTCTACATAGCATCACTGTACTCTACGTCATTGCAACTCTACTTGCAACTTTACTCCACTCCACACCACTGCACTCTGACACTCTACTCTGCAACACTGCACTCTCCGCTGCACTACTCCACCCTACGTCACTGCACTCTATGGCACTATACTCTACAGCACTCTATGCTCCTCTGCACCACTCAATGCCACTTGACTCTATTCTGCACCATTGCCCTCTGCATCACTCAGCTGTTCGCCACTCCAATACATGACATTCTCTGCCACTCCACTCTACAACACTCTACTTCACTCTTTGTCATTGCACACTACGACACTCCACGACACTCTGCTCTATGCCAGTAAGTTTTAGCCATGTTGAGCTGCACCCACGCTGGTGAACAACATCGCTAAAACACATTGGCAAAGCCAATAATGCTTGCATGGAGGAGATCTATTGGCTGTGCCAAAG
Source organism: Pleurodeles waltl (assembly GCF_031143425.1). Classification (NCBI taxonomy): domain Eukaryota; kingdom Metazoa; phylum Chordata; class Amphibia; order Caudata; family Salamandridae; genus Pleurodeles; species Pleurodeles waltl. Next base: position 558,799,800 of record NC_090446.1, on the reverse strand, counting down.
CTTGTTAACATGGCCTTTCCGTCTTTGTTTACTTCAACTATCAGTCAGGGTTCATTAAGACAGCTGTAGAATATGTTTTCTTCTTACATTCACTGTTTAAAGTATGTGCTGATAAGGCGGAAAATAGCAGCTTTGGCTATTTTAAAAGATTTTGTATCACTAGGACATTAAAATATTGCTTGTGTCAGTAACACTGTCCAGGTGGTGACCCTAATGAAGGGGCCAGATCTTTAATCAAAGCTCATAGGTTGATGCATCATGTACATTATAAGGCCACAGTCTGGTGAGGAATTTTGAGAGGGTTACGTTATTAAGGCAAGGGGATGAAAACTGACCTTGGGCTGTCTTTAATACAGGACAGATTTAAAGAGCAAAGTCTCCTCATTTTGCTAAAATGTGTGGATCTCATTTTGTAGATTCAGGAATATGTGTTCCAGGTTACAAGCTTTACAAGCTATCCCTAATCCCCTGAAACCTTGATGTGTTTGTCTAGTCACTGTAAACTAAGCGAAGCCCAATCTTGAGGGTGGTGGAGTTTGGTGGGTTTGAACCTGTTTTTTCAACATTAGAGGTACCTTTTCCTTGTCTCCCAAACTTCTCTTAGGTCTCTCAAGAGCACACTTGAAGTCTTCAGATATGGCAAATGTGGTCCTGTGTCTTGAAGCTGAAATTTAATCTGACTAATGGTTACAGTTTAACGTTTATTATGAGTAGCATCCCCGAATATATCATCTTTCTTAAACTTGTTTGCAAATTAATTTAGGATATGACCACATATGTAGATTAAAGGTTATCACCCTGCAGGTAAAGTGCTCTTCTAAAAAAAAAAAGAAAAAAAAATCAGGACATTGTTTGGGCCAACCCTCTGTCAGAAAACTCCAATTGTAGGCAAGGTATCTGGAATCTACTTGGAAGAGGCAGGAGGAAGCATAGGGAAAAGAAGTGAATGTATTGCGATGTTACTGTGATTTCTTTAAAAAAAAGTGCCTGTGATACATATAGTCCTTTAGCAAATCGTTAGAAGAATTATGGTGGAAAATCCACAGTTCTGCTACCATTATTTCATAGCTGTCTTGAAAGAGGTACATTTCAAACTTGTGGAGGATAAGACGAGCCTGGCATACCACCAAAGTATTGACATTTTTCATCTGTGGCCTTCAGAGGGAAACCTATGGATTTTTATATATGGTTTGTAAAATTGTAGCATTAAAATGCACCATTTGGACATGGCGTCTTCAAACTTTTCATTAAGGGGGAAGAGCCCCTGCCCAAACCCACCTATTGGAGACCAGATTTGCTTGTTTCACTCGTTTGATCAACTTCGATGCAGATCAAACTTCACCAGCCACCACTGACGCTTACCCTATAACCACTACCCAGTATCAAAGTGACAGTCTCTGGGTAAAAATTTGCTTTTGCATTTTATTCCATAAGGCAATTTTGTAACTCAATGGAACCAATTTTCTTCAAGTACAGCTTATCTCTGAGAATGGCAACCCCTTGCTTTTAAATGCATCTGCCCAAAATTAAAGCATTGCCGTCTTCCTGTGACTCATCACCCCACTCAATGACACCCTACTCCTCTATTTAGGCACTAGCAAGCAGGTACCCCAGAATGCTTGAATGGGAATTATGACAGTCTCATGATGCGGGGTTACCTTGCAGTACAAAATGGATGTATCACATTCTATATGACACTTTAAAGACCTGTCAGTGATGCTTTGAGTGTGTATGCCATGTGCTGCTCACTCTTAGGTAGACCAAATAGACTATTTACCCTAACATTGACCAACTACCCTTCTGCATGTCGCTCCTATGTTGCTCCCGGGTAGTCCACAAAGAGTGTTCACAGAGTCTCTGTTTTTCTTATTCAGGCTCAGGAAGTATTCTACATTGGTTATGGGCAGTCCACGCCATGGTGCATCTCTTTTGTCGCTGCACGATATTATACAATCTGCCACGACTGTCTGTATCGAAATAGGGCCTTGAACTATTCCTCTTTTGCTTTTAGGCGATTCTTTAGAAAACAACTCAACCAGGCCAAACAATAGGTTAACGTAAAGTGCACGAATTCTATACATCACTCCTTTATCCATCATAATACGCCCAAGGGCAGTGAAGTGAGTTAGGAAAACAGCACCACTTTTGTAACTCATGCACAACACCAAGAGGACAGGAACGGACAACATGTGCTTCTATAGACATGCAGTCTGGTAAGCCATGCGCGTTTTCAAATACTTCAGAGCAGCTCAGCGTCAGTTACCACACCTGTGGGACGGATGATGTGTCTGCCTCCCTTTTTGTTTTCATGGTCCATGATATTGGTGTCTTCCTCAGCTTTTATGCAAAACGAAATAACATCATGTCCTATGAAACAAAGTATACCAGATGTACTATAACAATGTAGAGGCATACATATTATTTAAAATGACATATTTTCCTTTCAGAAAAACCGATTGCATTAGGAAAGAGCAAATGTGTATGTGTATGACAGTGGATTACAATAGCTATTTCATATTCTGTAAAAATCTGGCGTCCTGTTTCAGTCTATCAAATGAGTTTTAAGAGCTGGTAGGCTGAGAACGATTTGACCACACTGCAGGTATCTAGAAATTGTTTCCAAATGAACCACAAAATTGTCAGGGAAAAGTGCATCACATAATCAGCCTGCAAAGGGCTGACAAACCTGCAAGGATTGTCTAGTTTCAAAGTAGGATCTAGTGAAATGCCTTCTCACACATCACAAAGTTTTCTTTATTTCCACACTCAACTGGGAAGGTAAGAAAACGAGAAACTTGCTCTTTACAACATGCACTGGCAGAAGCAATAGGTCTTGCTATCTTCACAAAGAACATTCACATATTCTTGAAAAGCTGGAATTGGCACTTTCACTGATATGGGGTGCAGTACCTTAACCTGTTAGTATAAGTCCCTTAAGTCAAATACAAATGTTTGTATCTGCACACAGCAGTACCTTACATTACAACAAGAGGTCCCATGAATGACACAGACATGTGATTTGGCTAGCTGCACTGTACTGAGAAGCGCTTTGAGATTGACGCCAGTCTTTGCTCTACCAGGCTGAAGTATGTTTAGCGGTAGCGATACTCTGCTTCCACAGGATACCAGAGAATTAGATACCATTGAAAGTATCCTTTTATTTAAAGTGGAAAGGATAAGAGGCCAAAAATCTATATTGTACTTTTATTTTGAGTAGCCAGATCATAGAGGGCATGGTCCAACATATAAATCTATATATTCACATTTGCAGGTCTAATAATGTTTACTTGTTTTCTATGGCATAAATACATATCTCAATGATGGATTTTGATGGTGATAGTCATTATGGAGACTTTGAGTGCTTCCTTATCCTATTATTATCGATGAGTAGAAGCGACCATGCGCACGTTCGTGAGAAGTGAGTTAGATTAAGGAGAACAGTTCTTTAGCAGAGCCCTTGAATGTCAAGTGAAGAAGCCCGCAGTGTGGAAGGGGCTGAGAGACAGACCATGAAGCGATAAAGTTATCACGGCAATCAAACCTGATGTACCAAGCAACACGCAAGTGGAGAGGTGCGAGCAGGAAGCAATGAGGTGCAGGCCCTAGGGAAAGAGGGAGGGGAGGATGAATACAGCTAACCTGATGTGCCTAACATTGTACAGCCGAAGAAGTGGAAGCAACGAGGGTCAGGCTCCAGGGAAAGATTAAAGGTGGGGGGGCGCAAGGCCAGCTAAAAGAGGGAGAGGAGAACAATGAAAAATACTGGTAAAGAAGGAGGGGTGGAAATAAAGCCAGCTGAGAGAGCGTAGGTAAAGCAACAAATGGGGGAAAAGAAGAAGGACCACATACTCTTATGGAGTACAAAAAGGCAAATGCTACAGAAACTTGCAAAAGGTAAAGCAGTTCTCCACTGTCAGCAGTGGAAATATACTACTCTTCCCCTAAAAACATAGTGACACCAAAATACTGCAGAGGCGGGGCCAAAACAAGACTAGGGGTGAACGCTAATAAATCAGAAGTATGGGGCTCAGGTAGACAAGAAAGACATTGAATCATGAGCAACTAGCAGACCCAAAGCCCATCACAGTATATATTAAAGTATTGGTAAATAGGTATGTTATCTGTTTTGAGACCTAAACGTGTCAATTAATACATCTACATTAAATCAAGTGACAGCAATTGAACACCCTAAGAGCGGACTCATAAGGGATCCGACTTGCTGACATCCATGAAATAACCAAGGAGAATTAGCAATTTGTTCAGTGACTGATGTCAGCAATGAAAACAAATATGACTTATTAAAAAAGGCTCTCACTGTCAAAGGTCCACACTGTCAGACCTCAAGCATGTTTGTAACTTACCTAAATTGGGGTCCGAGCCATTTTCTCCAACCTCCTCTCCAAGATGATCAATCAAAATAGGGACAGACTCTTCTGCTCACAAAGAATTGTCCACATTGAGAAAAAAATATGTTAAAATGAATAAAATGCTTTCAAAAGTAAACAAGATGAGCTGTGAAGACTGCATAAACTGAATTATAAAGAAATACGTTTTTCATAAGAATGGACACATTTTAATCTTGGTTATTGGGATACTGTGATCTGTGTAAAGATCCACCCTTTCAAGCTTAGAGATTCAGGCGCAGTGTATATGCCCTGGACAAGACAGCTGAGACTTTCTGTCCCGATAACAGAACTCCTATCAGAATAAAATGATCATAATTCGTGGAATGAGGGTATTTTCTGTAGGATCCTAATACCTGTTATTTGACCAACAATAAAAAGCCAAACAAGCCGTGTCACAAACTGCATTTTACATTATTATAACAGTAATACTTATGCATTACATACTGCTATTCAGTATCCTGTGTGCAGAGATATTTGCTTCCAGTGCAGAAATCTATAAACAAGTATGCCAACGTTTGTTTAGTAGTAAATGTAGGCAGGTGGGGGAGTGCCTGGAAAATGGGAAATTCTTATTACACAATAGGATAGGTTTAGGGAGGAGTAAAGTGGGATTGTGGGATTGAGGAAGGGTTAAAGAGGGGGTTAACGATACGTTTAAGATGGGGCATGCAACCACCCACAAAGGAGTAAGCCAGTTGATATTCACAAACTCAACTTCTAAAGTTACTACAGCCAAAAAGGACCCAAAACAGTTGTAAATGTGCTCCATGACTACACATGGCCAACCACCAGTATTGGCATTCACTCCCATTGAAATTAATGGAGTCAGAGACTAAAAATAAAACGCCACAGGAAATAATGTTAAAATAAATACATTTATTTATACATTATAAAAATATATATGTTTTGTTTAACGTCAGAAGAGTTATATATAAATATCAAATAAATATTTTTAAAAATATTTTAATACATTTTTAAATTAAAACATAAATGTAATTTTTTTTTAATTACTGAATTAGTTCTATAAATACCTTCTAGGAACGTTTACTCTTTAATAAATAGATATATACATTTTACTTATAGTGTTTGTTAAGAAATACTTGAAGCAATAATTTTAGTTTAAGATAATTATATAATTAAAAAGTAGGTTAATAGTGAAGACTAATTCATCCAATTCTTTGTCCTTTACAGAGAATACCTATCTCCTACCAAGATAGATTATTTTTTTCCCCGAGGTGCATGCTACTTGCCCCCTCTTCACCTGGACCCGCCTCACCAATGCTGATTCATGTCATATGGTGTTGTCTTGCCTCTAACCATTGTGTACTAGCCAGCATTTAATAATCAACCGCACACACCACAGAAATTAATGTTTTACCTAACTGGGAGGTATGCGCTTTGTGGTTGTACCAAAAAAAAACAGTAGCTAGTTTATTGACCCAGCATTGCTGTATGCTAAGCGTGCAATAACACACCACTGGAAGGCTACTGTCCCTCGCATGACTGCAGTGTGGCAACAATCGTTGATAGTTTGGGCTACAACGGAGGGTTCCATCCCAAGAGCAGGACCCCAGAGGTCTCCTGAAGCACCTTACTGCCATGCATTGGGATGCAATGGTTCTACGGTTTTAGACAGTGTGCTGGGATGAATCCCGCCTGCTCTAAGTTACATTTTGCCTCCCATACACTTGGGTCTGTCCGCCTGTTAACAGTACCCTAAGTTGGCATTACTCTGGCTTCCCCACAATGCCTCATTTAGCACATTCCTTTGGCTCACTGGCAAGACACTTTACCTCACCTCCTCCTATGCACATCAACTAGAAAACTCCCTTCTCTTTAGCTAGTACCTGCCTTGATAAGAGTGCAAGCACATACTGTTAGAGAAAGGTGGTGATGCTTTAGTTCCCCATAATGAACCTAAATGAATCATCTGCGTAGCCTGTTCTACATGTTTTTTTACAGTTGATTTTGTTCTCAGATAACTGTTATGTTTTCTCTTCATTCCTTAAATCTATCGTGGCATTGATAAATTATTGCCCTGTGATGTATCTGTTATATGTTGCCTATAATACTATTTGTATCCACAATTATCCTGTTGATAATATCATTCGCTTGTGTTAATGCACAGTGTTGTAAAGCTGGTACCTAATTGTCAAAAACTGATAAAGAGATGTTAAAAAAGATAATAGTGCTGTAGCATTTTTACTTTATTCTACATTTAAAATAAATATATACAATTAATTTACATTAGTATGAAGCACAAAAATAACTTTACTAATGTTTTTTTACAATGTCCCTACGCTTTACCGTTTGGAGCTCTCTACTCCAGTGGTGGAGACCCAGCCTACATGTGAATAGTTACTAGTAGTACCATTACATATGTAAATTAGGTTCCATCCCTTGAATTCAGGGGTGAACACACGTAATCCTACACTTTTTGGTAATGTTCAACTTGCACTTGGAAATGGTAAATAGCTAATAGCAGTAATGCTACTACAAAGTGTAAGCGTAAATGTGCACAAGTAGATTTACTCATATGTACATTTTTCTTTGTGAATAGGGCCAAAGATAGTCTTCCACGTTAAATTTCAGTACCCAGGAAGGCCCTTCCATTCATGTGATGACTCCTGCAAAAGGGACCTGTACAATATCTGAAGAACATGGCAATCACATCCTCACCACAGACCTGCATCATTTCCAAACTAATGAACATAATCTTGTGCATTTTTGCTTTTAGTCCAATCAGATAGACATCATCCTGAAAAATCAGGATTCCAGCTTTCGGCAACACGGCAACAGCTATTTCATGTTAAAAAGAAGTGAACAATTCTGTAGAGAGTTACTGGGTTAAATTATCCAATCTGTGAAATACAGATGGTTTGAACAGTCATAAGATTCCTGGGTCTGGATATTATTTATTTTCCTGAAAAAGCTTCGTATATTAGTTTACAATGCAGATATAAACCTAGCAGCACTAGGTTGCAAACTCTTTTGGCCTCACCTGTGCCAAGACATCCACTTCCTTCTACGTGCCTGGCATTGTTTAGATGGAGAATTTCCTCTTTGTGTATCCTCAACATATCACCAGGATTTGTAGTTCTAGCACCTGCTGGACAAAGGTAGAAAGATCTTGATTTATTAAACATAAATTAATCTCCCTTTGCTTATAGATGAATGTTATATATTTTGATTCCTCATTTTAATTGTCTTGGTAAAATGCTCAATTTCTGCCCATATATAACAATTTGATTCTTGTTAGCAAGAAGAGTGTGATTCTCGTCCTAATTAACTTCTAGAAAAAGCCCATGGAGATGCCCTGTGGTCAGGTACCAAACACGTGGGGATCTGAAAAGGCAGTATATTTGCAGAAGGGCAGGCGTGGAGGTTTGTATTTATGGATGCATATTTAAAAGAAATGTTTAGTAGAGACAGCATGAAAGGGCTGGTTGGAAATACTGTGGGGAGAAGGGGATGAATGGGCAATTCCATTCTGCGGCACTCTCTGCATTACACAAGTATACCTTTATCGTTCCTTGAATTCAAATTCTGTCACGTCCTAATCTTCTGTCTTCTTGCTCTCCTGCTGCTTTCCTGTCTCTCTTCCTTGGTTTTTAGATCAGACCCTGAATATTAACTACCACAAAGCCCTATTGCTTTGTCCTATAAGATACACACTTTTCACTTTCCATTCACATTGCTCTCTTTATGTTCCTTCTCTTGTTTTCTCATTACCTTCTCTGCAGTCCCACCACATCACTTTGAGGCATACTTCGCAAGGCCGAAAGGACTATGAAAAACGAATGTAGCGTAATATAACCTAATGCCTGCATGTACATTGTCAAATAATTACATATCTAATGTTTATTTAAGCCCTGCTCTCTTGCCGCTCCTTCATATTTATAAGAGGCTTGCAAACAATTGGACTGGACTTAAAAAGTGGCATTATCCTGCTTAGTGATCACAGAGGCACAGTGAGAAAAACAAATCCAAAAGAGAGAAAACAACTGACAGGCTAGCGAAAAATATAGAAAACAGAAGATAGTGAATCCAATTAGTAACAAAAAGTACCTAAAAAAGTAACGATTGTTTACAGGATGATCAAAGGTCTGTTATTATAGTCGGTTATCACTTGTGTGTAATCGGTGGGAGAGCATTATAGGTTTGTAATCTGGCCTACATTATTTCTCATTATAGGAACATACTGACATCAGAACATCCAGCTGTGCACTGCATTAACATATGGTTTGATGTTAAGTTTGCTTTTGCCCACTGATTATATTGAATAACGTACCACTAGCTGTGAATATTTATAGGTTTACAGCAAGTCACATCAGAGTTACATACCTTAATATAGTCACTCAGACTTCAGCCCAGTGCCTCTCTATGGTCGACAACGTCTTTGTGACTTGCAATTTTCTTACAATGTGGAGTTCGAGGGATGTCTTATTCCAGATATAGTGTATGCACAACAGCCTTGTCACCCTTTAACCTGCATGGCTTTTAATCTCCTTCTTAAATTCACCTTCACTTTCTGTATTTATTTTGTATCTTCCCTCCTTCACATCAAACTATGTGTCTTTCTCATTATTTCTTTCCTAATTTCTACACTTTTAATGATATCTTTCTATCTTAACCCACTCGCAATGAGTTTTGCTGAAGTGAGGTAAAATATTCACCAATTAGATTTTCCCAGGAAAAATTTTGCCTGTGAGCAGCAGGCAGCTTTTATCCTGGGAAACATGCACCACAGACTGAGGGAACGTTTTCTGAAATCAATGCACAAATACAGATGTCTGACGTTATTCCTCATTCTAGGGGAGGGACTCCTCCCTGACAGCAATACCGCTCTCTACTGTATTAGTTAGTAAATGTCAAATGGTAATTACTGGTGTGGGATCTGAGACCCGATTACTGTGATCTGGGCCTAAGTGCCTTTGTATCTTTTAAACATTACTGTCTCGCCCTTAAATGCTTCTTCACACGTTCTTTCCTCCTAGTCTCTTCTGTTGGTAGTCCTCCACGCATCACATTTTTTCCCATGCTGAGTATTTCCCTTTAAAAAAAACTTGTAGTCTCCTATTGGTGAATCTTTCTCTTCTTACCACAAGTGTGTCACTCTGTCTTATCTCTGGACTTTCTTTTTCCCTGATTCAGTACTGGGCATTTACTCAGACTCTTATACTTGCAATTTTCTGTACCCCACTTTTTGGAATTTCTCTCTTTTTTGTTCGTGTATTGTCCCCAGGATGTGCCCATATTATTGTCACCCTAAAGTGTCTCTTGTTTTAGTTTCTATTGTGTCTTTCCCTTTTTCACACACTGTAAACCAGATATATGTGTTTTCAAAGTAGGTTATGGACTATTTTTTGTGTGTACGATTACCAATAGAAAGATACGTATATTCATTGATCTAAGGTCAGAGATAAGCATCTTACTTGGGAAAACATCCATTCTCTGCCTCCTTGCACAATCCTGGATGTTGACGGAGCACCGCTCTTGCTTATCTTTAGCTCTTAATGAAAAGACGGTGTTGGTAATAATTGGACCTGATAACAGAAGAAACAATAGATTACTAACATTTTGCCTGCAGGATGTGAAACTTACTATACAAAATAATAATGGTTGCGAAAATAATGATGGTAAAATCATCTCAATACCTCCGCTCACACTGCTAGAACCTGTCTTCAAGGAACACCCCATCGCACAATAATCAACTTAACTAACTTTTTGCCACACTAATATGTCTCTGACATTCTATTAATATGATAAATTAGAGGTATCCACCTCATGCTGTTATCCTATTGAACTGTTACTACTACTATGTACAGCATTTTGTGTTGAACTCTTCTGCGGCTTATTGACAGCTAAATAAAGGAGTAATTGATATTTTGGATACCGAATTCAACGTTACTAAATGCATAGGTTTAACACATTGAATATGAAACAAATGTAACATCTAGACTGTCTACCTAAAAATTAGGTGATCACAGAATCACAGCAGAACTGGATGCATTAACCTGTGCTCATCCTCTGGTAACTTGGCACACAACAGGAAGGCTTAACTTAGAAGGTATGTGTAAAGATTTTGTGCAAAACTTAATTACAGTAACCCAGTATACCACACACAGACTCAATACCATGTTTAGATAAATAGATACTCTTTATCTAGATTAAACAAGACCAAAACAACAAAATCCAATCACTATATCAGGCGTCATGCAAGTTTTAAAGTTGTTACTTTGTTCTCAAGGGGCATCACAGTGCTCAAAACAAAGGCGGGTGCTCCCTTTAAAGGGATTACGGTAATGCTGTTTAAGTTAGAGTGTGGGAAGGCACTCAAGCCTTTTGGGTTTCGTTGCGGTCCCACTGGGGGAAATCCTAAACAAGTGTTGACAAGGTTGGAAGTGCCTCTGCATTTCTAAATGGGATGTTACCGTCGCGTCGAGGATGGGGAGAAGTCCTAAACAATTGATGAACTCAACACTGGAAACGCCAGTACACTTCTAAGTGGGGCTCTACGGTCCCATCAGGTACGGGGCGAATGTTTGCAGCACTCAGCGATTTTCAGGGAGTATGTTCGCAGATGTGGGCACAGGGCGAGTACACAGTCAACTGCTCGGGTGGGACTCTGCAGGTAAAAAGTCCCACCCGGGTGGTTGGGAACGAAGATTTTAAAGATCCTGCGAGTCGCTCGAAACAGTATCTGGATTTTGGCTACACACATAGCAGACAGGCTCTCTGCGTCGCAGTCTCCTCTCCTGGAGCCAAGACAGGTCGCCCCACTGCAGTGCCGGTCCTGGACTAGAGGTGCAGCAGTCTCCCGTAGCTGACAGTGAAGACGAGGCCACCGCGCTGCCACACGGCTCAAAGGTGCAGGCGGGGATGGGGTGCTGATCCTCGGTGATCAGCCCACAAAGAGGTGCTCCTTTCTGGCACTCAGCAAGCAGATAACAATAGGCCAACACAGCAATGCAGTTGCAGAATGGCAGTCTCTCCTGGCAGCACAGCAGTCCTTCTTCCAGACAGAGTATCCTTGTCCAGCAGAGTTCTGATTTGCAGGACTCTGGGGTCCAGTGCTCATTCCCAAAAATGCCTTTGATGTGGGGGGAGACTTCAAAGGAGTTCTCCGAAGTGCACAAGGGTCCCTTTCATCCCAGCCCTGTCTGCCAGGCTACCTGTGAGGGGTAATCAATCATCATCTGTATGGAAAGAGGACACCACCTACTGAAATGTAAGTGTCAAACCCTCTCCTTCCCTCTGCCCAGGAAGATCCATAAGTATGCAGAGTAATGCAGATGCGGCTGAGTGTTCTGTGTTTGTGGCTGTCAGGAGGAAATTCACAAAGTGTAGTTCTCACCTAGCCCAACCCAGATGTGTATTCAGAGGAAGCACTAATGTGCAGAATGGTTAAGGTAAGAAAATGCAAACTTTACAAAAAGTGTCACTTTCAGACTTAAAATTTAAAAATCCAACTTCACCATGAGTTGTGATTTTAAATTGTGAGTCCAGAGACACTAAACTCCATAATATATATCTCTCCCCAATTGGAAATTATACTTAAAAGATGTTATAAGGTAACCCCATTGCTATCCTATGGGAGAGGTAGTCCTTGCAATAGTGAAAACGAATTTAAGAGTTTTTCACTATCTAGACATGTTGAACTTAAAAGTGCACGTCCAACTTTTTAAATACACTGCACCCTGCCCTTGGAGCTGGCCTAAAGAGGGCAAAACGTTAGGAGAAATCACACCAAGGATGCCAGGGCTAACATATATGTATATATACACATTCAATGTGCATCAGTAACTAGCAGTTTAATTATTTAAACGGTTTGGTATTTGAAATATAGTTACTTAATGAAAGAAATTAACACACGTCAAATTATTACCCAACTGCGGTAACATGACTTGGCAGCTACTTTGCTGTCACTGCTCTTTTTATGAAGTTTAAATAAAAAAATAAAATTCCCACCTGAAGAAAATACACATATATTTTAATGTCCATTAATAATTTTTAAAAGTAATGCGAATAATCAATTAAAATTAATTTATTTTCAATACAACTTAATGTTACATTTTGTTTTAAGTTAAAAATAAGTTATTAAATATTTCATTATTAAATACTAAATATGTACTAATTTCACATTGTTTTAAATTACATTATGTGTATTTATATTTGTAATTGTTTTAAATAATCTTAATTAATTTAACATTATTTCGTATAGGGCTTTCTTTTAAATCCCTACCTCCATTATTTTCTATCGGAGGGAGTTGCAGTACTAGTGAGCGGCTATATGTAGTGCTGGACTTGGTACAAAAATGTGAGTTACACGTGTAAGTTACTACAAAAGTGGAGTTTTTTAACAGAATGTTGTAGTAAGTTCTGTAGTATTACAAAACATACTACAAAGTCCAGTTAGCAAATCAGGTCCAATATGTTTATCCAAAAGACCAATGAGATGGTACCAACTGCAATCCTTCCAAAATAATACATCTCTGGATGATTAACAACACAACCAAACAGCACCATGAGAGCATTACAAAATTACTTCACTGCCTTACCAAAACCATTGCTCAAAGGTGAAATTGTTTCGGAGAATCTTTAAACAGAAAATCAAGTATCAACCACTGACCTTTCTTGATCCTCTATCATCCAGTATCTCGTCCCCTTTTCTTCTCTATGGTACTGGGCTCACCTTTTCAGCTCACCACAATCATCGATCTTCTATCCTCTAGCCTCTTGATCTATGGCAGCACATGATACTGGACACCTTTTAATTAAAAAAGCGGCCCTGGGGGACTGGGGCCCCCTGAGCCTAACAAGGCTCGTAGAGGAGGACCATGTGGCTTCCTTTCCCTTTAAAATAAAGAAGGCCCTGGGTGATAGGTCTCCAGGGCGTAAGGAGACACGGGGGTGCACGTGGTCCCCTCCCCTTTAAAAATATACATGGCCCTAGGGGATGGTGTCTCCAGTGCCATGATAGGTTTGGGGGGGTGGTGGGGGGCACAAAACCCTCCTCCTCTTTAAAAAAAAAAAGGCACTGGGGATGGGGTCCCCAAAGCCAGGCATTGTGGCAAAAACCCCTCCACATATGGCCAAAAGCTGTGTGGGATTGGCTGCCTTTGGTGGGGTTGGTCACAGGGCCTGGCTAGAGGCCCAGCCTTGTGGCCAAGCACCCATGTCGCCCGGCCAAAGGCTGTGTGCAGCATGGGGTTTGCTGCATGCGGGGGTTGGCTGCAGGACCTGGCCGCTGGTCAACCCCCACCATGCACGACCAAATGCCCTGCACAGTGTGGGGTTGGGTCCCTTTAAGGGGGTTGGCCACAGGGCCTGGTTCAAGGCCATGACTTTTGGTCAACATTCCACTGGGCACAGCCAACGGTCATGCGCAGTGTGGGGTTAGTTGCATGCAGGAAGTTGGCTACACGTCCTGGTGGGAGTTGGATTTAGGTATAGTAATTAGATATTACTTTACATTTTTTTTAAACCTAGAAATTCACTTAAAAAAACAAAGGTTTAAGTAACATTATAATTAGGTGAAATGTTAAATAACAATGTAACATTCATACTCTAAGGATCACTGAAATTCACCAAACATAGTTATCTCAAATAACTATAACTCATGCCCTAAGGTAACTATAAATCTCACCCTCGGCATGCACTGCTAATTACCCCTTATAGTACATCACTTGTGACACCACTGATAATATCACTGCAACATTTGCAGAAAATTATTGATAAGAAAGCTGTGCATGGCGGGGGAGCAAGTTATTGTTACCTTAGGGCATGAGTTTTAGTTTCTTGAGATAAGTATAACTATAATGGCTGATTTTCTGTGGTTTTGTGGGTAAATTTGAACCTAACTAGAATGTCCCTGTAACCTTTGTTTTTTTTAGTGAGGGATTTGGGCCCAGTAGAGTATGGAATCGAACCTTCCTAGGGTGTTGTACTTTAGGGTGGTAGCCCTTACACCCTAAACCATAGTGCTCTCTCCATCTATCAAACTTCTTTGGGAAACATTTGCTGATGTAAACCACTCTTTCTGCCTACATACACATGTCCATGCCTCTGAGCCATTGGCGTCTAGTTGGAAGTTGTTGCCTACCCCATATCATGGCAATGTTCCTCTTAGAATGAATCCTAAGTTACAGAACAGGAGACGAGTTTATTGATACACTTTTAACATTAAATAACAAATATATATTTATTTTAAATGTCAAAATACTTTTATTTAACACTTGTTCCTAAGGGGTATTATTTTAAGTCAGTGGCTCCACTGTTTTCCATGGGACTGTGTTGCAGTACCTGAAAATGGCCATGTGGGGTGCTGGACTTACCCCCAAAGGCTGGGCTGGAGCACATTTACTACAGCTGCAGTAACTTTAGAAGTATAGTTGGAATAGCAATGGGATTACTCTTTTGTGGGTGGGTGTTTGCATTTGCATGTCCCTCGCTAAACCCCTCCTTAAGCCTTCCATTTGAGTATAAGTAGTCTCCATTTTCTAGCCACTCCCCTCCCCCACCCACGTTTACAACTAAAACATAGGCCAACATGTGCAAAATATCTGCACATGTGGTGGAGAATTACACACATAAAAGATAGGGTACTGCACACTTCGGTTAGCGAATAGCATTTAGTAATTTGTAGGTAGCACTAAAGTGGTATTACTTCACATGCCACAAAATGCATTTTGTGAATAGGCCCCTAGGTTTCCATTGCCTTGATCCCATCACTGGAACTCACGGACCTCTCTTAATTACTTAAAAAATAACTAGAAAAGTCTTCTCTTGTGATCGAAGCAAATGAAAAACTAATAACATACACTGGCTCTATAGTGAAAAAGGTTGATAACGAACTATAGTTGTAATTTATCTGATTTCGCTACCACTTATCACAACATCGCACCTTTGCACAGCGCCTCAAATACCCATTCTGGTTTGTTTTATATCCCCAATTGCCAATCGTACAAAGCACAGCATATATCCTTTCTGTAGTTTTTTGGGTAGAAATACCATGCAGATCATGCCACATAAACAGATGGTAAAACCTTTATAAATGTGTCAACAACGTAACATTACCTAAGGAGATCAAAGCCCGATGAATTTCCTTCATCACAATCGAGTAAAGTTCCTTCTGCCATTTATATAAATGTGTCCACTCATCTTCAGAGAAATAAGATGAAGCATCGTGGAATGTAACCTGCACAAAAGCAAGAGTATGTTGAACCACCAAAAATATTCACTTATTTAAGAGAAATATTCAAAATGAGCATGCGCCCTTGTTTAAAGGATTGTCTCTCTTGTATTCTCCCATCTCATTTATTTGTCCTCTAGCTCTAAAAACATCCTGTTCCCCCCAAAAAATACTGCAGTTCAGAAGAAGGAGAGTGAACTGCATTTACGAAATGATTTGAATAAACAATTAAAATAATAGATAAAGAATGTCCTGAAAGAGAGATATCTGAAAATAAATACGCACATTTTTAATTTCCGTCCAGTTGTCATGGTTTCGTCTACATCTTTAAATTAGCTAATGCATTTCATTGCAGAATAAATGCCTTCCTCCCTGGTCGTAGCGGATACACTTGGGAAATTCGTCAACTATGTGTAATATAGGTGGAACGTGTTAACTTGAAACTTATATGTTGAGATAATGTTTCTAAACCTTTCTATTCTGTATTGCGCAGCATTCGTACATTATTGTGCCACTTGTGGCCCGATCATTAATCAGGCAGAGGAGCAGTGTCCTCGCGCCACTGGCAGGTGTTCACACATACGCTTTTCCCGGGGCAGGGACAACTCAGCAAATTGTATTTGCAGGTACAACATCCTGGGGCTTTGGACACAACAGCCAAGCCTTACCTACCACTCCATTCCTTTCCTCTTCGGCAATAGGGGGACATTTAAAGATTCCCCCTGAGAGAACTAAACTTCCCCTTCTCTCCCCTACATTCCCTACTCCCTTGCCTCCACTCCTGCTTCACAAAGAAGCCCCTGTCCAAAGGTACCATTTGCTAGGTAGTAAATGCATGCTATAAACCCTTTGGAAAAGAGAACCCAGCACAGTATTTCTGGGCTCACATATTCCCCACTCTGAGGTGTTCCAATCATCATTGTACGGTACTGAAGTGGTGATGCTGTGCTCTAAAGGCAATTAAGTGTGCGGAGTTTGCACTCAGCCAGTGCAGTGAACTCGTAATCACGGCCTTGGCATTGATGTGGCATCGAGTAAAGTAGTCTTATTCAGGAAGGGCCTTAGCTTTGAGACAAACTCAACCTGCATGTAAAAGGGTTATAAAATGGCACCTAAAATCCACAATGCCCTTTATCCAAACTACATCAGCTACCTAGGACTCCCCTGACTTTAAAGAGTATTTTGAACAGAGCTGAATATATGTTTTTTTTATTTTTATTTTTATTTATTTTTTTAAATATCTTTATTGATTTTGTGTAACAGATACATATTACATACATTTGTCGAAAATTGTTGCAGGATTATTTTTATCTGGTTAATATTACTTAGAAACAACCAAACCCCCCCATTTACACACCTGCAAAACAATATTACATTCAGTGATTATTTTCTACTGCTTTGCGCGTGATGGTATTCTTGTGTTGCGGCTCAGAGGGGCCCCTTTTGTATTTACTGTGGCATCCGGCTTTATTTTAAGTCGGTTCTCTGTGTTGGTTGAATGCGTGCACGCTTGTGTACTTATTGGGGAGGCGGAGGGTTTGGCCCATACCAGCCCGTTCGCTCACCCGGTGCTCCTCCGGAGCCGCCCATTTTAGGTCAGCCACGAATGGAGGAGGGTTGGGATTTACATCTTACTTCTGATTATTTGTCTCGATGGACTCCCCAATGTGTTGTTTCTAGTAGGGGTTTTGGTAGGTGTAGCTATTATATTTTACTACCCTCTTCATGGGGGTTTCTCATCGCTTTTTGTCTCTAGTTTGGCTACCAGTGCCTCCCAGGTGTCGCTCCCCGTGTGTGGCCGACCTTCCGAGCTGAATATATGTTAATGAATCACATCACGAAAGCCTCATAGAAATTTCCACTTTAGCCTAGCCCAAGAAGAACCATTAAGATGGTGAATTCCTTGTTTTCACTTGGACCAAAGGTCTTGTGAGCAAGAGCTCTTAATGCATATTTTTCTGGTTATTTTCCAATTTTTCTTCTAAGAAACTCACCTTAGAGCTTTTGTTTCTCTACCCCTTTCTCCTGTACTTCAATGACCTTTCTATGAGCCAGGCTGGTGTAAAAGAAAAAGCAGTTCCTTTTATCTTCGCGCACAAGAGCAAGTTATGACCAATGCCTAGCACATGGTGAGAAAAGGATTCTTCCCAGAGACCTTTAGTATGAAAATGGCAATGTCATATATAAGTGTATTTACCCCAAACCAGCATGTCGTATGGCTTTTCCTAAAGCCTGACTCTCACAGAAAACTGGTGGTTGCCAAGACAGCCTCTTTTTGTTTGGGGACAGAACGCGGAAGAGGGTTTACCGCTAACTGTAAGGGGGGGGGGGTGCAGCTGTTGCCCTGGAGGGGACGAAACAGTCTATCTTCTATTGATGTGTTGAACTCCACGAATGGTGCTTCTCAAGGTCACCTAGATTCCTCTGAAGCGGTTCTCTTGGTTTAGGCAGGCCTGTCACAAGGAAAGCTGCCTTGCATAGCCATTCTGCCGTTAGGCACCACCTCATGCTTCCTAGCAATCGTTTGATCCTGATGCTTCTCTGCACTATTATACTCTGATAACAGACCACGATACATCATTCTCAGGTGTCCTGTATCTATTCTTATTGCCAGACTCCTACAGGCATTCCGTGACCAATGCAAAATGGCGGATTTGAGGGGAGACATAGGTGGTCATTATGACCCTGGCGGTATTATAACCGCAGGGCCAAAACGACGGGAGCACCGCCAACAGGCTGGCGGTGCCTCCCGGCGTATTTTGACCGCAGCGGTAGCGCCGCGGTCGCACTGCCGGGGCCGGCGGTTTACCGCCACAATGGCCCCGGCGGATGTAATCCGCCAGGGCAGCGCTGCTTGCAGCGCTGCCCAGGGGATTACGAGTCCCCGACCGCCAGCCTTTTTCTGGCAGTCTGAACTGCCAGGAAAAGGCTGGCGGTATGGGGAGTCATGGGGCCCCTGGACTGCCCATGCCACTGGCATGGGCAGTGCAGGGGCCCCCTGATAGGGCCCCATGCCGGTTTTCACTGTCTGCTGTGCAGACAGTGAAAAGCGCGACGGGTGCAACTGCACCCGTCGCACGGCCGCAACACCGCCGGCTCCTATGTTGCGGCCGTGATCCCCGCTGGGCCAGCGGGCATCTCCAAATGGCCGCGGCGGGGGTGCGGCCGCATGGCGGTCAGATCTTGGCGGGCGGCTGATGCCGCCCGCCAAGGTCGTAATGACCCCATAATCCTTTGCCTCAGCCTCTCCCTTGAATCAGAACCTGCCCTGATGTCTTTTTATAGCACAAGCCCCCCTTCCGTCAGAAGATATCCTCATATCCAACACACACTGGTCCAAATCAAAAGTGAGAGAGAAAAAAACTTAACCCACATGCATCTACCTAGGTTAGAAACAGAATTAAACAGAACACACGACACTTTTCAGTGTCCTCCCGTTCTACTGTGTTACTGAAACATTAAAACCAGGTAACTCAACTTACAAACTCTCTTTCGTCAAAATTTGTGCTGCTTATTTTCTTTCCCCGAAGGAATAGGGTGGGTTACCTGAAGTGAACCTGTTTAGGACACTCCTAAAAACAGTACACAAAATTACTTTCTTGTCACCTGGCATGTGATTAATGCTAAGCCTTCAGTGTCTCGTGGTAATCTGAAAGGAATCTGAGAAAAAGTTCAAGAAAAACAAGTGCACTTTATAACTCACATACACCTTCCAGATCACATGAATTTATTTAGTGTAAACAGCAGCGTCACTTAATTTTGTCTAGTGTACAAACCTGGGATCTACATAGTTTGTCACCTCTCTAGGTGCTTACAGGTGACCCTCATGTAGGCACCTTTTCGGGTCTAGTGTGTCCCGTCAAAATATGACATCATTCTTACATCACTATAACAGGGGTTGCTAATGGTTTACCATACATTTTGTAGTCTCAGGGTTTAGCTCTTGCCCAGTACTTTTAAATAAATAACACAGATTATGAACCTGCAAGCTAAACGAATGACACCCAGACATCTTCTTATGTTTGGGCCTTCAGCATATCTCATGAACCTGTGGAGCTGCTCTGTCTACACTGCCTTCCCATTTCCCAGAATTCCACTTGCCCGGCCCAAGGCCCTCAACATTCTACATAGCACCAGAGGTAGCTGCTGGTCAAGTTGATACACCAGCTGTTTGTAGCTTTCGTCAGGCACTCAAACACACACAGAACATACGTTGGAGCTGAACATTCTCCACAGTGAAACATAAAAGTAAATCCAAATAGCACTAACAAAGTAGAATTGACCCAAAATGCCAACGCAACGTTTTTGGAACTACTATCAAGTTCAGAAAAACTGTATGATAATATTTGTAGTTTTACACTATACATACTCCCATTACTTGTATTACTCTAAAAGAATGTACAAGTTACCCTACTCTGACACTAGCTGAAAGATAATTAAATACCCCACTCTGGTCAAATATTGCCATTTGAATACCCAGGTTTCCTGTTTCAATTGACTGATTCCGTTGTTTGTTTCGGGGCAGTTGCTCTGAGCATTGCTTCTTCCTCTGCTTCAACAGTTCCCCTTAATTAGTCTAGTCTTTAATCTTCAGTAAAAATGTCACGTGTGATTGCAGCTCCCTGTTTCATTGTTTCCATGTGGCTGGCACTTGCTGTACTGCTTCCAAAATCCTGAACTGTATGTAGGAAAGTGCCCTTTTTTGGCTTGTTTACCCCCCACTTTTTGCATGGTGTCTGATGCTAACGTGACTGAGTGTGTGCTGGGATCATGCTAACCAGGCCCCAACACCTGTGTTCTTTCCCTAAACTGTACCATTGGTTACACAACTGACACACCTCTGGCACACAGCTAAGTCCCTTGTAAAAGGTACCAGTGGTACAAAAAGCCCTGTGGCCAGGAATGGTCTCTAAGGGCTGTAGCATGTATTGTGCCACCCTAAGGGACCCCTCACCAAGCACAGGCACACTGCCATTGCAGATTGCGTGTGTTGGTGTGGCTAAAAGGCTAAAGTCGACAGGGCAGCCCTCCCTGGGTGCCATGCCCACAAACCACTGCCAGTGGCATAGGTAAGTCACCCCTCTAGCACGCCCTACAGCTTTAAGGCAGAGTGCACTACACGACATGTGAAGGCATAGCTAAATGAGCTATATGTCCCTACAGTGTCCTAAGTCCATTCTTAGTTCTAAGTGCAGTGTAGCCTTATTGAGTACATGGGCTGGGAGCTGGTCATTACAAACTCCACATCTCCATGATGGCCTCACTGCATGCTGGGAGGTTTAGTATCAAATGCCTCAGCTCAATAAATCAACAAGATGCCAGTGTTGGATTTATTGTAAAATGCACACAAAGGGCATCTTAAAGATGTCCCCTGAACTTTACCCAACTCTCTAGTGTGTGGCTGATTGGTCTATGCCAGCCTTCCACCACCAGACAAGTTTCTGACCCCATGTGGTAAGGGCCTTTGTGCTCTCAGGGGTCGGGGTCAAAGCCTACTCTGGTTCGAAGTGCTTCACACCTCCCCCCTGCAAGTACAGCAACACTTGGCGGTGAGCCTCAATGGCTCCTGCCTCTTATTCTGCTGCCTCAGGGCACTCCAGCTAGTAGAGATGCCCCCCACCCATCCCTGGACCAAGCCCCACTTTTGGTGGCAACTCCGGAGAGAAAATTTGTAAACACCAGGAGTGTCCACCCCAGCTGGGACCCCCCCATTGGTGAACCCCTCCTGGCAGAATCCTCCATCTTGTTTTGGAGGGATATAGCTAACATGGTTAGGTATGTGCCACCCCTCCTCAAAGGAAATGGGCACAGGAAGGGTGCAGACACCCTCAGGGTTAGTAGCCATTGGCCACTACCAACTGACCTCTGTAATACCCCTAAATCTAGTATTGCTCTTCAGATTTCTGGCGATCTAAAGAAGAAGAAGGACTGAAGAGCTGTACCAGCAGTGAAGATTCCAGATGACAACTGACTTGGCCCACAGCCCAACCAGCCTGTCTGCATCTTCAAGACTCCTGCTAGAAGAAGACGTCTTGGCCTGCAGGACCAGTGACCTCTACAAACCCTCAGAGGACGGCCAGCCTTCCCTAAAGTTTGGTAATTTATCCGCTATCCGGATCTGCGAGTCCTGCCCACTCTGCACCCCACACCCATGGCCAAAGTCCAGGTGGCCTACCTGACCAGAGAGTCTCCATGTGATTCCAACCTCGAGTCCACCCCGGGTTGACCCCTCCTGGCCACCATGACAACACTTGCAGTCTGAATCCAGAGGACCTTCCTGACCGGATCCTGTGAAGCTACCCAACACCTAAAAGAACCCCTGCACCCGCAGCCCCCTGGCCTTGGGGAACCCAGCTGACAATTCCATCGACGTCCCGGGGGGCCTCACCTTCCCTGTCCAGACGTTGGTTTTCTGCAACGAACCCCCTGGACCAAGCCTGCAGTCTCTTTGTGAACCCGAAGTTCCTCATAGGAAAGCACTGGGCACCCGATGCTGCGTTTGCACCCTGCATTCCCTGTGCCGCTGAGGGTGTGTTTGGTGTTTACCTCTGGCCTCCCCGATGCGGATCTAAACTCACGAGAACCCATGCCCTGAGACTGCGGGTACTTACCTGCAAACTGTACTCTTCTGAGCACCCCCAGTGCCCAGAGGATTCCATTTGGTGCCCAAAACCCAACTTTGACCTCTGCACCCAGCCAGCCCTGTGGTGCCGGTGGTGCATCCTTGGTGTCTTCCTAAACTTGCCCTGTGGACACCATAACTGCCAAAGCCTGGGACCGTAAGTCTCATATTTAACTGTAAACAATGTATGTACTTTGCAACAAATGCTAAGCACTACCCTGTGATAAGCCTAACTGCTCAACCACACTACCACAAAAGAGAGCATTAGTATTATCTACTCTAGCCTCTGTAAAGCCTCTGGGGAACCCCTGGACTCTGCACACGACCCATCAGCTTCCTACAAGGTAAGACTGTAACAAGAAAAAGGGATGGAAAAGTAACGAGTTTCTGGTTCACTGTTAGATCTCCACATTCTCAGAGAAAAATACTGCTCATGTGCTGAGATTTTTTTTTTTTTTTAAAGCCAGTCACGGGTCCACGATTAAGAATTTCTTTAAAATTCCAGCGAGTTCTTGGTTAGCCTGGCAGTACTCCCCGTGCCCACTTTATTTAACATTTTGGGAAAGCACTAAAATGCTTCTGTAGCGATTTCTTCTTGCCTTTGGTGTTTCAAAGGGGATCGTATACTGCCTTTACTTATTTTCAGCTTTTATATAAAAATATACCAGCTCTGGTAGTAAAACACAACCAGGTGGCAAAAGACACGCGATGGAGGAAGCCCGGTGTTAAATGAGCAAAGACGAGTAGGAAGGGCCAAGAAGGGACCAGTAATTTGATACGTTTCGGTAGAACACTTAGAGGAGCACTCAGTTTCCAGTGTCCATGGAAAAGTGTCTCATCGTGTCCGATTGTTTTAACTTTATCCAATTAGAAAATCGGTACTACAAGTCCCAGAATGCAAAGAATAAATCTAAGCAAGATTAACTATTCACGCATGAGCATGGGAAACGCTAGAGCTCTGAGCATAATTTAGGGTGTGAAACGGTAGTTGGCAGTTTGGGAAGACAACAGCAGACACCGTATAGCCAAATACTAATCGAATATCAAAGTTTGGTTAGCAATTATCCAGACATCCGTAAACTTCATAACTAACCTCGTCTTCATGAGGCATGGACATTATTCTCCGCTGAACTCGGAAGATGGCTTTCCAATTCAAAGGCTCCTTGAAGTGATCTCGGCTTCTGAATTCCTGTTTCTAATAAACACCCAGGCAGAAATGAAGCGATTGTAAAGTATAGGCTAGAAAAATATGCAGCTTGCACTATGTACACAATGCACTGTAAACAATACTTTTTGTAGAATTAAACAGCATATTCATGCACAGCACAGAAAATACTAATCTCCCGGACATGCGCATCTACAACTCTTGGGTGACGCAGAGGAAGCTTACCTCAGAGACACTAATCACCAGGAAAAGCTCAGACAGTCTTTAACCACACCGAGCTCCCTAACCCGGAATGTCACTTGTACTTTCGTTTCTGTTTAAAGGAGCAGTTGGCTGAATGATGCCAGTTTGTAGTGCACACCATAATTGCACTTAAACTCAAAACCCAAGTACACGACACGAAAAAGCAAAGTTGTAGAATGCTCATTGTTGGTGATTGTAAAAGAGGTGGAATTGCGTAAAGAGATTTGTTTAACCTTCCCCAGCCGGGCTATTCGCTGCAAGTGCCGCGTCTCTCTGCAACTCTCCCCTTGTGCTCCTTTGTTGAAGCACAGCCAAGTTTCCCATATCTACGCAGCGTGCTGCGCTGCTCCACTCTAGGGGGGTTTCTTTGAATCCTGGGACTTGTAGTATTGTTTATTCCATTATAAAACAGGCTTCAGTTCTCAGAATTCGAACTTTAAAAAAAACCTGGACTGGAGCATCACATCATGCATGAAACTGGGAAACTTGGCAGCTATGTTGTTGCCCTCAGTGTCCCTCCCCTGAGGCATTCTAAGAACTACCATTCAGGCACCTCCTATCCTCCTCCGACCTATCGGGTGCCCTTTCGAGTTATTGATCCAGATTAAATGGTGCTGACCTACATGACACTGCTGTTAGTCTCATGACCGTTGGTATCTCCCCCGTTTCATTTTTCAAGTCACCCATGCTAAGTTCATCTCATTAGTTTGAAGCCCCTGCAATGTTTAGGGATAACATATCCATTCTGACTCAGGAGAGGTGAACCTGATTCTCAGTCTAATAGCCCAGCACCATCAGATTTATGAGACAGTGTCTCACGAACTCCCAACCCATGCCCCTGCACAATTTGGTCATGGAGATGAGATGAAACTGTTCTGAGCTTGGTTTTCTAGGACCTAACAAGAAATATTGTAGGTCGAAGTCTTCTGAAAGGAGATTAAGGTGTTCTTTTACAGCTGTTAATGTGGAAATGTCTAGCCACTTTTGGCAAAGCTTGCCCACACTGTATGTTGTGATGATACCTGAATGGCGGGCTGTGATGCAATAAGGGTCTGGTCTGTTCACTCTGAGACCCTGTGTGGAGTTAACAAAATGGACATGACAACCACTTGTGTCCACTGGGCCAAAATAACCACTTGTCAAGCCATGAAAATAATGAAAATGATGAATTAAAGGTGCCATTCTGAACCCCACTATTGAACTGTTATTCAGAAACATTTAAAGGTTTCTGCCAATTGTCAAATTTAGGTGGTTTGGGAGTAATGGGCACATTCACCTCTTTTATTTTTGCTAACCCAAGGCAAGTTGTTTGTTGGACAGTATCATTTAAAAATATAATTTGCAAAGGAATACGGTATGCTCAAAATAAAGCTTCCCTGCCCTATATCTGCTAATCTCTTATCCCCCATACACTCTTCAAATCAATTCTTTCTTTCTAAAATTAATAACATTCAATGGCCAGCTGGGAGACAAAGGAATCTGAATACATCAATTTGGTGTCAGTTAGCAGTGCGTTCATCATTTCAGAGGCATGTGATGTGAAATAGTATGTGTTAGACTTTTCATCCTTGGCGTGGTCTCCCTTAACTTTTTGCCTCTGTTCCCCAGGTTATTGATGTGTGCTGGACTCTGATTTTACTGTTTTTATTACTCTGGGCACTTTACCACTGCTAACCAGTGCTAAAGTGCAAGTGCTCCTGTTTTAAATGTGTATGTAATTGGTTCTCCATGATTGGCATATTTGTTTTACTGTTAAGTCCCTAGTAAAGTGCACTAGAGGTGCCCAGGGCCTGTAAATCAAATGTTACTAGTGGGCCTGCAGCACTGGTTGTGCCACCCACACAAGTAACCCTGTAATCATGTCTCAGTCCTGCCACTGCAGTGTCTGTGTGTGTAAATGTGCAATGTAAATTCGACTTGGCAAGTGTACCCACTTGCCAGGCCTAAACCTTTCCTTTTCTTGCATGTAAGGCACCCCTAAGGTAGGCCCTAGGTAGCCCCAAGGGCAGGGTGCAGTGTATGGTTAAGGTAGGACATATAGTAATGTGTTTTATATGTCCTGACAGTGAAATATTGCTAAATTAGTTTTTCACTGTTGCAAGGCCTGTCCCTCTCATAGGCTAACATGGGGGCTACCTTTAAATCTGATTAAAGTGTAGATTCCCTTTGGGAACGGATGGACATGTGGAGTTTGGGGTCTCTGAGCTCACAATTTAAAAATACATCTTTTAGTAAAGTTGATTTTAAGATTGTGTGTTTGAAAATGCCACTTTTAGAAAGTGAGCATTTTCTTGCTTGTACCATTTCTGCGACTCTGCCTGTTTGTGGATTCCCTGTCTGGGTCAGTTTGACAGTTGGGCTGGTTGCACCTCACACTAGACAGTGACACAAAAGGAGCTGGGGTGTAGTCTGCATTTCCTGATGAGCCATCTGTGCTAGGAGGGAGGGGAGGAGTGGTCACTTACACCTGAAAGTGCTGTGCCTGTCCTCACACAATGCCGTCTCCGACCCCCTGGTGAGTGTCTGGGGCCTGGCCTGGGCAAGGCAGGATTTCACATTCAAAAGAGACTTAACTTTGAAGTAGGCCTACTTCAAAGGAGAAATTGGGTATAAGAAGGGCACCCAAAACCACAGACTTGAGGAACACTTCTGGAACCAAGAGGAACCTCTGCCTGGAGAAGAGCTGAATAGCTGAGGAAGAAGTGCTGCCCTGCCTGTGACTGTGCTTTGTGGAGTTTTCCTGCAGTGCTGCTTCTGCCAGAGTAAGAGGGCAAAGACTGGACTTTGTGTGCCTTCCATCTTGTGAAGAAATCTCCAAGGGCTTGATTTAGAGCTTGCCTCCTGTTACTTGAAGTCTCAGGGACAGCAAAGACTTCTCTCTGCCAGCACCTGGAGTCTCTGGAGAGACTCCTGCTCTGACAAGTGGTGCCCTATCCAGTCCCTGTGCCCTTGGAAGGAAAACTGGTGGAAATCCAAGGAAATCGACTTCGGATGACTTCGGACCACCGCCGCTGCTGAATCCTGTGACACCGCCTGCACCCGATGCCGTGACCTTCGCTGGAACGCGACGCTTTTCGCAGGCCCGACGCCGCTGCAGCCTCGCTGATTCTGTGGAAGTCGCCGCACCACGTCGTGACCGACGCCGCTCAAAGTGCACGGATTCAACGTTTCGCACAGACGCCGCGATCCCCGACTCCGCGCATCGGCTTGTTTTCACTCTTCACCAAAGGTACTGTACTTGGGGGTCTACGCGACTCCATGTCTGGCGCCGCTGGTGTCGGCTTGTTGGGAACGACTCCGTCACGACGCCGTGTTAACACCTCATCGGAGCATTTTTTTTCTAAGCACTATTTTTGAGTTTAATCTTTAAAAATTCATAACTTGACTTGTGTATGTTGGATTTTTGTCGTTTTGGTCTTGTTTTGTTTAGATAAATATTTCCTATTGTTCTAAACTGGTGTTGTGTCATTTTGTAGTGTTTTCATTAAGTTACTGTGTGTGTTGGTACAAATACTTTACACCTAGCACTCTGAAGTTAAGCCTACTGCTCTGCCAAGCTACCAAGGGGGGTAAGCAGGGGTTAGCTGAGGGTGATTCTCTTTTACCCTGACTAGAGTGAGGGTCCTTGCTTGAACAGGAGGAAACCTGACTGTCAACCAAATACCCCATTTCTAACATTGGTGATCAGCGGTTGGGATTTGGACTTGTATTTGTACTTGACATACAGTGATTAAGTGTACACTATTATTTTGAGTGCAGACCACTACGTGACCACATACTGCTTGTCTTGAGATTTTAGCTTTTTCTCTTTTTGTGGATTTTTCCCTACGTCCACTTTGTTTTTCTTCGCTGATCTTTGATTGACTTTGAACTTCATTTGGGAACTTGTTTCTGCATTTGGAACTTTGCACTCTTTTAACCTTTCATTATGTCTCAACTTGGAGATGCATCAGTTGAAGCTGTTTTTGACCTGAAGCAATTGGTTAGTTATAACAAGGCTCAGCTAAAGCAGTTTTGTAAAATTTTTGGTTGTCCCATTAAGAGCTCTTCCAAGAAGGATGAGCTGAAAAAGGCGCTGAGGGCCTGGGTGACAACCAGAAACACTGGAGGGCACACTGAGGATGAGGAGGAGGATGAGGATGAGGAGGGAGGGCAATCAGTACATAATGGTATAGTGGGGGGACCTGTTATTCCCAGGGAAAGAGTCTCTAGGGCAGGTAGCAGTGTATCCTCCAAAGGTCTGACGCCTGAAGAATTGCAGGACAGACAGGCAGAGAGGGCATACCAATTGGAGCTGCGGAAGCTCAATCTGGAGAAAGAAAGAGATGAGAGAAGAGCAGTCCTTGAGGAAAGGAAGATGCAGCTGGCTCATGAGCTTAACTTAAAGGAGTTAGATCAGAGGAGCCAGTCCAGTAGGGATGGTGGCAGCAATCCTACAGTGCAGCCTGAGAGAAGGGTACACATCCCAAAAGACCTTGTGAGGGATTATAAGAGGGAGGATGATATCTACTTGTGGTTCAAGGGTTATGAGTCAGCTCTCCACATGAACCTGGTCCCTGAAGCTCATTGGGGGGCAGCCCTGTGGAAGCATTTTGAGGCAGAGGGGAGGGACACACTGACAGCCTTAGGGGATGTTTAGAGTCTCACCTACCCTGTCATGAAGGAGGCCTTACTCACCAGGTATGGTCTCACCCCTGAGCAGTACAAGGAGAAGTTTAGATCCTACAAGAGAAAGGAATCCCAAACATGGTTGGAATGTGTTGATTCTTTTTGAAGGTCACTGGATGGTTGGGTGAAGGGCAGTAAGGTAAACACGTATGAGGGGCTTTACAATTTAATTGCTTGGGAGCACTTGCACAGTTTATGTTTTCCAGAGCTGCGCCAGCACCTCATTGACAGCAAGCTGACTGACCCCAGGAAGCTTGCACAGGAAGCGGACCGCTGGGAGAGCACCAGGGTCCAAAAGAGGTACGGGGGAGACCACGCCAAGGGTGGGTAGGGTCCCTCTCAGAAGAAAGGGGTGGGTAAGGGTAAACAGGGGGAGTTCTCTAAAGGGCCCCAAACCGATCCCCAGGGAAAGGATTCCCAACCTCCTAGTGAAAAGAAGCCGTGGTTCTCCAAAGGGAAGCCACCGGTAGGTGGTCCCCCATGTAAGTGCTATTCATGTGACCAGATTGGTCATGTGAGGGGGGACCCCAAATGCCTCAAATATACACCGGCACCCAATGGTGTGCAATCCCAGGGTTTGGCCAGTGTAGCGCTTGGGGAGGAGTTGGTTCCAGGTGGGTGGGAGCCAGCAGAAATGACCCTTGTCTCACTAGGGGGCAGTGAGATGGTCCAGAGAAACCTAGTGCCTGATAACACTAAGAAGTACAGGCAATGGGTGACCATCAATGGACAGAGGCTGGAGGCTCTGAGAGACACAGAAGCCAGTGTGACTACAGTGAGGAGTCACCTGGTGTCTGAAGAGCAGATTGATCCCCGGGTACTTCACCAAGTAGTTGCGGTAGACAACTCTGAGCGCCTCTGCAGAGTGGCGCAGGTTCCCTTTGAATGGGGGGGTTTCAGGTTCCTGGAAAGTAGCTGTGAGTCCAACCATGCCTGTTGATTGTTTGCTAGGCAACGACCTGGAGGATTCCCCTTGGAAGGAGGTGGAACACAGGTCTCACTTGGAGATGTTGGGTCTGCCTGGGTGGGTATGCGTACCCACCCTGTCTATGGCAGCCAATCAGGGTAGTCAAGAGCCCCTGGAGCCTGAAACAGTGGCCCAGGGGACCGCCAAGAAGAGGAAGGGCAGGGGGCGCGGGAAACCGGCCCCAGAGGTTCCCACGGTCTGGGAGGATGCAGAGCCTGAGCGTGACACCCCAGAACCTACAGGGGAGCAGGTGGCTGAAATGGGGGAGGTCCCTGAGCTGTCACAGTGGCAGCAGGAAGGGGGACCCACCAGGGAAGCATTCTATACAGCGCAGCAGGAGTGCCCTACTGTTGAGGGGCTGCGACAGCAGGCTGCAGCCCAGGCGGCTGGCGAGGCGCCAGGTATTCACCTGATATACTGTGGAGAAGTGTGGCACAATGGTTAGAGCGGCAGACCCTGAAGCAGAGATCTGGCTCAAGACCAGGGTTCAAGTCCCGCTTCGGCAGGTCTTGGGCTCAATTCCCTTGGACCAGATAATTCTCGCCTCAGTGCCTAATCTAATTAATGGGTCCCACTCTGCAACTCTGGGCAATAGCTTGCTTAATCTCCACAACGGCCCCAACAGCGCTTGGATGCCTGGCTTCACCCTGGGGGTGCCCAGGAGTGGGCACCTCACAGGGAAAAGCCAGGAGGGGTTCCATAGCGGTATGAGTACAGCGCCTTGAGACCCTAACGGGTGAGTAGTGCGCTATACAAGTGCAACATTTACAAATTTTATACTGGGAGGATGGCCTCCTGTATAGTGAGCCTAAGGTTCCTGAGCCTGGGTCAGCTCGTATGCTGGTGGTACCCCAGTGCTTCAGGGCATTCCTACTGGGTTTGGCTCATGATGTGCCTTTGGCAGGACATCTAGGGCAGGACAAGACCTATAAGAGGCTTGTCTCCCACTTTTACTGGCCCTTGATGCACAAGCAGTCAGCTGCTTATTGTAGGTCTTGTCAGACTTGTCAGGCAAGTGGCAAGAGTGGGGGGAAATGCAAAGCTCCCCTCCAACCTTTACCTAAAGTCAGTACCCCCTTTGAACGGGTAGGAATTGACATTGTGGGGCCTCTGGACCCCAAGACAGCCATGGGCAACAGGTTCATCCTGGTCTTGGTGGACCATGCCACACGGTACCCAGAAGCCATTCCTCTAAGGACGGTCACTGCCCCCGTGGTGGGACGTGCCTTGATGGGAGTTTTTACCCGCATGGGGTTCCCCAAGGAAGTGGTATCTGATAGAGGTACGAACTTCATATCCATGTATATGAAGTCTCTGTGGAAGGTGTGTGGGGTAACATAGAAGTTCACCACACCTTACCACCCCCCAAAGTAATAGTCTGGTTGAGAGATTCAACCGCACCTTGAAAGGCATGATTCAGGGCCTGTCAGAGCCCTTGAGGCGTAAGTGGGACGTCCTCTTGCCATGCCTTCTGTCCGCTTACAGGGAGGTGCCTCAAAAGGGACTTGGCTTTAGCCCCTTTGAGCTCATCTATGGCCACCCTGTGAGGGGACCGCTCAGTCTGGTGAAGGAGGCTTTGGAGAAAGCTCCTAGTAAACCACCCCAGGATGTATTTAGCTACATGCTGGCACTAACAAACCAGACTGCCTGCTTCAGGAGTCTCGCTCAGGAGAACCTGGAAGCAGGCCAGGAGGATATGAAACGGTGGTACGACCAGAATGCCACTCTGGTTGAGTTTCAGCCTGGACAAAAAGTGTGGGTCATGGCACCCGTGGAGCCTAGGGCTCTCCAAGATAAGTGGACTGGGCCTTTTGAGGTGGTGGAAAGAAAGAGTGAGGTCACCTATCTGGTAGACTTGCAATCCCCCAGGAACCCTTTGAGGGTCCTACATGTCAACCGCCTCAAACCACACTTTGAGCTAACTGAGCTATCCATGCTCCTAGCGACAGATGACGGGGTGGAGGAAGAGAGTGAGCCTCTTCCTGACCTCCTGTCTGCAGGAGAGAAAGATGGGTCTGTGGAGGGAGTGATCCTCTCCCCCTCCCTGACTGAGGAACAGCAGAGGGACTGTCGCCACGTGTTGGGACAGTTCGCCTCGCTGTTTTCCCTGATCCCAGGAGTCACACACCTGTGCACACATGATGTGGACACTGGGGACAGTACACCTGTTAAACATAAGGTTTACAGGGTGACTGACAGGGTCAGGGCTTGTATTAAGGAGGAAGTCTCCAAAATGTTAACCCTAGGGGTTATTGAGCACTCCAGCAGTCCTTGGGCCAGCCCAGTGGTATTGGTCCCAAAGGCTGCTGCTCCTGGTGCCACTCTGGGACTTAGGTTCTGTGTGGACTACCGGGGTCTCAATGCGGTCAGCAAGACTGACGCACACCCCATCCCCGAGCTGATGAGCTCATTGATCGGTTAGGAGCTGCCAAGTACCTCAGTACGTTTGATTTAACATCTGGGTACTGGCAGATTGCCTTAACTGAGGGGGCAAAGGAGAGGTCAGCATTCTCTACCCCAGATGGGCACTTCCACTTCAACGTGATGCCCTTTGGGATAAAGAATGCCCCTGCCACCTTTCAGAGGTTGGTCAACCAGGTGTTGGCAGGACTGGATGAGTTCAGTGCCGCCTACCTGGATGACATTGCTGTGTTTAGTTCCACATGGGAGGAACACTTGCAACACCTCTGGAGAGTGTTAGAGGCCCTGCAGAAGGCAGGCCTCACTATTAAGGCGAACAAGTGTCAAATAGGGCAGGGTTCTGTGGTGTACTTAGGACACCAGGTGGGGAGTGGCCAGGTGGCACCCCTACAGCCTAAGATTGACACGATTCTGGCTTGGGAGCCTCCCAAGACCCAGACTGAAGTGAGAGCCTTTTTAGGTCTCACAGGATATTACAGGAGGTTTGTTAAGGGATATGGTACCATTGTTACCCCCTTAACTGAGTTGACTTCTAAGAAGCAACCCAAGAAAGTGATCTGGACAGAGGCTTGCCAGAACGCTTTTGATGCCCTGAAGGCTGCCATGTGCACAGCACCTGTGCTGAAGGCACCTGACTACTCCAAGGAGTTTGTTGTGCAAACAGACGCCACAGAGCATGGTATTGGACCAGTACTCTCACAGCTTAATAAAGAGGACCTAGATCAACCCTTAGCCTTCATTAGCAGGAGGTTAGTACCCAGGGAACGTAGGTGGAGTACCATAGAACGCGAAGCGTTTGCTGTGGTCTGGGCACTGAAGAAGCTAAGACCCTACTTGTTTGGGACTCACTTCCGAGTTCAGACCGACCACAGGCCCCTCAGATGGTTAATGCAGATGAGGGGTGAGAATCCAAAACTGTTGAGGTGGTCCATTTCCCTACAGGGGATGGACTTTATGGTGGAACATCGTCCTGGTACAGAACATGCCAATGCTGATGGTCTGTCCAGATTCTACCGCCTTAGTGATGAGAACTCCCATTAGGTTGGGTAGTTGCTCCCCACTTTTAGCTGGGGGCGACACATGTTAGACTTTTCATCCTTGGCGTGGTCTACCTTAACTTTTTGCCTCTGTTCCCCAGGTTATTGATGTGTGCTGGACTCTGATTTTGCTGTTTTTATTACTCTGGGCACTTTACCACTGCTAACCAGTGCTAAAGTGCAAGTGCTCCTGTTTAAAATGTGTATGTAATTGGTTCTCCATGATTGGCATATTTGTTTTACTGTTAAGTCCCTAGTAAAGTGCACTAGAGGTGCCCAGGGCCTGTAAATCAAATGTTACTAGTGGGCCTGCAGCACTGGTTGTGCCACCCACACAAGTAACCCTGTAATCATGTCTCAGTCCTGCCACTGCAGTGTCTGTGTGTGTAAATATGCACTGTAAATTCGACTTGGCAAGCGTACCCCCTTGCCAGGCCTAAACCTTCCCCTTTCTTACATGTAAGGCACCCCTAAGGTAGGCCCTAGGTGGCCCCAAGGGCAGGGTGCAGTGTATGGTTAAGGTAGGACATATAGGGGGTCATTCTAACTTCGACGGGCGGCGGAGGCCGCCCGCCGAAGTTCCCCCACCAAAATACCGCTCCGCGGTCTAAAGACCGCGGAGGGTATTTTGGGATTTGCCCTGGGCTGGCGGGCGGCCGCCAAAAGGCCGCCCGCCAGCCCAGGGCAAATCAACCTTCCCACGAGGACGCGGGCTCAGAATTGAGCCGGCGTAGTGGGAAGGTGCGACGGGTGCTGTTGCACCCGTCGCGTATTTCAGTGTCTGCATAGCAGACACTGAAATACTGAGTGGGGCCCTCTTACGGGGGCCCCTGCAGTGCCCATGCCATTGGCATGGGCACTGCAGGGGCCCCCAGGGGCCCCGCGGCACCCCCTACCGCCATCCTGTTCCTGGCGGGAGACCCGCCAGGAACAGGATGGCGGTAGGGGGTGTCAGAATCCCCATGGCGGCGGAGCGCGCTCCGCCGCCATGGAGGATTCTGCAGGGCAGCGGGAAACCGGCGGGAGACCACCGGTTTCCCGCATCTGACCGCGGCAGAACCGCCACGGTCAGAATGCCCTTAGGAGCACCGCCAGCCTGTTGGCGGTGCTCCCGTGGTCGGTTACCGCCAGGGTCAGAATGACCCCCATAGTAATGTGTTTTATATGTCCTGACAGTGAAATATTGCTAAATTCGTTTTTCACTGTTGCAAGGTCTGTCCCTCTCATAGGTTAACATGGGGGCTACCTTTAAATCTGATTAAAGTGTAGATTCCCTTTGGGAACAGATGGACATGTGGAGTTTGGGGTCTCTGAGCTCACAATTTAAAAATACATCTTTTAGTAAAGTTGATTTTAAGATTGCGTGTTTGAAAATGCCACTTTTAGAAAGTGAGCATTTTCTTGCTTATACCATTTCTGTGACTCTGCCTGTTTGTGGATTCCCTGTCTTGGTCAGTTTGACAGTTGGGCTGGTTGCACCTCACACTAGACAGTGACACAAAAGGAGCTGGGGTGTAGTCTGCATTTCCTGATGACCCATCTGTGCTAGGAGGGAGGGGAGGAGTGGTCACTTACACCTGAAAGGGCTGTGCCTGTCCTCACACAATGCCGTCTCCGACCCCCTGGTGAGTGTCTGGGGCCTGGCCTGGGCAAGGCAGGATTTCACATTCAAAAGAGACTTTACTTTGAAGTAGGCCTACTTCAAAGGAGAAATTGGGTATAAGGGCACCCAAAACCACAGACTTTAGAAACACTTCTGGAACCAAGAGGAACCTCTGCCTGGAGAAGAGCTGAATAGCTGAGGAAGAAGTGCTGCCCTGCCTGTGACTATGCTTTGTGGAGCTTTCCTGCAGTGCTGCTTCTGCCAGAGTAAGAGGGCAAAGACTGGACTTTGTGTGCCTTGCATCTTCTGAAGAAATCTCCAAGGGCTTGATTTAGAGCTTGCCTCCTGTTGTTTAAAGTCTCAGGGACAGCAAAGACTTCTCTCTGCCAGCACCTGGAGTCTCTGGAGAGACTCCTGCTCTGACAAGTGGTGCCCTATCCAGTCCCTGGGCCCTTGAAAGGAAAACTGGTGGAAATCCAAGGAAATCAACTTCGGACGACTTCGGACCGACGCCTCTGCTGAATCGGGTGACACTGCCTGCACCCGATGCCGTGACCTTCGCTGGAACGCGACGCTCTTCGCAGGCCCGACGCCCCTGCAGCCTCGCTGAAGTTCGCGACTCCGTGGGAAGTCGCAGCACCACGTCGTGACCGACGCCGCTCGAAGTGCGCGGATTCAACGTTTCGCACAGACGCCGCGATCCCCGACTTCGCGCATCAGCTTATTTTCACTCTTCACCAAAGGTACTGTACTTGGGGGTCTACGTGACTCCGTGTCCGGCGACGCTGGTGTCGGCTTGTTGGGAACGACTCCGTCACGACGCCGTGTTAACACCTCATCGAAGCATTTTTTTCTAAGCACTATTTTTGAGTTTAATCTTTAAAAATTCATAACTTGACTTGTGTATGTTGGATTTTTGTCGTTTTGGTCTTGTTTTGTTTAGATAAATATTTCCTATTTTTCTAAACTGGTGTTGTGTCATTTTGTAGTGTTTTCATTAAGTTACTGTGTGTGTTGGTACAAATACTTTACACCTAGCACTCTGAAGTTAAGCCTATTGTTCTGCCAAGCTACCAAGCTGGGTAAGCAGGGGTTAGCTGAGGGTGATGCTCTTTTACCCTGACTAGAGTGAGGGTCCTTGCTTGAACAGGGGGTAACCTGACTGTCAACCAAAGACCCCATTTCTAACAGTATGACTTAGCAGACTTAGCATCATGCCCAGTAAAATATGCAAACTTTTCTATATAACTTTTGGAACTTTCCACTGGGGAAGCTGGACAATGTTCCCACTGTGTGTAATTGAGGACTGATCTCAGGGTATTAGCTCAGTGCAGAATGTAATGTCCGTAATTGTGATAACAGAAAATATTCCCATAATTAGTTGAACTCATATATACATCTTCATTTTCAAATATAGTATAATATTCAAGCTCAGAAAGCATGGAATCAAGGGCCAGATGTAGCAAAAAAGCAAATTGCGACTTGCAATTTGCTATGCAGAAAGGTGTCTCAGACACCTTCTGCAACTCACGATGGGGTCGCAAAGACCCACCTCATTAATATTAATGAGGTGGGTCGCAGTTTGCGACCCCATTGCGAGTATGGTCACTCACGGGGATGGTGGCCTGCTGGAGACAGCAGACCACCATGTCCGTGACTGCTTTTTAATAAAGCAGTTTTTTTTTTTCTATCTGCAGCCCGTTTTCCTTAAAGGAAAACGAGCTGCACTTAGAAAAAAAAACGAAACCTTTTGTTTCGGTATTTTTCAGAGCAGGCAGTGGTCCATAGGACCACTACCTGCTCTGAAAAATTATTTTTGTTTCCATTCACAAAGGGGAAGGGGTCCCATGGGGACCCCTTCCCGTTTGCGACTGGGTTACCATCCACTTCAAGTGGATGGTAACTGCGATTTCATTTGCGACCGCGAATTAAATTGCATAGCATTGCCAGTCGCAAATAGGAAGGGAACACCCCTTCCTATTTGCGAGTCGGAAATGCCTTTTGCGAGTCGGATCCGACTCGCAAAATGCATTTCTGCATACCGGAGAGGCTTTTGCGCCTCGCAAACGGCGTTTTTCGCCGTTTTGCGAGTCGCAAAACCCTTTTTACATCTGGCCCCAAGTGTTTTAGCATCCCAGTCATCAGAAACAGCACCCAGTGTAACACCGTGCATAGATACTTTAAACACATATGGAATTTAAATATCTTCTGTTGGCCTGAATATATTACATGGAACCTTATGCCAAACAATCCCACCAGGGATTGGGACAGCTGAAATGTTAACAATGGACAAGTCTCTTCAGACCTTATGGAAAGATAGGTAAGGTGTCAATACTTCATCCACAGGTTCAACATCAGGTAATTTAGGAAGATAAAGACCATTTATAAATAGAAAGAAAACCATCACAAACCTAATCCAAAGCTGAAAGGCAATCATTGACAGAGGTATCCGTAGATAGTACCATGGTCGAACAAAATAGTTGTTTATAAGCCAGTTGAAAAGCTGACATGCCCTTGATAGGGGTGCAACTGCTGAAGATGACAAATCTGAAGAAAGGTCGTCAATGTCGACAAAGTAACCAGAAGCAGTTTGTGCAAAGGCGAGAGCTGGTGCATAGCTTGTATATGGACCCAATGATGGTTCATAATAAACAATGTCATCTCTTTGTTTTGCATTGGAATAGGAGATTTCTACATCTCGGATGTTCCTTGTCAGTGAAATGGTGACAGAATTCAGAAAAGATAATTTTCTACCCTCCCAAGCTCAGGGAGGCAATTGTAGAATTGGTACTTGTAGAAACATTGTTGAGTGCTTGGTGAGGTATATCGGGGTAGTGAGAGAGGTATGGAAACTACGCAGGAATCCTCGAAGTCTACTGCGCAGAATTGGCCATATGGTGCAATTTGGCGCTATAAATTGAAACAAAGTGATTTTCTCTGCAACCAGGCAGCGGTGGTAATATGACAGTTCTGGTACTGTGTATTCCCAAGACTGTAACCAGTGCTCGATATGATGGGCCAAATTATTTCTTTACAGCAATCTTTTTACGTATTAGATCCCCCACTTTAGGAATCTAGCCAGTAGATGTTGTTGGCATATCCCTCATTCCCAAGGTAGCGGCATAGACAGATGAGTTTTCATCACGGAACTGTTGTAATTCCTACAAGAGAC
Organism: Pleurodeles waltl; assembly: GCF_031143425.1. Lineage (NCBI taxonomy): Eukaryota > Metazoa > Chordata > Amphibia > Caudata > Salamandridae > Pleurodeles > Pleurodeles waltl. Next base: position 558,762,302 of record NC_090446.1, on the reverse strand, counting down.
TGACACGTCCATTTATGTCAAAAGGTGTGTCTGCCGCCACCACACCAGGGCCACAAAGATCAGGGACATACATAGGTATCCCGAATAAGACCTCATAAGGGGTAAGTCCTCCCAAGGACCTTCTGGGCAGATTATTTAGTGCTCTATGGACCCCATATAGGTAATGAAGACAACTACGACCAGAACCTAATACCCTCGCTGTTAAGGATTGCTTTAAGTCTCAGTTTTCCCTCTCCACAACAGAATTTTCCTCAGGATGATATAGTGAGGAGTAATGGAGTTGAACACCTAATAATGTAATGGAGTTGAATGGAGGTGTCCCTGAATGCCCTGGAGGCAAAGGCAGGACCCTGGTCTGAGTGGAATGCTGCACCTGCATATGTCCCAATGAAGACTTGCAAACCTTTAATAACAGTTAGAGCATCAGCTGATCGTTGTGGCCATACCATAGGAATCTAGAACAGGAGTCAACAGCAACTAAGATGTATTTGTATACACCATCATAATGTAAGGGAATACAGTGTTGTGGTTGTTGGAAATTAAGAGAGGTGTCTGTGGTGGACGTTTGATGGTGGACCCCTATGTGTGCTGGCAGATTTCACAACAAAAGACATACTGTCTGGTCTACTTGTATCGACCTGGCTACCAATAGCATTTTTGTAATAAGGTAATTGTAGCCATCACACCTGCATGGGCAGAAGCAACCCTCCTGTGCGCTGCTTTAATAAGATCTAATCTCTGATCTTGGTTGGAATCACACCATCACCCACTAATGCAATATTCTGGTCCCTTAAGTGATAGGAATGTTTTGCAGGGTATGCTTTTGGTAAAGGATGGCCATCAGTCAAAGCTTTCACGGCAGCCAATGTCTCATCATCCAATCTTATCTGGGAACTAGTAAGCACAGAAACACAAGCTGTGGCTACTGCAGACTTGGCAGCTTTATCAGCCAAGGTTTTTGCTGCAATGTGTATTCTTACACATTGATGGCCCAATGTATGAACTACGTGAGCCCTTGGCAGCCTATCCTTAAGATCTGCTACCCTCCCTCACAAGAGTTTATGTTTGATGATGTGTCCTTTGGAATATCTGGACCCAATTAGGTGCCAACAATGTATGTAAACATTGTAGGACTGGACACAGTAATAAGAAACAAACACGATCAAGGTGGAAAGTTCAGGATCCGTTTGTTCCAGTAGCAAAATTTAAGACTGGGAGTAGGTATGTTGAGGCTGGAATGCACCATCATTCATTACTCTGCTAACGGCTGCCCAAGCGGTGGAGTATTGGTGTTTAGTACCTACAGATATTAGTCCAGAGGCAAAATATTAGTGGGCATGGGGTATTCAAGTTGGTATTGAAGAAACTCTGGAGTCTGGAGCTTTGGGTCGAAAACATAATCAACATCAGTATCCATCAGGGAGGTTGCCCATTGAATCTAACTTGAATGTAATCCTTTTGTGTTTGGAACAGCGGCTTTGTTGACAGCTTCAAGGGCTGGCACCGGGGAAACAACAACAATGCATTTCCCTTAGGCAAGTGGCCTCTCTTTAATGACAGCCACGTGAACAGCAGTTAGTGTTTGTTCTGTCAGTGCAAAATATTGTTCTGCATTGGAATACAAATGTGATTTGTATGCTATGGGCACCATGTCACCCTCGGTAAATGTGACATAGAAAAACTCAATGGCACCAGGAATTACTCCGATTACCAAATTTGTTTTATTGTCACATGCGTGCAGGTGTTGTGCTTCAAGCATGTCCAGTTGTAATTCTCTAAGAATGTATGTATGTTCTATTGTCCAGTGTTTGCTAGACAAATTTGAATGTATTATTTCATAAAGAGGTTTTATGCGCTGTGCGTAATTAGGAATGCATGTTATGCCAAAGTTCATGAAACCCAGCAATGACTGTAATTTCTTGATGGTATTTGGAGGTGGAAGTTGAGCGCATTGTTCTAGAAAGTCCGGGGCTAGGATCTTGCCTTCATCAAATAGTTCATATCCTAAAAATAGGACATTCAGGAATGCAATTTTCATTTTCTTAAAATTGAATTTTTAGCCCTGAAGGGTGAATCCCAAAAAAATGCTATCCACCCCAGCCACATGTGCACTGAAGTCGTCGTCTCTGAGATAGATGTCATCCACCTACGACAACACCTCAGATTCAATATTGTGTAATATTGATGTTACGCAGGCAAAGAACAGCCCAGGGCTGTTCTCATACCCTTGAGGCAAATGACAAAACCGCCACTGTAAAGTGCACAGAGGCAGCTTTCAGGCGCTAGGTTTTGGCAGAAAAAATACTTTGGAGATATCCAAGGTTATTTTGTATGCTCTATATTTTTGATAAGTGCTGTGCTATGTGCACTTTGTATTGCAAATGTGAGTGTGTGACTGTTTAAATGTCTGTAGTCTAAAACTATTCCATAAGAATGATCAGGTTTCGCTACAGGGAATAACAGGTTATTCATTGGGGATACACAGGGTTCTATTACACCCTGGTATTCAAGTTGTGCAAGAAGTACTCTCACTGGTGCTTTAGCTTCATGTTTGATAGGATATTGTGGCTGGATCTGTGGAGTAAACCTTAAAGGAATAACATGGTAGGGTGATTCTCTGTCCCACCCTACATGGTTGCGGAATAATGCTGGGGCTTGCACCAATGCCAAATCCGCAGCGTAAGCCTCTTTTACTACGTCTAGAACTAGGACCGAGAAAGAAGGCAAAAGTACATCTTCCCCTTGAGGGAACACGCAGGCAAATTCAGGTGACCAATCTTTTTCCACCAACAGAATATCATTGTTTAGTGTTAATCTTCTCCAGAAGATAACTTTGATAGTGCTTTTTTTGTCTCCTCAATCTGTACATTTAATTTGTAGACCCTGTTGGGTGGGGAGATGCACCTGTCCGCTGTTTCGACTTCAAGAAAGTCATTAGTCTTCGTCACATCCAGAAGAACTATAAGACTCTGGCGACATATCATGACATCTGCTGCACTGTCTAGCAGAGTCACTGCCCACATCCTGTTCTTCAGTAGAGTTCTCAATATTTTTGACATGTTTTACTGAAATTGCTGCAACCTTTTTCTTTTTAAACTGGGGATTTTGCTATGGAAGTTTCTCTTCCTTTTTTATAAAACGTTTCTGACGAGCATTGTGAGTCCTTTTTTGGCTTCATGTAGTCAATTCGATGCTCTGACCGCCCACCTCTCTCACTCCATTTTTCTGGCACGTCCTGAAAAGAACAAGATGGCCAACTGTCAGTATATTGCTATCTGTCAAGTTTTTGAAGTGTCTCTATTTCTAAGATTATAGCATTTTTCTGAGGCCTCAGGTGGTGGAGATTCCCCTCTTTGGCATTTCTTCTCTTTTCTTTTCTTTGTTTTGTTTTTGTTTATCCCACCATTTTTCAGAGCTCTCTTGTGCTTGCTTGGTACCTTCCTTTCCAGAAGTACTCTGTATTTGTGGTTTAGCTGGTCTGGTCCCCAGACTATCCCGGCCTAGACTCGTGTAGGTTCCTGAAATAACCTTAGGCAGCTTGCGTACTTGGTCCAACTGAGGAACATCTCGGAGTCACTGCCGTATTGCCAATAATGCTGCTTCTCCTTTAATATCACTTAATATTATTGAGGAGACTGTGTTGAAGTTATGCATCAGTTTCATCCCCAAATGTAGGTCCGGGGTTGCCCCATGTTCATTTTGAATCTGTTTCAACACATCTCAGGTAAATTGGCAAGTGTCGGAGTACCATGTACAGTAGTATATATCGCAGAGAAGACTTGCACCAAGCGGCACAATAATATTGATGTTACGTAGGCAAAGAACAGCCCAGGGCTGTTCTCATACCCTTGAGGCAAATGACAAAACCGCCACTGTAAAGTGCACAGAGGCAGCTTTCAGGCGCTAGGTTTTGGCAGAAAAAATACTTTGGAGATATCCAAGGTTATTTTGTATGCTCTATATTGTTGATAAGTGCTGTGCTATGTGCACTTTGTATTGCAAATGTGAGTGTGTGACTGTTTAAATGTCTGTAGTCTAAAACTATTCCATAAGAATGGTCAGGTTTCGCTACAGGGAATAACAGGTTATTCATTGGGGATACACAGGGTTCTATTACACCCTGGTACTCAAGTTGTGCAAGAAGTACTCTCACCGGTGCTTTAGCTTCATGTTTGATAGGATATTGTGGCTGGATCTGTGGAGTAAACCTTAAAGGAATAACAGGGTAGGGTGATTCTCTGTCCCACCCTACATGGTTGCAGAATAATGCTGGGGCTTGCACCAATGCCAAATCCGCAGCGTAAGCCTCTTTTACTACGTCTAGAACTAGGACAGAGAAAGAAGGCAAAAATACATCTTCCCCTTGAGGGAACACGCAGACAAATTCAGGTGACCAATCTTTTTCCACCAACAGAATATCATTGTTTAGTGTTAATCTTCTCCAGAAGATAACTTTGATAGTGCTTTTTTTGTCTCCTCAATCTGTACATTTAATTTGTAGACCCTATTGGGTGGGGAGATGCACCTGTCTGCTGTTTCGACTTCAAGAAAGTCATTAGTCTTTGTCACATCCAGAAGAACTATAAGACTCTGGTGACATATCATGACATCTGCTGCACTGTCTAGCAGAGTCACTGCCCACGTCCTGTTCTTCAGTAGAGTTCTCAATATTTTTGACATGTTTTACTGAAATTGCTGCAACCTTTTTCTTTTTAAACTTGGGCTTTTGCTATGGAAGTTTCTCTTCCTTTTTTATAAAAAGTTTCTGACGAGCATTGTGAGTCCTTTTTTGGCTTCATGTAGTCAATTCGATGCTCTGACCGCCCACCTCTCTCACTCCATTTTTCTGGCACGTCCTGAAAAGAACAAGATGGCCAACTGTCAGTATATTGCTATGTGTCAGAAGTTTTTGAAGTGTCTCTATTTCTAAGATTATAGCATTTTTCTGAGGCCTCAGGTGGTGGAGATTCCCCTCTTTGGCATCTCTTCTCTTTTCTTTGTTTTTGTTTATCCCACCATTTTTCAGAGCTCTCTTGTGCTTGCTTGGTACCTTCCTTTCCAGAAGTACTCTGTATTTGTGGTTTAGCTGGTCTGGTCCCCAGACTATCCCGGCCTATACTTGTGTAGGTTCCTGAAATAATATTAGGCAGCTTGCGTACTTGGTCCAACTGAGGAACATCTCGGAGTCACTGCCGTATTGCCAATAATGTTGCTTCTCCTTTAATATCACTTAATATTATTGAGGAGACTGTGTTGAAGTTATGCATCAGTTTCATCCCCAAATGTAGGTCCGGGGTTGCCCCATGTTCATTTTGAATCTGTTTCAACACATCTCAGGTAAATTGGCAAGTGTCGGAGTACCATGTACAGTAGTATATATGGCAGAGAAGACTTGCTCCAAGCGGCACAATCCTATATCATTGGAACCATTCTAAAAGGTAGGCACATTGTGCGAATTCTATGTTTATCTTGGGGTCCCGTATGGGAAAACACTGCTTCCAGCTGATTCGTTTTTTGTGCAACCCAGAACGGAATCTTTTCACGCTCAACGAGTGCTTTTCCCATTATTGAATGGACAGTTTGTGGATTTATCCCTGTTACAGCCAATTGATTTATAGCTGGAGCAGCCCTCACTGGGACGGTGTTTAAATTCCATATTCCAAACTGTATTAAGCGTCTATCTAAAGGTAGAAGCTCATCGTATAGTGTGCGTACTTCAGTTACTTGCATAGCTTGTACATTGGGATGTGATGTATAGATGCCAAATGTTGGCCATGTTGGTCCGTTATTACTTAAGGGACCTCATCTAATGGGTTGTATTACATGTGGGAGGGCGCCATTCAACCAATTTTGGTGTTTGTGATAATTTAGAGGTATTTCTAGGTATTGATGTGCTCTGTACTGTGCTGGTACGCCAACTATCCTGTATGTGTGAAATGATTTGAATCTGCGTTAAGTTTAGGAAAGGGTGACCCAATACTAAAATATTTCTGTTCTGTAAGCGTTGTGTGCTTCCATTAGCTAAAAGAAAATGCGTGTCCGGCTGTCTGCAATTTTCTCTAATATTTAATGGCTGTGCCATATTGAAAGATAGGGATCAGAGTTGGGAACACCAATGGGGGAATCCCTTTAAGGTTCAAGCTTGAACAACTTGTAGCCTAGATAGGTGCTCCCTATTCTCCTGAGGAGGATGTTTCCCTACGATCACAGACATCTCCATATAACAGTACTTAGGGTACCTTTGCCATGTGTGAGACAGAGATACACAAGAGAGATGCATAATTAGTGCCTTACCAACGTTGGTGGTGCCATGTCATAGGACTCTCATTGTGGAAGCGAGAATGCTGGATTTCGATGGCAGCACCACCGCTTGTAGGTGATTGAGTCCATGTGGTAGCTGTCGGCCTAACCCTTTTGGCTAGCTAGCAGCACCTCACTCCAACCTAAAAAGCAAAGGTGATTTGCGGCAGCCTGAAACATGACACTCAATGATTTCTCAGGGAAATTGTGGTTGACAAACCTCACCCCTTTCTCTTGTTTACAGAGTCTCAGACACACGTAGGCAAAAGAAAGATGAAGGGCAATTTTAATGCATTTATTGAAAAGACTGCAATTTACGATAAAATAAATGAGCTGCGATTATCAGGAAGATTAGACAGCATACAATCTGGATAGTTATGATCAGTGAATAGAAAATGAACAACCCAAGCATATTGGAATAATATGTGCCTTGGACTCCTACCCATACCTAGCTCCTAACAAGAGCATAGCAGTGTTAGCCCAAAACTGTCCATTCTCAGACCCTAGAAGGAACATCCGCCCCCACACCTGAAAGCAGGGGTCTGCCCTCCGTCTCTGTGGTTGGCTGCAAAGACAGGGTTTAGGTCAGGAATGGAACGGCACACGTCATAAGATGGCCTCCTGGCTGGAGAACGACATCTTTATCGTCTCGTGGCCCGTGTGATGTTTTATAACAAAACTTGTTGATTACTTAATAACAACATGTTCAAAGAATCTCAGCTGATTAGAAAACCAAAAGATCTCCACTAAAAACCAATTGTGTTAAAATGAATTGAAATGAATAAATGAAAACACAGAGCCTAAAACTAGGGGAAAGGGCATCACCCTAAGCTGATATACACATGCCCAACAAAGCTCTAAAATGAACCCATCACAGGCCCTGTAGAAAACAATAAAGACTGGCCCTTAAAAGGAGTCTGGCCTGATGTATGCCTTGCAGGAGTAGACTTCCACCTGTTGAGTTTTTTGATCACGTCCCCTCAGGCCGTGAGATGCCACTGCTATGGAGAAGGAATGAGTCCCGAAACAAGCCACAGGCTAGCCAGATTTTTCTAGGGGCCTCCTCAAGACTGCTGCAAACTGGAACCTGCTTAAGAGGGGTCAGTCCTGATGTATGAACAAAGGGGACTCGCCTGGCAGTTGTAGCCTTGCATACTCCTGCATTCAGTGCACCAGGCAGTTGCAGGTAGGCAGTCTATGTGGACCACGCACCACTGGCCTCTTGATCAGTCTTAGAACACCTGAGCTGGAGCTCCATTTAACTGATCCCCAAGTAAAGATCCCACCAGCGCAGAAAAGTCAAACTGGTAAATGCTTTGGATGGGGCTACCACTTCGCTGACCCCATAGGCCTCCGAGAAACCTCCGGCAAAAGCAGCCGCCTTGATGAGGGCTGTTCAGACTGATCCCAGAGTATGTCCTGCAAGACCGCATATGACTTTGATTATTAAAATGGAGAGTCTGTTGTCTTTAGGTATGGCGTACATGCGCTCCAACCTTTCATCGTCGCACTGCATTGGAAGGAGATAGTCGGATCACTTCCCTTTGGAGCTTAGCAAAGTATGCCACTGCCTTAAGGTGCTCCTGTGCCTAACTCTTGCTCTTCTCATTGGTGAATGCCAACAGGGTAAACCTTTCAACTGCAACTAACGCATGCCCACCACTCTGCTCGTTTAAGCCTGTCACCTGCCAGGAAAACCCAAGGCACTTACGATACTTGCTTCATTTGTGCTGGCACTAAAACCTTGTCTGTCAGCACTGCTAAGTTGGTGTCTAATAGCCCCCATAGCTCAGTCAGGTACAGTGTTGTATCCTGGTTTGCCTTCGGGTCAGCTCCCGAAACCTTGACAACTGCAAATGAGAGAGGACATCAGCAAAGGCATTTTCGCAACCAGGTATGTGTCTAGCTGTTATCGCCACATTTGCCCTTAGCTGGCAGTAAACCAGGCACCACAGCAAGCCCAGGACCCTAGGACAAGATGCCAAACCATAGTTCACCAGTTTCACCACTGCATGATTATCTGACCACAAAGTAACTTGCTTATTCGCTAGCTTGTCTTTCCAAAGGGAAAAAGCAACTACTATACAGAAGAGCTCCAGCAGCTTTATATCCTTGGTGATGCCTTTCTTGCTTTAAGTGGTAGCCCGGCACACTGAGCACCATGCCCTGCCCAACAAGACATCAAATCCTTTACCTCCCGCGGCACCCATGAAAAGCTACAGCTGAGCTGCTGATACTCAGGGTTCCCTTCACATCAGCTACAAAAAAAGAAGTTGTTTAATTAGTGCACCTTCCAGACGACAGACAAGGTGCAGTTCATTGAGTGCCCCCTCAATGAACATACTGAATGTTTCAAAGTACACATAAGATATCGCACAATCAATCTGTAGACTTTTGTCAAAGTAGGTCAGACCATACAGTTGGAAGCCTAACAGGTGGAAACTCTTGAGTGTACTGGTAGCAACCTACATTCTGATTCTTTATTAGCTTTTGCCATGAGAGCTGCTTTGCCTGATGACCTCACTAGGTTGATTGCAACATCTACTATTGCATATGCGAGTGAGCATTGGTCCTGTAGCAGACCATCATTGACAGAGGACCCTTCTGGATGCAACTAATGATGAAATTAAATGCTGCAAAGGCAGACAGTTAAAAATGCTTGCCACACAGCTCAATTGGATTTCTTTCCCCACCTTCTGCCTTCACACCTTAGGATTTATTCATGTGCTCGACCGCCAATCCACTGTAGGTTATGATGAAGCCTCCCTCAAAACCGTTAGCTAGTAATTGTGGGTCTTCCTTTTTGTGGTAGCCACTGAGCAATTGAAGAAGCTTAACTTAGTTAATGGGGGTGGGTGCCTGTTAAGCAGACTCCACTACAGTAGGTTCCCATGTTGATATTTTATTTCTTCAGGTTCATCATACATAGAGAGCAATGCCAGCAGGACACAACACAACCACTGCCACCGGCAAACTACCATTCCCAATGTTTGTATTCCAATATTAGATTATGCCCCCACCAACCTTCTGTCCGCAACATTCCAATGTCCCACCGTGCCCTATACCGACCCCTTTCCCCCACCCAGAACCTGTCTTAACTTTTGATCACTTCATTGCTTTTTCTTCGGGTTCTTCTTGTCTGCAGGAGGCTGCCTTTCAGGCAATCGCTAGCTGGGTGTGATCCCCCACAGTTGCCATATGCATGCCTGAACTTACAAGATGGCCCCATTTGCATTCTCCCTAGTCAAACTTCCAACATATGGCGGATCCCTCTTTGCTAGACTAACTCCCTGTGAGGGGTGTAGATTTCCATCCTTAGTAGAACCCCTCTTGTCTTTGTTTGTCTCCTGAGGCACGAAAAGTGTAATCTATTCTATTTGCACCTTCTCTTTCCACTGCCATTATTTGCGTGTAGCCTGCCACGTCTTCTTGATCACATTCTATCACAGGCCAGGTTTGTATCTTCTCCATAAAACACACATCATGTTTAAATGAAGCATAGGCTTCCTACACACGCTGCACGTTCTGAGTCTACTGTTTACATAGCCATAATGTTGGAGCACTCTGCAGGAACCTTTCTACTATCACAAATGCAATGGTCCTAAATGCATAAAGACAGTTTTCTTGTTAGGACTCTATCCTGGTCTTACACCACTCTTTTTTGTCCTCTTCCTTCTTTTCCTGGGTCATCACATCCAGTCCAGCCTGCCTGATCTTGAGAAGCAAGAAGATATCAATGAACTCTTTCATGCCTACAATCTCTTTGACTGCTAAGGAAACAAGGCTGGCCAGCCCTGTTTCCCTGGCTATCATGGGTAGGTCACCAGGGGACCCCCTGATATACTTGCCAGCCAGCTTACTGACTGGGAGGAGGGGCCTGCGTCGTGCAACCCAGCAAAGCTGGTGCAGGGTTAGTTGTCAGTATCTCTTCTGCTTGAGGGTCCTCTTGAGTACCCTCTGTGGCTGGACCTGTGGAGGCTGTCTGCTGTAGATGGTCTTGGTCAGCATCCCTCTAGGCTGACCCTACCTTAGATTGCTACTGCCCCTTAACCCACGACTATGGTCACCTTCCTGACTACACGCTCCCTTGGATTTGTCCGCCTAGCTCCTGTCCTAGCCCTGTCAAAGGTGAAGTACTTGTGCACCCTGGACCCCAGCTGGGAGCTCCGTTCTGTGCCTGTGGGGATAACATCCCCCATTGACCATGCCACCAACCAGGCCGGTGCAGTAGGTAAAACCCTGGGTGCAGTTACATGCTGTGAGCCTAGTCCGCATGCCATGGAGCTGGATAAGGAGTTGGTAAAGACAAGCAATACGCTGTGGAAAAGCAGCTTTCAGACTGGCCAGTGGGAAAAACCAACTTTGATCAAGCAACGCTACTGGACCATAAGAGCACCCCAGCTGATTAGGTACCGTGACTGCCTAAAAGCTTTCCTGTTCTGTGCTTGCCTTTGTGTCCATGGCTGGTTTGTGGACTCATTGTTTACTATGCCTAATTGCGAGCAATAGTTTTGAATACTGTGTGATGCCAAAGGGCCCCACCTCTGCCTGCGCAGCCTACCGTGTGTCGTGCCTTACCGCCACACACTCTGCCAAGTTGTTCGCAGTCCCATGGCCTGATGCTTACCAGATTCCTGTTGATTAGTGTGAAGGACCATGCCCTCAATGAAGGGCGCAATCATGCTGGCAGCAGGGTGGGGTTGGTTCTTTGACCTCAATGTCGCTCCCGGAGAATCTGCTGGAAGAGCTAAAGGCCCACTATTTTCTCCTAGGTACCACATGGTGGCTGCAAGTGTAGGAGCAGGAACAGCCGGCAGAGTACACACTCTCACGTGCTCGCAGGGCCTCTACTGGTTGCAGTCTCTGTGGACCCCTCCTTGCTTGTAGTCCTGCTCAGCAAGCTCTCCATACTGGGCCAAGCATCTGTTCCAAGAATGAGTCCTGGCCATGTGCGCTGGCTGCCTTCTCTATGAGGTACTGCAGTTTGCTATCCTCATGGAGATGCTCCTCTCCATAAGGCACCTTCCACCAGCACTTCACCTACCCGTGCCAGGCTCCACTCTGCCCACGCACATGGCAGAGACATCTTCATCCTCTAACTGGTCTCACTGGTTTGCGCTTTTGTCTCCTTGCCCCTGCACCACTGCTGGCTTGTTTGCCTGCTGCCTCATATGCTCCTCTCAAGCCAAAACACCCTGCTCCCTATATTGGGTTCTGCCTGGGAACAGCTCCACATTTATACCCCCCTTGGAACTCCATTGCTGCTGAGTCTGACTCTTGCAGAGCAGCCGATGCCATACTCATCTCTTCCTGAGCACACGCTGACTGACTAAAGAGAAGGGTAACCTGATTTGCCCAAGGATGATGAGCCCAGGCTCAAAACAAAAAACTTCTCAGCGGCTTCCGAATCGGTCAAGGATGCAGCAACATTAGCGATGTTTGGGGTGTCTACTTTTTTAATTGGGGAAGGCCACACCCCTACCACACTGACCCGTTTATCCAGGTTGTTTAAAATGTGAGCACAGGGTTTCCAGAGGGAGCACCGGACCCGGAACAGGAAGATAGGTGACTGAAAGGAAAGGCTGGCCAGCAGGAGAAGGGCAGAGATGTTGAAAACAAATCCAAATTGATTTTCACCATTGACTTACATTGAAGTGGTGGAGATTTTAGGATATAGACACTTAAAATTAAACAATTTTGTGCTTAAACATTGTGAGTCTCCAGTCTGAGCTGGATCTATTGGCCTGTATGGGGCAGTCATAGGTTTTAATTTGAGTTCTGGGACTTGTAGTCATACTAAACCCAGTATAAAACCACGACTACAAGCCCAAGAATTGTAAGAAAAATAATGGGCCTGGATTAAGTAGTCACACATGGATCTGGGAAACTTGGCAACTAAGCCCTCTTATGCAAGCTGTTGCAAAAACCACTATTGCAATCTTTAGCCTACATATCAGTGAAAAAGTGAAAGGAAAGCAAAGGAAATTAGATAAACATCATTTTGCTGCCACAGCAGAGTAGGGTGCACACTATTCTATTATCTTTTTGAGGAAACTTTATTCGTAGAGACATCTGAAAATATATGATTAGTTGAGGGGGAACTGTGAGGGGCAGGGCACATTTCTGGGATTTCAGTGCATATTATGCCCACCTTAAAATCTGACCATCTTTTATATAAAAATGCTAACAATATATTATATATATATATATATATATATATATATATATATATATGTACATATATATATATATATATATATGTATATTATCTAATGGCAGTCATCACTAGGTAGTTATAGCTAGGACCATGTCTCCATAGAAATAGCATTTTTTGACTTGCACCCTAAAGTAGCTATAACGCGCACCTCTGCCATGCACAGTTAATTGCTCCACATATGAGATCATTGATGAGATCTTGTATGGCATCTCTGATATTATCACTGCAACATCTGCAATAAAATTATTGATAAGAAAACTGTGCATGGCAAGGGCATGAGTTATAGTACCATAGGACGCAAGTTATAGTTACTTGAAAGAACTGCTGAATTTCTATGGTTTTGTACGGGCCTGTAACCTTTGGTTTTTCCAGTCAAAATATATAAGGCCCTCATCATGACATTGGCGGTAAATCCCGATTACCGCCACGCTGACGGCCCCCAACCTACTGCTGCGGTGACGGATAACCGTTCAGCATATTACGACACACACACACCAAACTGACAGAATATAGCCACATTCAAAAATCCGTCAGTCCAAAGGTCAGTGCTAAAGTGGTGGTCCCAACACCCATACCGTTACACCAACAGAACAACGCCCACCACACATTGACCCATGAATCACAACGGCGGACATTCAACGGCGGTAAACCATTGGAGGTACACACCGCCACGCTCAGAATGGACACCCAAATACCCACCTAACACCCACACACTCACACACATCACACAACACCCATGGCCCAACAAAGGCACCCCCGTTTCACAGATGAGGAGTTGCGGGTCATGGTGGAGGAAATAGTCAGGGTAGAGCCACAGGTGTTTGGAGCACAGGTCCAGCAGGCATCCATTGCAAGGAAGATGGAGTTATGGTGGAGAATCGTGGACAGGGTGAATGCCGTGGGACAGCATCCAAGAACAAGGGATGACATCAGGAAGAGGTGGAATGACCTACGGGGGAAGATACGTTCCGTGGCAGCAAGGCACCAGCTCGCCATACAGAGGACTGGCGGTGGACCCCCACCTCTTCACCCACAGCTCACAGCATGGAAGGAGCAAGTCTTGGCACTACTGCATCCTGAGGGACTCGCTGAAGTAGCCAGAGGAATGGACACTGGTAAGTCAACATTTACCACTTATCACCCCCATACCTGCATGCCATCACACCCCTCACCCTCACTCCCATCACTCCATCCCACACACTGCACCTCCACATATGACTGACTCAAATGCCTAGCCCTGCATGCCACAGCAATGCATGGACAGCCCTCCAAGCCCTGCATGGACACCCATCACTAAAGCATGCACAGCACAGGGGAACTGACAATCCTACAATACATCACCATACACAATCAAAGGTGGCAGGGCAACAGTAACCATAGAGTGGAAGATAGGGATGTACAACATGTCACAGGCATGAAGCATAATATATCACTTACATCCCCACAGGTGCCCCAGCCAATCTCAGTGGAGAGGAGGTGCCAAGACTATCCAGTCCTCCAACAGAAGATGCCCACAGTGATGACAGTAACTCTGGACTCCAGGATCTGGACCAACAACCTGGCCCATCCGGGACCACTGGACAGTCGGTCACCCCAGCCCACTCACAGTCCAACACAGAGCCTCCCTCATCAGTTACCAACACCACAGCACCCACTCCCCCAGCGTACCAACACCTGTATCCCAGGACACGTCAATCAGCAGTGTGCCCACATGTACAGGTACCCCAGTCCACACTTCATACCCAAGACAATCAGGGATCTAGGGTCAGTGGCAGTGGGCACACCGTTCAGGGGACAGGGGCAGAGTGCAACAGGGACACTGGGAGGACCGCCATGCGCCAGGGGGATGACAGGCCCAGGGAACGACTCTCCAGGAGGCACTCACCAATGTCCTGGGTGCCTACCAAGAATCCCAGGACACGATGGGCCAGATCCTGACCAACATGCAGAAGAACTAGCAGCTGCAGGAGGAACACATCAGGAGATCAGGGAGGACTTGCAGGCCCTCAACACCATCATGATCTCCATAGCAGGGGTGCTGGCAGAAATGGCCAACATCATGAGGGAATGGACTGCACAGCAGCGGGCCCTGCCACTAGCCAGTCTTTTGACCAGCCCTCCACTTCCGCTGCAACTAGTGGACAGGAGGTCCCACCACAGGACCCACAGGCCACCAGCAACCCTCCCCCTGCAGAAGGTGAACTATCCCGCAAATGGTCCCTGCGAACCAGACAGAAGCCAGATACACTTACCAAGACCAAGACCACCGCCAGGAAATGAGACTCTCCCGATTGTCCCCCTTGTGTCCCACCCTGTCACCTTGTCCACTTTGAACTGCCTTTGCTCCCCTTCCTATGGCCCCTTGGGCACTGGACCTGTGCTCAAACAGACTGGAACAATTCCCTGGACTTTCCTCTACCATCACCCCATTGCATTGCACTTTACCCTCAATTATATAGCACTACAATAAACACCCTTGAACACAATTTGAGTAGCACTGTTTTATGTGTCTTAAATGTGCATTTGTGGCAACAGTCACATTGAGTGCAAATGATCTGAACAAAGTGATAGCTAACAAATAATGACCTGGAACAGTATGTAGTGATCACATCAGGACAATTATGTCATATCACCAACATCTGGAAAATGAGAAGCCATGGATGACAGTAAGTTGAGATGCAAAGGAAGTGAATGCCATCATGCCACAGGCACATAGATAAATCAATAGTTAGAGTAATGGTCAGTTCCACTGTCTCACCTGTTTGTCATTGGAAGTATTGTCATATAACTGATGTTCTGTTGTCCTCATCCTCTGCCTCCTCATCCTCACTGTCCTCAGGGTCCACTGCTGCCACAGGGTCATCTCCAGTCTCCTCCTCCTGCAGAAAAGGCACATGTCGTCTGAGGCCCAGGTTGTGCAACATGCAGCATGCCACTACTATCTGGAAGACCTTTCTGGGTGAGTAGCACAGGGATCCACCTGTTAGATGGAGGCACCTGAACCTGGCCTTCCGGAAGCCGAAGGTCCGCTCGATTATTCTTCTGGTTTGCCCATGTGCCTCATTATAACGGTCCTCAGCCCCTGTCCTGGCATTCCTCATAGGGGTCAGCAGCCACAATAGGTTTGGATAGCCAGAGTCACCTGCAAGTATTAAGGGACAACATTTAGCCTTACACAATCCTATGGGGAGAACACCTGAAGGCATACACTGACATACAGTGGGTGGGGGATCTGGTTCGCCTATTAGCCACACCCTGTGCCTCTTTAGTTGGGCCATCACATTTGGGATGCTGCTATTCCTCAGGACGAAGGGGTCATGCACCGACCCAAAATACTTGGCAGTGACATGGGAGATGTACTGGTCCGTCAGGCAAACCATTTGCACATTCAGTGAGTGGAAACTCTTACGATTCCTGAACACCTGCTCATTCTGGCGGGGGGGAACTAATGCAATATGTGCACCATTATATTGGGGATATGGCCCATTGCATAGAATCCTGCCTTTACAATGGCCAAATCTTCCACCTGGGGGAAAGCAATATATCTGCACATGTGTTTCACCAGGGCAGACAAGACCCTTGCCAGCACAATAGAAAACATTGGCTGTGACATTCCAGCTGCCAAGCCCACTGTCACTTGGAAAGAACCAGTTGCCAGGAAATGGAGCACTGATAGCACTTGCACAAGATGGGGGATCCCAGTGGGATGATGGATAACTGATATCAGGTCAGGCTCTAACAGGGCACACAGCTGTGTGACTGTGGCCCTGTCCAGTCTATAGGTGAGCATAATGTGCCTGTCCTCCAGTGTAGCCAAGTCTACAAGGGGTCTGTACACAGGGGTTTGTCTTCTCCTCCCATTCATCCGCAGCGGTAGGTGTCTAAGGGTCACAAGAGTGAGTAGGTTGTCACAATTTGAACAATGGAACCACAACCTCAGTGTACATGTTGCATTTATGTGATGGGACAGTGGAAATGACAGGTATGTGCAAATCTAGCCAGTGACGCAATAAAGTTTAACCTGATGGTTTTCGATCACCATGACATGACGACTGCCTGTCCTGTATGTAGGGACAGGTGGAAATGAGGTAACTCCGCCGACTTTGGGCGTCGTGGCGGAAGGCTGTCTTGCACCGCCATGCAATTCCTCATTCGATAATATGAGCCTCTATGGAGTACAGTGGCCAATGGGGATAAATCCTCACTTGTTTCCTGACCTTCAACAGGAGAACACTTATATTGCGTGTGCTGCTGTGTTCCGTGTGTGGAACCTACCATGGCCCGTGTGACCGGGGCAAGGGCCCCTGCCTTCACTGCGGAGGAGTTGGAGCAATTGGTGGGTGGGGTTCTACCCGAGTACGGATTGCTGTATGGGCCACCAGACCAGCAGGTGAGTACACCTTGGGCACAATGCATGTGGGAAGGATGCATGGAGATGTGTGTGCAAGCATCTTGTCATGGGGGTGATGTAATGTGGTGGTGTACATGGTGTGCACTGGCCGATGTGTGTGCCAATGGTGAAGGAAACGGGATTGGTGGGCCATATATGTGATAGGCTGGATTGTATGTGTAATGGTGTCCTCCCGTCTGTATCGCCTCTGCAGGTCACCGCCCCTCAAAAGAAGGGATTATGGCGTGCCATCGCCAAGGACGTGAGGACCCTGGGGGTCTATGGCAGATGGAGCACCCACTGTCAGAAACGGTGGGAGGACCTGAAACGCTGGGCACGGAAGACCACGGAGGCCCAGCTGAGGATGGCCTCCCAACGAGGAAGGGGGGCATGTCAGAACCTGACCCCCCTGATGGCCCGCATACTGGCGGTGGCCTACCCAGAGCTGGGTGGGCGCTTGAGGACATCAGAGCAGCCACAAGGGGTTCACTACAGTGAGCATTACTTCAATAATTGGTAGGTGGCATGGGATCCGGGTGGTGGGTGTGAGTTAGGGGGTGCCCCTTTATGCCAGGCCAGACATTGCAGCGTGATCCAGCTCCAGGGTAATGGTTGAGAGGGAAAAGAAGGTAACTTAGCTAGGTTGCATTCCACGTCAGACAGGGCTTAGTGGGTCCCAGGAGGCATGCAGTTGGTGGTGTTTGGCCCTCATCTTGCTGTGGCATCTAGCCAAATCAATAGCAGTGCAATGCATAGTGCTCAATCCTGATTCCTGTGTGTGATGGTGCTGTGTATGCCAACAGTGGTGCTGGCGCAGTAACTGACCCTGTTTTCTCTTTCTCTATCTCCCCCTTTATCTTCTGTCATCCTGTCCATGTGTGCATTAGCATCTTCTGACAGAGGAGCAGGGGCACTGGTGACAGGGGGAGCTGCATCCCACAGGACCTAGGAGGCAGAGTCCACCGATGCCGAGGGAACCAGTGGGACAGAGGGTGAGGGGAGCACCATGGCGGAGACAGGAGGTGACAAAACAGACTCAGATACCTCCTCAATGAAAGCTCCCTGGAGGTGGCGGACACCTCTGTGACCACCCCAGCTGCAGTTACAGCCACCACCCCGTACTAGCACCGCCATCCCAGTAGCCCCTCAGCGAGTGGCCCGTGCCCGCTCACCCAGGTGGGTGGGCATCTCCTTTGCCCCAGGCACCTCAGGCCCTGCCCCAGGGAGCCCTGCTGCCCTGAGTGAGGAGGCTGTTGACCTCCTGAGAACCATCTCTGTAGGGCAGTCACCCATTGTGAATGCCATCCAGGGACTTGCATCCCAGATGCAGCAATGCAATGCATTCCTGGAGGGCATCCATGTTGGATTGGCGGCCCAACAGAGATCGATTCAGGCTCTGGCCTCCTCTCTGATGGCAGCCATTGCCCCTGTCCCTACCGTCCCCCCTCCACCTACCACTTCCCAGTCCCCTCAACCCCAACCCATCCCATGCACACATACAGACGAGCATGCACACAAGACAACACACAAGAGTAGCACAGTCAAACACAGACACCACACTTCAACACACAAGCACTCACGCAAACACTAGACAGTTGCAGACACAACCACATCCACTGCCTCCACTGTCTCCCCACCTCCTCCTCCACCTTCCTCATAGTCATGTCCACACTCACACCTGCATGCACTGCTTCAACATCCACCTACACACCAAGCAGCACACACACCTCAGTAGCAGACACCTCCACAACATCCATGCACGCGTCCCGTGTCCTTACCAACCCTGTCTGTCCCCATCTCTTAAAGCTCACAAACGCAAGCATTCAGACACCCAGCAGCCATCCACCTCACATCAGCACAATCCCCATTCACCTGCACCCAAGTCCAGCAGACGTACCCCTCCAACAACCACAATATCAACCTCCACTCCCATCCTTCCTTCCTTTTACCGCCCCACCATCCCTAAAAAGCTTTTCCTTGCCCAACTTCCCTCCCCCGCACCGCCGTCCTGCCCGTAAGAGCAGGGTCCCAAATACCCAGTCCAGCACCTCAGCCAAACAGTCCACGCGGACAGTGGAGGCACCTCCTAGTCATGGAGGCAAGACAGTGATGCTTCCCACTCCACCAGCCAGGAAAGGTAGGGATCTCAAAGCCACTGCCATGAAGGGGAAGAAGCCCTTGACTCCTGCCATGAAGGGGAAGGAGGCCGCATCTCCTGCCATGAAGGGGAAGAAGCCCTCGACTCCTTCCATGAAGGGGAAGAAGCTCTCAACTCCTGCCATGAAGGGGAAGGAGCCCACACCTGCCATGAAGGTGAAGAAGCCCTCAACATCTGTCATGAAGGAGAAGAAGCCCTCGACTCCAGCAGAGACTGGCAGGGGGACACCACCACCAGTGGTCACAGAGCCCTCACCTTCAGATGAGGCAGTGCAGCCCACTCCTTCTGCAGAGGCTGCACCTTCACCAGCTGAGACAGTGCAGCCCTCACCTCCAGCAGAGGCTGCCCAGGAGGCATCTTCACCTGCTGACACAGTGCAGCCCTCACCTCCAGCAGAGGCTGGGATGATGACACCACCACCAGTGGTCACGGAGCCCTCCCCTCCAGCTGAGGCTTTGCAGCCATTTTGCAATGTAATTTTATTAAGAAGACTGACGTGTGTCAACCACGAAGGTCTATTTCAAAGCCAATACTGTGCACAAACACTCACTTCTTTTAAAAACCATAACCTCATCATGAACATAGTAGAAAGACTTCCTCTTTGAACATTACCCATATAACAATCTTTGATTCGTAGCAAATGTTCCATCAGCTGCATCCTAAACATAAAGAAAACATTGGCTTGCAGCTATCATCCATATTACAATTATTTAATGAAATCAACCACAAAAATTATTTTTGTATATATATTTGAAACGTAAACAAACCAAGGAAGATACCCTCCCTCAAATCGCTCCAGTTTGTGGCCTGCCCAGTGAGAATTATTAGTCGCAATGAAAGATCATGTATACATAGGGGATGAAAAGAATAAATATGACCCCCATAAATTAATTATCAGGCAGACATAGTCCTATAATTACAATGTCCTACTCAGACTAGGTGGAAACCCACCCTCTTGTCACCCAAGTATTTATTGCCAAGTGGCCTATTTTTGTGCTGCCGAAAAGCCATAACTCCTGCTTGCTGCAGCTAATGGATAACTTCAGTACCTAAGAATTCTCCTAAGTATCACTGTCACACAAAACAAGAAATAGATCTGCTATCCTAACCACCCTGCTTATGACACAAACAACCAAAGGACAATCAAAACAAGGAAAAAACTGCTATTGAATGATCCTAGGATTGGGCATAAAACGGAAAAGAGACTCATGTCAATGTGGGAAATTACTCCTGAACATCAAGGCTGGTTTGCAGAAACTGTTTATTTAATCAATGTGCACATATATCTCCTCGTCTTGGTTCAGTCCCCCTGGGAGCTTGCTGTTAAGTCTCATCCTGTATTCTGATTCCATTCTCCTCAGACTCTTTACTCTGTTACCTCCTCTTGTGCTGGTAATAATTCTGTCAATTCCAAAATAGGAAATATGGTCAGTTACCTGGTTATGTTCCTGATGCCAATGTCATGCAACTGGGTAACTTGGTTCATTCTTATGTATGGCTCACATATGTTCCAGGACTGTTTTCTTCACTGGGAAGTAGCGCTTTCCACATATTGGAGTCCGCATGGACACACCAGGTCATACACAACAAAATTGCTATTGCAATTTATAAACTTTCTAATTTTCTCCTTCCTATCTGTCGGTAAAATGTCAATTTTCCTATTGACACTATAGGGCATATTTAAGAGCCCCTAGCGCCACCGAAACGTCACTTTTACTGACGCTCTGGTGGCGCTATGCACTGCACCATATCTACAAAGTGGCGTTAAGCCACTTTTTTGGCTTAACGCCACCTTGTAAATATGGCCCCTTGACACGCAGCACTTTGTGTGGAAGGGGCATGCAATGGGTGTTGCTGTAGGTGTGCCACAGCAACTCCCATTGCATTTTGACACTGCCCCATATTTATGAGTTTTCGTAAACCTGAGGCAGCGCCAAAATCTAACACCACCCCAGGGGTGGCGTTGGCAGGGGGCGACAAGCAGAAATGCTTTCATTTCTCCTTGTTTTTTGCTCTTTCTATGTGTGCTGCATTCTGCAGCACACATAGAAAGAGAAAATCACCATTTAAGATTGATTTTGTGCAGGAAGGTGGTCCTCCCTGCACTAAAACAATCTCCCCCTCAATGCAGCCATCCTTGCACAATGGTGCAAGGGTTGCTGTGTTGGTGCACAACAGCAAATTCGGAGCAGGGGGCAACCCAGGGGTGCACCGTATTCTGTTTAATATGGTGCATCCCTGCGTTGTGAAAATGACTGTGCCCGATGCGGCCAAATTTGGTGCTATGTGTGCATGGCTTGCATTGCCCGCACTTATAGAACAACTGCTGCTCTTTGAGCCAAAGCCCTGTGACCCCAGACTCTTACTAGGGTAACTGTAGCAAATCCTGCAGGAATTTATTCTTCCTGTAAGTTATGAGGGGAAAAGGACTGATCAAGCTCCCAGTTACCAGATCTGATCTAACCAAGTGCCAGTGCCTTCTGATAGCCCGATTTACTGAATTGGATTCACTGTTGAATGTGGTAGTAAACCTTATTTCATTTGCACTCTTGTTCCTCTGTTTTGGTATCATTAAGCTGTCTCTGTTGACCTGTGCAACTTTCTGACAAGCTGTCTTCAGTACCCAAATAGGGTAACTTGTGATCTAAATCTGGCTACCATCCTTGCCTGCTTTTCCTTAAAAGCCTCTGGAGTACTCAATTTATGCTTAGCCCTTAGCATTTCCCCATAGGGGCTACTCCATTTAGGGCTACAAGCATGTAAAATGCTATTACCTGGAGTACTCTTCCTAAAAAGACAGGTATGTTTCTCTGATCCTTCCACTGTCACTAAAACATCCAGAAATTCCATAGTAGATACATGTGTCCTATGGGTAAACCTAAGATTCAAATTATTGTAATTTATCCACCGTAGAAAGGCATCCAGATCATCTTGCAGACCATCCCATATAACAAAAAGATCATCTATATATCTGGTCCAAAATGCAAGATATCTTGTCCATCTTACATTTTCCTCAGTCCAAATGACTTGGTCTTCCCACCACCCCATGAAAATGCCGGCAGAGCTCCGCACAGAACAGCTTCCCACCACTGTCCTGGTGCATTGTTTGAACCATTGATCACCAAAAGAAATTGTGTTCCAGACAAAACCTTAACATGTCAAGAAGCATCACGGAATGATCACACAAAAACAATGGTTTGTCTCTCTTGAAATGTCAGGCTCGCTTGGATCCCCAGGTTATGATTGATACATGTATATAAGGATACCACATCAATTGTGACCATGATATAGCTAGGTAACCAGGGGATATTCTGAATCTATTCAATTAACACTTCTTTTCGGCCTTAATCTCTTCCTCATACTTTGTCAATCTGACTTCCATTTCCTTAAAAAAATATATTCTTTTCATCCCCTATGTATATATGGTCTTTCATTGTGACTAACTAATAATTGTCACTGGGTGGGCCACATACTGCATACTACAGTGACTATGTTCACAGTGGAGTCATATTTTTTTAAGGAAGTGGGTGTTTGTGCACAGTATTGGCTTTGACAAAGACCTTCGTGGCTGAAATGCATCAGCCTTCTTAATAAAATTACACTGCAAAATGGCATCCTGGAGTGCAAGTATGTATATATATATATGTATATATATATACATATACAGATAGATAGATAGATAGATAGATAGATAGATAGATAGATAGATAGATAGATAGATAGATATCACTGAAAAAAACAAAGGTTACAGGAACACCATGCACAGTTTTTCATCAATAATTTTATTGCAAATGTTGTAGTGATAATATCAATGATATAATATGTGGAGTAATTAGCTGTGCATGGCGAAGGCACAAGTTACTGTAGGGCGCGAGTTATAGTTACTTGAAATAACTCTAACTATAACTGCTGAATTTCTATGGTTTTGTAAAAGTAAATTCAGAACCTAACTATGACGACCCTGTGACATTTGTTTTTTTCAGTGAATTTCTATGTTTCTTTTAACGTTAAGTAATTTTACTTACTACACGTTAATCCAACGTCCATCGGGCACAACCTCTGGCCCTGTGCTTATGTGGTTGGTCGCAGGGTATGGCCTGAGGCCTCCGCAGGCTCTGGCCTGAAGCCTGGCCCTGCAGCCAACCCCTATACCCATGCAGGCTGTGTGCAGTGGGCACGGCCTTGTATGTAAGACTCTGAGTGGGTCTGAGTTGGCGCATGAGTGTCTGAGTGGGTGTGTAAGTGGGCGAATTAGTCTCTGAGTGCATGTATGAGAGAATTAATTCGTGTATCAATGAGTCTGTGAATGTTTTTTTAACATTTTGTTTTCTTATTCGCCAATTTGTCGCTACCGATATTCATGATTTAATCATGCAATTACACTGGGGACCTTGCTGAGCGTAAAAAAAAAAAGTAAGATCATATTTTGACCGTCATACGCCCCTAAATCACACCCCTGCAGTCAGGGTACCTCCACCCTGACCCCTTATGCCTCTGTTGAATTTTTTTTTCCAGACCTGGGGAATGTGCCCAGGGACCTTAAAATGGTGGCCCCAACTTTCTCGTCAGGTTGCGGCCAGCCAATCACAGCATTCCTAGGAGCGCATGAATATGCCACGATCATTGCAAATTTGCCGCGATCGTTGCAAATTCACCACAGCCAGAGATATATAAATTTGGATTTCCTACAATTTCTCCTAAACTACAGAACAGATTTACGCCAAATAACAAAAAGCGCCTTCGGCAGAACTAAAACCTACCATTCTGCCATTTTTGGTGTAAATTCGTCCAGCAGTTCAGGCTGCAGGGGTGTCTAAAGAGTCTATGGAAATTAACATGGTGAACACAACTTTTTGACCCCCCTTTTTGTCGGCTCCCGCTGGATGTATAACCTTGAAACTTCCCATGCGAAATAAGAATCACTGGCACACCTTTTTTGGACAATTTTGTGAAGATTTGTCAAACAGTGCCAAAGATATAGGAAAGTAAAACAAAACGCTCTTTCTATGGAAACATGGTCCTAACTATAACTACCTACTGGCAACCGCCAGTAGGTAATATCCAAAGCGCTTCTCCAGCAGTCAGAGCCAGGAGGCAAAGACGAGCCTCACCACCAGAGTTTGTTGCAAAACTTTAATTTACGCATGGCAGAGAAACAAGGAAAACAATGCGTTTCGACCTAGACAGGCCTTGATCACGTGATACGTAGTGTGAGTACAAACCAAATTAAAGAACTACAATCAAAATAAAAGAAAGACTTCTGAGTCTGCCCTCGGCAATGCCACTTATTATCTATATCATGCATTATACAATTCAATGATCAAGAAGTAATATGTACAAAAAACATAAACTAAATATTTAAACAGAAGCAGAAAACAAAATAGCTGTATAAATCATCTTTAACCCCTAGGGTGCCAAGGACGAGCTGGTCTTGACGGATCAACTGATTTCCACACTCGCTCGGGACCCACCCCCTGAGACCACGGACCCCAACACAGCAGACACCAACCTGAATCGCTGGATAGAGGACTGCGCCAACACCCTCGTACTGCTAAAAAAAAAAAAAAACACCCTCCACAGAATCAAGGCCTGATGGTTCACCCCAGACCTACAGGAATCCAAACGGATATGCTGCATAATGGAGAAAACCTGGCACCGCGAACCTACCATCTCCAACCACATCGCATTCAAGGATGCCATACGCAAACATCACCAACTGATCCGCACCACCAAAAGGACCCACTTCAAAACACGCATTGACACCAGTGCTCACAACAGTAAAGAGCTCTTCGGCATCATCAAAGAGCTCTCTGCTCCCAAGACTTGCTCCAACGAACCCCCGCCATCACAGGAGTTCTGCAGCTCACTCGCAACCCACTTCTGTCGAAAGATAGAAGAAATCCACAACAGCTTCGACCCCCAGACCCACCAGCTGACTAATAACACCCACGAACCCAATCCCCCAAGCAACACCCACCTCCTCTACACCTGGACACCGCCAACACCATGGCTTCCGTCCACTCCGGATCACCATCGGACCACTGCCCACACCATATCTTCAATAATGCAAATATCATCATCGCTCCCCACATCTTGAATGCCATCAACAGCTCCTTCAAGTCAGCCACCTTCCCAGAAAGCTGGAAGCACGCAGAAGTCAATGCCCTGCTGAAAACATCCAAGGCAGACCCAGACGACCCAAAGAACTACCGACCAATCTCCCTCATCCCGTTCCCAGCCAAAGTAATCGAACAAAATCGTGAACAGCCAACTATCTCGATTCCTGGAAGACAGCAAGGCACTCGACACCTCCTAATCCGTATTCATCGCTGCCACAGACGACATCAGGACCATGCTCGACGAAGGAGAAACAGCAGCACTCATCCTCCTGGACCTCTCCACAGCCTTCGACACGGTTTGTCATCACACTCTCCGCACACGCCTCCAGAACGCCAGAATCCGCGACAAAGCACTCAACTGGATCTCATCATTTCTTTCAGGCAGGACCTAGAGAGTCCGCCTTCCACCGTTCATATCAGAAGCCTCCAGTATCATCTGCGGCGTCCCCCAAGGCTCATCTCTCAGCCCCACGCTCTTCAACGTGTACATGGCCCCACTCGCCAACATCGCACGAACACACCACATCAACATAATTTCCTACACAGACGACACTCAGCTAATCCTCTCCCTCACAAAAGACCCTACAGCTGCAAAAAACAACCTCCACAACGGACTCCAAGCCATCACCAGCTGGATGGAAGCAAGTCGCCTCAAATTAAACACAGACAAGACAGAGATCCTCATCTTTGTCACCCACGCCCTGGTTAGCAGCAGACTGGACTTTGGAAACGCCCTATCTGCAGGAACAACAACCAAACTCCAAACAAAGCTGCAAAGAATCCAGAAAACATCTGCCCGACTCATTCTGGACGTCTCACGTCGCCACCACCTCACCCCCCACTCAGAGACTTACACTGGCTATCAATACCAAAGAGGATCACCTTTAAACTCCTCGTCCACGCACACAAGGCCCTCCACAACACAGGCCCAACCTACCCCAACGAAAGACTCACCTTCCACACCCCCACCCGCAACCTTCGCTCCGCCAGCCTCACCCTCACCTCCGTTCCCCGCATCCGCTGCACCACCGCCGGAGGAAGATCCTTCTCCCACCTGGCCGCCAAGACCTGGAACTCCCTACCGCTCCACCTTTGCCAGACCCAAGACCTCTTAACTTTCAGGAAACACCTAAAGACATGGCTTTACGACCAGTAGCTCCCCCCGCAGCACCTTGAGACCATAACAGGTGATTAGTGCGCTTTATCAATCTTGTGATTGATTGATTGTTTTGCAACGGTTGCCCGGTGCCGAGGACGAGACCAGCTCGTCCTGCTAGCGCTCCCCCAGATGGCCAAGCACCCTCCTCCCCTGGGCAAAGGTGGAAGGGGAATCGCGTCCCCTTCCACCCCCACCCCCCCTGACCCCACTGTGGTGTCTGATGACATCACCTCATCAGAGGCCTTCCCTTCTGCGCTGGAAGCTCAGCTTCCAGCACTGATTGAAGGAGAAATGCAAAAGCATTTCTCCTCCGATCACGTAGAGGGGGCAGAGAGGCATGAAAGGAGATGAAAGGTCTTTCCTCTCCTTTCATGTCTCCCTGAGCATTTCTGCTGCCCGATCGTGATGCGATCGGGCAGCATAAATTCCACTAGACACCAGGGAATGTTTGTTTTTGTGTGTTTATAAAATAAGGGGAGCGGCCCCTTGGGCAAGGGCCCCTCCCAAGGGGGGCAATTTATTTCTAGGCTATTTCTGCTCCCCTCCGGGACAGATCGGCCTATTATAATTAGGCAGATCTGCCCCCAGGGGGGCAGAAACCCCTAGACACCAGGAATTTTGTTTTGTTTGTTTTTGTTTTTATTTGTCTGTGGGGAGCGACCCCTTAGGCAAGGGTCTCTCCCCTGGGGTCAAAATTTATTCAAGGCCGTTTCTGCCCCCCTTGGGGGCAGAGCAGCCTAATTTTATTAGCCCAATCTGACCCCAAGGGGGGCAGAAACCACTAGGCACCAGGGATTTTTTTTTTGCGTCAATTTCACGCAAGGGGAGCGCCCCCTTAGGCAAGGGTCATTCCCCTGGGGGGAAAATATATTTATATGTGGGGAGTGACCCTTTAGGCAAGGGTTGTTCCCCTGGGGGCAAAATTATCTTTAGGCCATTTCTGCCCTGCTTGGGGGCAGATCAGCCTATTTTTATTAGGCCAATCTGCTCCCAAGGGGGGGCAGAAACCACTAGACACCAGGGATTTTTATTTTTTTGCATCAATTTCACGGAAGGGGAGCGAGCCCTTAGGCAAGGGTCGCTCCCCTTGGGGGCAAATTTATTTTAGGCCATTTTTGCTCCCCTTGGGGGCTGATCGCCCTATTTCTATTAGGCCAATCTGCCCCCGGGGGGCAGAAACCACTTAGGCACCAGGGATTGGTGTGTGTGGGCCGCTCCCCATGGGGGCACATTACTGTTGGCCATATCTGTCCCCATTGGGGGCAGATCGGCCTTTTTTTGGAAGGCCCATCTGTCCCCAAGGGGGGCAGAAAGCCCACCAGAGACCAGGGAAGATTTGTTTTTCAAAATAAGAGGGTGGGGGTATAGCCATACCCCCACCCCAAATAAATGGGGCCAAAGTTGTTCTGCCCACCAGTGGGCAGATGGGGCAATTACCCCTGATCCAAACCCCAGGGGAGCAGAAAGTCCACTAAATTCCAGGGAATTAAAAACAAAAAAAATAGTGTGGTGTTGGCTACCAACCAGTGTGGGCATGGTTATGCCCCCACCCCAACTGAAGGGGGTAACAGTCTTTCAGCTCCCCCCGCATACTAAAACATCTTATCCCACGGCAAGCAAGTGGACATTTGATTATTTGGGGTTTTGGTTTTACATTTGGGCCATGAGAGCTTGGCTAACTCTCAAAATCGTCCCACTTGCAATGGTAAGGGCTGCACTTTTTGGACTTTGGGATGCTGCCATGTAGAAAAATCCACAAGACCTAGACACATCTGAAAACTAAACATCTGGGTGAGTTCAAGGTGGGGTGCTTCACATGCAGCCCACACCATTTTCTTACCCACAATGCCCTGCAAACCTCCAATTTTGCTGGAAATCACAAATTTTTCCCCCATTTTTGTGATGGAACCTTCCGGAATCTGCAGGAATCCACAAAATTCCTACCACCCAGCATTGTCTCATCTATACCGATAAAAATTCTGCTGCCTAAAAATGTTTTTTTTCAAATTGCCCTTTTGGACCCACTTTGGTTCCCCCTCAATTTCGACATGTTTTTGGCTCTTCCCTGTTACAAGCACTTGGCCCACCTACACAAGTGAGGTATCATTTTTACCGGGAGACTGAGGGGAACGTTGGGTGGTAAGAAATTTGTCCCGGTGCGCTGATCCCACACAGAAATGTGGGAAAAGGTTGATTTTTAAGCTAAATTTGAGGTTTGCTGAGGATTCTGGGTAAGAAAACATTGGGGGATCCACGCAAGTCACACCTCCCTGGACTCCCTGGGTGTCTAGTTTTCAGAAATGTCTGGGTTTGGTGGGTTTTCCTCGATGGCTGCTGAGCCCAGGATCTTAAAACGCAGGTGCCCCCGCAAAAACAGGTAGTTTTGTATTTGATCATTTTGATGGGTCCAGATAGTGTTTTGAGGCATTTCCTGTTGCAAGCACAAGGCCTACCCACACAAGTGAGGTACCATTTTTATCGGGAGACTTGGGGGAACGCTGGGTGGAAGGAAATTTGTGGCTCCTCTCGGATTCCAGAACTTTCTGTTACCGAAATGTGAGTAAAAAGTGTTTTTTTAGCCAAATTTGAGGTTTGCAAAGGTTTCTGGGTAACAGAACATGGTGAGAGCCCCACAAGTCACTCCATCTTGGATTCTCCTAGGTCTCTAGTTTTAAAAAATGCACAGGTTTGGTAGGTTTCCCTAGGTGCCTACTGAGCTAGAGGCCAAAATCCACAGGTAGGCACTTTGCAAAAAACACCTCTGTTTTCTTTGGAAAAATGTGATGTGTCCACGTTGTGTTTTGGGGCATTTCCTGTCGCGGACACTAGGCCTACCCACACAAGTGAGGTATCATTTTTATCGGGAGACTTGGGGGAATGCTGGGTGGAAGGAAATGGTTGGCTTCTCTCAAATTCCAGAACTTTCTGTCACCGAAATGTGAGGAAAAAGTATTTTTTAGCCAAATTTTGAGGTTTGCATAGGATTCTGGGTAACAGAAACTGGTGAGAGCCCCACAACTCACCCCATCTTGGATTCCCTTATGTCTCTAGTTTAAAAAAATGCACAGGTTTGGTAGGTTTCCCTAGGTGCCGACTGAGCTAGAGGCCAAAATCCACAGGTAGGCACTTTGCAAAAAACACCTCTGTTTTCTTTGGGAAAATGTGATGTGTCCATGTTGTGTTTTGGGGCATTTCCTGTCGCGGGCACTAGGCCTACCCACACAAGTGAGGTACCATTTTTATCGGGAGACTTGGGAGAACATAGAATAGCAAAACAAGTGTTATTGCCTCTTGTCTTTCTCTACATTTTTTCCTTCCAAATATAAGACAGAGTGTAAAAAAAGACGTCTATTTGAGATAGGCCCTGTAATTCACATGCTAGTATGGGCACCCCGGAATTCAGAGATGTGGAAATAACCACTGCTCCTCAACACCTTATCTTGTGCCCATTTTGGAAATACAAAGGTTTTCTTGATACCTATTTTTCACTCTTTATATTTCAGCAAATGAATTGCTGTATACCCAGTATAGAATGAAAACCCTCTGCAAGGTGCAGCTCTTTTACTGGCTCTGGGTACCTAGGGTTCTTGATGAACCTACAAGCCCTATATATCCCCGCAACCAGAAGTGTCCAGCAGACGTAACGGTATATTGCTTTTAAAAATCTGACATCACAGGAAAAAGTTACAGAGTAAAATGTAGAGAAAAATGGCTGTTTTTTTCACCTCAATTTCAATATTTTTTTATTTCAGTTGTTATTTTCTGTAGGAAACTCTTTTAGGATCTACACAAATTACCCATTGCTAAATTCAGAATCGTGTCTACTTTTCAGAAATGTTTAGGTTTCTGGGATCCAGCATTGGTTTCATGCCCATTTCTGTCACTGACTGGAAGGAGGCTGAAAGCACAAAAAATTGTAAAAATGGGGTCTGGCCCAGTAAAATGCCACAATTGTGTTGAACAATTGGGTTTTCTGATTCAAGTCTGACTGTTCCTGAAAGCTGGAAAGCTGGTGATTGTAGCACCGCAAACCCTTTGTTGATGCCATATTCAGGGAAAAAAAAACACAAGCCTTCTTCTGCAGCTCTTTTTTCCCATTTTTGTGAAAAAAACTAAATTTTCACTGTATTTTGGCTAATTTCTTGGTCTCCTTCAGGGGAACCCACAAAGTCAGGGTACCTCTGCAATACCTATGATGTTGGGAAAAAAAGGACACAAATTTGGCATGGGTAGCTTATGTAGACAAAAAGTTATGAGGGCCTAAGCACGCCCTGCCCCGAATAGCCAAAAAAAGGCCTGGCACCTGAGGGGGAAAAGGCCTGGCAGCGAAGGGGTTAAGCATTCTCTAAACAAGGTTTAACATCTCACATATGATAAGAGATCATAGAACATATAATCCATATGTAAACACAAAATAAAAACACTAATCAAGCTATAGTAGCATTTTTTCATCAAATCAAAAAAATGTAAATGCAATTTCCTTGTCATTCTGAAATTAAGACACAGACTACTCATCTTAGATATCCTGTCTCCAAACATCAAATTTCTCAGTCTGTCTATCTGCTCCTCATGAAAAGTCCTGGTTTGAAAATAATGATCTAGAGAAAATAACAAAAAAGAAAAAATATAGTACGAGAGTACTTGTTAAACTGGTAAAA
Organism: Pleurodeles waltl; assembly: GCF_031143425.1. Taxonomy (NCBI): domain Eukaryota; kingdom Metazoa; phylum Chordata; class Amphibia; order Caudata; family Salamandridae; genus Pleurodeles; species Pleurodeles waltl. Next base: position 558,731,301 of record NC_090446.1, on the reverse strand, counting down.
AACAAAAACTCTAAGATTAAAATACCACTATGCATAAAAACTAAAATCAGATGGAGGAACGGATCTCAAGAAAAGAATAGGAAACATGTGCGCGCAAGGCACATAAGTTCCACAGAGACAAACTGGATTCCGTATATGGCAGAATATATATATTTGCCAAAAGATTTGATACAATAAGGGCATAGGAGAGAATAAATGCAACAGGATGTTCCAATGCTGAGCCAAGTGACACTGAGGTTAGCTCAACCTAACATCCTCAGCTGATGAAACCCCAAAAGAAAAACTGGATTTTCCAGGGGAGTTGATAATTGTGAGGATGGCCATGCCCAAAAAACGAAAGAAAGAGGCCGGGTATGAGGTGGCAGAAAATGTGGAGGAGCAAAAGAAAAGGAAAATGGCGTCAAAGAGTAACTGATCTGGTTATGTACACAACAAAGTCCAACATAAGGAATAGTTTAATCAACATATCCAAGACTGTGTTTTAACCAGAAATCAGAAAATTATTCTTAATCTCTGTTTGAGCTTTTGCCCTACTACGAGTCAGGATTTTGCTAATATCCGTATCAAAATATATAAATTTGTGAGAAAATTAAAACTCCATAAGTACTTTGTGATGAAGCCCGCAATGCCATAGGTAGATGGATAAAGTTAATGTTGCCAGACAGTCTGGGCTCACTATTAACAACATACATGAGTTGCTAGCAATTAAGGAATTGGACACACTGGAATCATAAGGAGTGTCAACCACTATGGACCATGATGACACACAACTTGTGCAATTGGAGGCAATGGGGTTCTCAATTGATGCATCAACTCCTAGCAAATTAAAACACTCCAGCATATTCAACCCACAGTTACCTAGTGGCAATATGATTGACATTTTCCATGTGTTAGTAGTGGGAGATCTCAATAAAGTATGCACCATGCTGAAAATAAAAAGAAAAGGCAATTTTACTTTTAAGGAGTGGCAGGAGAATGAAAAAGAATACAGCCATTGACATTAAACCATCTGACAAGGGCAGAAATATTGTCACCATGAACACACCGCAATATGTGAGGGAGGCCCACAAACAGCTTCACAACAGAGATCATTGTGAGTGAATAGGAGTGAATCCAATTGGGAAACACCAGAAGCAATATCATGACATGCTTAAAGTATGGTTAGACCAGGGGATCCTGGAATTTGAAGAGTATGTAAATCTGAAGACAGGACATCCAAGAACACCAGTTATTTATTTTCTTCCAAAGGCACACAAGGACCAAATGTATCTTCCTAGGTGACTGATAGTCAGTATGATTAATTCACTATTGGAAAACACTATGAGAGTCTTTGATTTATTTATGTGCCCACATGTAACTGAACTTGCTTCATATTTGTGCATCACTACGGATTCCTTTAGAAAGATTAACAATGTCCCATGGCAGGATACTTATATTATGGTCACTATGGATGTCACCTCCCTTTATACGTCGATTAAACATGAATTTGGACTGCAAGCTTGCTTGTACTTTTTGAAAACTCGCCGTACTGAACAGGCACAATCTACAGAGATGTTGATTTGCATGCTGGATTTCAGCTTGACACATATTCTGTTTATGTTTGATAACAGATATTACCTTCAGAAGTAGGGCACTGCCATGGGGGCTGCATTCACGCCAACATATGCCAACATCTACATGGGTTAGTGGGAAAAAGAAGTGGCATGGTCTGAAAGATACAACAAGTACATAGAAAATGTGGTAATCTGGCTGCGTTTTATTGATGATCTATTCCTCATATAGGATGGAGAGGAGAGTCAGTTACTCAAATATATTCAGCAACTAAATAATAACAACCTCAACATCCAACTGACAGCAATATGCAGCAAGACCAACACTGAATTCTTAGATGTTTCAGTTATAGTGAAGGAGAGCAAAGTAGATACCTGGGTCTTTTGCAAACAAACGGCTTGTAATTCCGTTCTGCACAGGAAAAGTGGTTACCCTAAATCCCTAAAATGGAGTATTCCATGTAGCCAACTTCTGAGAGCGCGCAGGATATGTTCTAACAATATGACTTTTGAGAAAGAAGCCAATATGATGTTTAACAGGTTTCATGAAAGAGGCTAACCCCCAAAGGTACTTAGTGAAGCATATGTAAGAGCTAGAGCCCAAAAGAGGGGTTACCTTTTATTAGGTGTAAGTTCAACCAAGAACATCGATCCATAACAATAATTCTTAACCGTAACTGACACATATTGAAATCCGATGAACATCTTAGAACCAGGATTGGCCATCACCCCCAGATAACATTGCGTAGAGCAAAAACATCGGGGGATATCCTCATTAGCAGTATGTTCCTGGAGGATAATAAATCTACATGGCTCTCAAAAAAAAGCTTGGGGTTTTGGTGCTGTGGGCACTGTAAGTCAGGTCGACATGAGACCAACAGACAAATCTATGATACTTTTGAGGGCAAGACTTACACCATCCATGAGAAAATAATATGTGAGACAGGATTCTTGGTTTATGTTCTTCAGTGTCCCTGTTTAAAGAAATATGCTGGTAGCACAATTCATAAGCTGAAAGTGCGTGTTCTCCAGCACCTCAGAGCCATGTTAGAACTTACCCCATGGCAAAGCATTTTTGGGAAGAACATGGGGGCAGTCTAAATGACTTAGCATTCTATGGCATCAAGCATATAAAACTAGATCCATTCAGAGGAGATTGTGAACTTGAATTGTGGAAAGCAGAATGATTATTCTGTTGGGGACAGAGAGTCCATGAGGGCACAATCTTAATGCAGAATTGCGCATACATTTATAGGATAATCTTGATGTATAAATGGGTTGCATAATTCCTGGCCTTCTCTGCAGAATTGATGAGACAATTGTTTGACTGTGGGGCTGGGATTTCTCCCATTACATTTGCTGAAACACTTAAGCACTCTGAAACTTTTGTTTGCACTACTAGAAGCAGCTTGCTTTTAGGTTGCTTATCCTTACTTGAGTGTTGTGATATGGCCCGGACATTATCCAACCCTTAAGAAAAGACTGATGTTCTCCTTATGGTTGAAGGATATAAGCAGTTTTGTGAGAGATGCAGGATGTTTGAAATGAGATGTATTATGGATCATGTGTTTTATCAATGTCCATGCATTAATGTTGAAGACTCACATTTACTTCTTTCTAATAGATTATGTGGAGCAGATGAATTGAAAGGGGCTTATAACTGGCATCTCTATGTCGTATTTAGCATTTTCCTCATTTGCACAGCACTTACTACTTTAATTATTGAGCTTGTATATCTATAATTATGTACGTGACAACTTGGATGTCATTTGAGCAGCACTTACCACTTTAAGCATTGAGCTTCTATATTTATGTATATGACAATCTTGATACCATTTGCACAGCACTTGCCACTTTAAGTATTCCGTTTTTAAGTATACGTATAATATGGAACGAGAGGTTGGAATATCATATGGCACCTTAAATACGTTCTGGATGATAATTCACCCATACAGCAATCATAGCTTTAATCATGTAGCTCGAACTTGTACACTGAAAAACATACTTAGTAATGACCTGTGTAGCTGCAGAGACTTCATCATGGGTTAGGGCTTGTCTAGTATGCAGCAGTTTATGATATAATGTGTTTATGATTGATAGAGATCTTATTATCTAAATGGATGAAATATTTGAATGGATGAAATGTTTTAGTCAACAATATATGATGGTGCCTTTTGTCTATGAATATGTTCTACTTATGGTAATACCATATGTGGTTATGAAACTCTGTGCTGAAATAGAGATATGCTGTTAATCCAAGCTGTCGCCCGCAACAAGAAAACACCAACAAAGGGCTAAGGTCTAAAATATCGGGCAATGGGGTGGTGCAATAGATGAAGGGCTTTTTAAGCGTGGGTTTTTGCATTTTGGTTGTCCAGTAGAAGGCACAGGCTGAAAAGCACTGGCCTTTGCATGTGATATGGAGCACGAATTAAAAATTAATATAAGAAATCACCCTGCATCCTCTTTTTGTGCCTTGGAGTGGCGGGATATTAGTCACAGTGCGGATGAAGTTGATGGTGAGAAGCTGTCAGAAGCAAGAATATATATATATATATATATATATATATATATATATATATATATATATATATATATATATATATATATATATATACATATTGTTAGACATGGGGTCTTTGGTTGGCAGTCAGGCTACCCCCTGTCCAAGCAAGGACCCTCACTTTAGTCAGGGTAAAGGAGAATCACCCTCAGCTAACCCCTGCTCACCCCCTTGGTAGCTTGACACGAGCAGGCAGCTTAACTTCAGAGTCTAGGTGTAAAGTATTTGTACCAACACACACAGTAACTCAGTGAAAACACTACAAAATGACACAACACAGGTTTGGAAAATAGGAAATAGTTATCTAAACAAAACAAGACCAAAACAACAAAAATCCAACATACACAAGTCAAGTTATTAATTTTAAGCAAAAGAGTCTTAAATCCTTTTGTAAACAGTAAAAACCCTGTTAGTGTTGAAAAGTACCTGGGTAGCGTAAATATAACACACACGGGCGAGTGTGCGTCAAAAAAGGTTAGCAATGCATTGATTTTTCACCTGCAAGCGAGACTACGCGTCATTTCTCCTTCTCCAGTCGAGTCGGCGTGCGTCGGTTTTCCTCTCAGCAGGAGAGCGATGCGTCGATCCGGGCAGCACTCAGACCTGGGCAGGCGTTGCGTTGTATTTCCGCAGCCAGCAAGGTTTGCATCGAAAATCCTGCGGCACGGTATCAGCAAAACCGAGCTGTGGGGGTTGCAATGTTACCAGCCTCTGTTAGCAATGGGCGCATCATTTCTCCAGCCGCAAGCGTCGATCTTCCTGCCGCGCTGCAAGCAGTGCGTCGATTTCAGCCGCGGAGCCGGCATCGCGTCATTTCTTCAGCTGCGTCTCAGAGGTTGCGTCGGAAATTTCCCCATACAGCGGTTGGTGCGTGGATTTTCAATCTTGGTCTGCCAGCTTCACCTTTCTAGGTCCCAGGAACTGGATAGGGCACGACTTGGAAGGGCAGGAGTCTCAGCAGAGAGTCTGGGTGCTGGCAGGGGAACTCTTTGATGGCCCTGAGACTTCAGCAACAGGAGGCAAGCTCAAGACAAGCCCTTGGAGATTTCTTCACAAGCAGGAATGCACAACAAAGCCCAGTCTTTATCCCCTTTCACCAGGCAGAAGCAGCAACTGCAGGATAGCTCCACAAAGCACAGTCACAGGCAGGGCAGCACTTCTCCTCAAACCTTCAGCTCTTCTCCAGGCAGAGGTTCCTCTTGATTTCCAGAAGTGATCTAAAGTCTGTGGTTTTGGGTGCTCTTCTTATTCCCATTTTGGCCTTCAAAGGAAAGTCCCTCTTGTTTGTGAAATCCTGCCTTGCACAGGCCAGGCCCCAGACACACACCAGGAGGTTGGAGACTGCATTGTGTGAGGGCAGGCACAGCCCTTTCAGGTGTAAGTGACCATTCCTCCCCTCCCTCCTAGCACAGATGGCTCATCAGGATATGCAGGCTACACCCCAGCTCCCTTTGTGTTACTGTCTAAAGAGAGGTGCAAACAGCCCAACTGTCAAACTAACCCAGACAGGGAATCCACAAACAGGCAGAGTCACAGAATGGTTTAAGCAAGAAAATGCCCACTTTCGAAAAGTGGCATTTTCAAACACACAATCTCAAAACCAACTTTACTAAAATAGGTATTTTTAAATTGTGAGCTCAGAGACCCCAAACTCCACATGTCTATCTGCTCCCAAAGGGAAGCTACACTTTAATCATATTTAAAGGTAGCCCCAATGTTAACCTGTGATAGAGATAGGCCTTGCAACAGTGAAAAACGAATTTGGCAGTATTTCACTATCAGGACATATAAAACACATTAGTATATGTCCTACCTTAAACATACATTGCACCCTGCCCATGGGGCTACCTAGGGACTACCTTGGTGGTGTCTTACGTGTAAGAAAAGGGAAGGTTTAGGCCTGGCAAATGGGTACACGTGCTAAGTCGAATTGGCAGTTTAAAACTGCAAACACTTCAGTGTGTCTAAGACATGATTACAGGGCTACTAATGTGGGTGGCACAACCAGTGCTGTAGGCCCACTAGTAGCATTTGATTTACAGGCCCTGGGTACCTATATTGTACTAGGGACTTACTAGTAAATCAAATATGCCAATCATGGAAAAGCCAATCAACCATACAATTTCCACAGAGAGCCTATGCACTTTTGCACTGATTAGCTGTGGTAAAGAGTCCAGAGTCCTAAAGCCAACAAAAACTGGTCAGAAGAAATAGGAGGCAGGGCGCAAAAAGATTGGGGATGACACTGCATAAGCAAAAGTCCAATATATATATATATATATATATATATATATATATATATATATATATATATATATATATATATATATTGAGCTTCAAGTGTGATTACAATATAATACTGTATTTAAGTTCCAGTTCTTTTACCACTTCTTTGAGCATATCTTGACTGCTTGCTATTGCCAGTTTTGAGAGATACGTTTATTAAATTAAAAACTCTCTTTTCCAAATGGAACGAAGTGGTTGTATGTGCTGAAATATTAATTGTAAATACCAGTATCCACCATGGATACTGCCAAGTAACCACCTATTGGCAGGGGACACAGTTTAAAGGTCACACAATACAGGAGGCAAACAATATAAAAAACCTTGCCAGGGCCCCTAAAAAGGTGGGCATGTTAGTGGGACAGGTCAACAAAAGAGCTAGATGTGGTACTGTCTGTAATTTTTCTTTAAGACATGGAACTAAGGTACTTAGGCCCTGATTTATACTTTTTGGTGCAAAACTGCACTACCGTAGTCTCACCTGGACATGTTGAGTGCTTGAATCACAGTTTTCCTTGTTGCACTGGGAAGCCTAGAGAGAGAATTTTCCTGATCACTTTCATCATCAGAAAGCAAGCAGAGGTTAGTTAATTGATGTGAGCCTCTAAAGACAGATGTTGTTCAAACAACAATGTCTAAATTACGGTGGAAGTGTCGACTGGCCATCAGTTTGGGATCGATCTTGAAGGATTGCTATAGGAAATAAGGTCCACCCATTTAATCCCCCTGGATCTTTTGCTTTCTGACTACAGATTTGGACTTTTACCGACAGCGTGTCTCACCAACTGAGGCTCACTCATGGTAAATTCTTTGGAAATGGACTGAGAGTTCTAACCGCCAGTGTCCACCTTTTAAGATAAGGTCCAGTGCACAGCTGAGTAGGATGCTCTGGTCTGGCTACATGTAGACATATGAGCACATGTGTGTGCACACATGTGAGGGCTGAGTGTGTGAGCCTACCTTTTAGCTCAGCCTGGTTTCTGCACAGAGGTCACCTGTTGCAGAAATTTTTATTCAGGGATTGGTGCTGACATGGTGCTGTCCTCATAATGTGAATGGCATGCATAATGTACATCTGTAGAGATTACTGTAAACTCAATGCATTACATTTTATGGGCACAATCTGCACCACCACCCAGTTTTGTCTACTTTGATCTAAAGATACCGGTCAGGTATTAATTTTGGGGTGAACAGGTAAACAAAGAACCCACTGTCAATTGTGTGATGGCTGTACTCATGGCACTTGAATGAAGAATTTTCCTGTTTAACCTGTTTGGCCTTAATCAGATTCCAGGCCTTTGTCCCCTACTGGTCCAAGTTAATTACTGTATTGGCCAGCAGGAGGATCAAAAGCCTCCCCGCACTAAAGAACCATTTGACCGTATCCGGCCCAGTTCCTGGGAAAGGAAGGGGTGAGGAGAAAATATGCACGTGTTAACTAAGTCTTCACACTGCACCTAGCTTGGTTAAGAACAAGCCCACAGAAACAAAGGAGGAAGGCCAGACCTTTGGAGCCAAACACAGAAGGGACTCTCTTTCAACCCAAGAATAGGAAGAGTCTCTCCAGGGCCAGTGGGGCTGGCCCTCTTGTGCCCCCTGAGGAACTCAGGATTAAGATGGGTCTCTCCAGGGCCATGGCCTCAGGAAATGGAGCATATAGAACTCCATTGGAATGAATCAAATTAGCCCCAGAGTGGGCCAAGTTCCAGTGGGCCCACACAACCTCCTTTTTGTTCATTTTAATGGGGAGGGGAAAGCATCCGGCCCCCTTCCTAGGGTCCTATAATGCAAAATATTTGTGATGCAATTCCACATTGAAAATGAGAAAAAATGCCTCTCTACTTCTTAGCAAAGATGCTTATCAAATATGTAAGCCTTGTGCTCACGAACACTCCTGAATCGTCTGAGTCTCTCTGAAATTAGCATAGTGTCACTTGCAGTCACCCAAGAGTTAGCAGGGCACCATCAACAGTTTCAGATTCTGTTCACGGAGCTGCCAGAGACCATACTAGCAAATATTGCTTTGAGTCTCCCCGGGGTTGCATTTATGCCCCAGGGAGAGGTTTCTATTACTTTTAAATACTTCCAGAGATTATGCTTTTGCACACAGGTCCTGAAGTGCGAGGAGCCCTGTTGGTTGATTCTGAAGTTGCAGTGGCAGCATATTAAAGGCAAAAGAAAGACTCATGTACATAATGAATTAAATTGATAATGCTTTATCAACAATGATAATATTGACATTTCAATAGTATATGACAGTGGTCCCCAACCGTGGGGGTCCATGAAGCCTGCTCAGGTGGTCCACGACTGCTTAGAAAATTAAATAATATTAACAAATTAGGTCCCAAGCTTTCAGTAATGACTCCGTGGGGGGTCCCTGGATTCCAATAATGATTTAATGGGGGTCCCTTGGTTCCAGTAATGATAAAGTGGGGATCCACAGAAGTCAAAAGGTTGGGAACCACTGGCATATGGTATAAACAAGGTCATGGAAGTGTTTTATTGAGCAGCACAGGGTTAACAGGCAATCATTGCATGTTTTAATGATGTTCATTGACATATTTTGAAATACTTTAGCCATAACACCAAGGTTAATAGTGATTCATAACAGGCTTTAATGAATGTCATCGTAAGTGGTACCATCTCTACTAATTTCACTACTGTTATATTGGTTTAATATGCCTTTATCGATGTGGTGATACCCTAACCAAGGCCAGGAGGACTACCTTTTTAATATTAACACCTCCTTATACTGTGCCTAGTATAGATTGTGAATACAGTGTTCAGGGCTTACTAGGGATTCAAACGGTTTTGATGGAATCACCAAAGGTATTTTCATCTACCAAAATATGTAAATGATGCATAGTATTCGGTAGTGTGTGTAATATTATACTTTTCCTTTTTATAAGAAAAAGCACTGACTGGACAACAAATTATTGGGTGGTGTTGGTTGCGTACCTGCAGACTGGGATGCTAACCTACATCACCTCCTCTAAGTTGGCTTTGCTACCCTGACAAAAGTCCTATAATGGAGTACTTGGTCCCAGTAAAGGACTTATTACTTGTGAAGGACTCACATCCTTCACAACTAATAACCCAATTTCTTACAGTATCCGAAGACAATTACCTCTGTCTTGTTAGTATTTAACCTAAGGGAATTGGAGTTCCTCCATTGGGCCACCTAGGAGAGACAATTTTTGAACTGACTTTGTAGCCTGTCCAGATCACTGTCAGGTATACATATGATCTGGAAGTCATCTATGTAGATGAAGAACTTAAGATCATGTGATGCAGTTAGTTCAGCCATAGGGGACATCCACATGTTAAAAGGCATAGGGATAAGGAGGAACCCTGCATGTGTTCTTTTTAAAGGCAAAGCAAAAGGGGAAAAGGGTTAAGGTCTGGGTACGATCCTTGAGAAATTAAGTGAGCCAAGTATGAATTGTGTCTTTGACACCAGTATCACAGAACTGGTTTAAGAGGATGATGTAGACTACCATGTCAAAGATAGTAGAGAGATAAGTAGGATGAGAACAGCTTCTCCCCCAGATTTGAGAGTAATTCTGATGTCACTACACACTGATCAATATGGCTTCTGTGTGGACTAGTTTGAAACTGTGGAACCAGTATACATGCAATGATACACGGCCCACTCTCATGGTTTTATTCACCAATATACAATAATGTGGTAAATATATGGTCTTTAGAGCAGGCAGTAGTGTATTAAAACCACCCATCTCTTAGCACAGAAAACTGTTTTATCTTGGGCAAATTATACTGTCCGTGTGATTCTGCAACTTTGAGAATATTTGAGCATTTTGAAAAAGGCCTAAGGAAAAAATAAACACCAATACACATCCCCAATACAGAACACCAGCAGGGTTTGGATTCACACTTTCAGGTTTTTTTAAGGGCAAGTGGACACATTTTGTACATGTATCTCTAAAGCTGAGCATGTCCTTGAAGCCGCTAGTCTTGTACGAGGATGATTCCCAGCTTATTCTATCATTGTTTGCCAGGGAAAAGAAGGGCTCTGCCAGTTTAAAGAACTGTGGCCCGTGTTTATACTTTTTGACGCTAAACTGCGCTAACGCAGTTTAGCGTCAAAAAGTTTAGCGCCGGCTAACGCCATTCTGAAGCGCCATGCGGGCGCCGTATTTATTGAATGGCGTTAGCCGGCGCTAGCAGACCGGCGCTGCCTGGTGTGCGTGGAAAAAAAACACGTACACCAGGCAGCGCCGGCGTAGGGAAAAATGGCGTTAGGGCGTCTTAAAATGGTGCAAGTCAGGTTGACGCAAAAAAATCGCCTCCACCCGATTTGCGCCATTTTTAACGACGCCCAGACGCCATTTACATGACTCCTGTCTTACTAAAGACAGGAGTCATGCCCCCTTGCCCAATGGCCATGCCCAGGGGACTTATGTCCCCTGGGCATGGTCATTGGGCATTGAGGCATGTAGGGGGGCACAAATCAGGCCCCCCTATGCCAAAAAAATATATAAAAAAAATAAAATATTATACTTACCTGAACTTACCTGAATGTCCCTGGGATGGGTCCCTCCATCCTTGGGTGTCCTCCTGGGGTGGGCAAGGGTGGCAGGGGGGGTCCCTGGGGGCATGGGAGGGCAGCTGTGGGCTCATTTTGAGCCCACAGGTCCCTTAACGCCTGCCCTGACCCAGGCGTTAAAAAGAGGCGCAAATGCGGGGTTTTTTGCCCCGCCCACTCCCGGGCGTGATTTTTGCCCGGGAGTATAAATACGACGCATTTGCGTCGCAGTCATTTTTTTAGACGGGAACGCCTACCTTGCATCTCATTAACGCAAGGTAGGCGTTCACGCAAAAAAATGACGCTCTTTCCTCATACTTTGGCGCTAGACGCGTCTAACGCCAAAGTATAAATATGGCGTTAGTTTTGCACCGAATTTGCGTTAAAAAAAACGACGCAAATTTGGCGCAAACGGAGTATAAATATGCCCCTGTGTGCCTGCTGTCTCGAAACGGTTGCATTCAAGACATTGAAGTTGAAAGTTAATAAAACCGAAATTCTCTTGTTCTAAAAACATTTGCAAGAATGGGGTGGCCATTGGTAGCCCAACATGCTGGGATCACTCCTGAGCCCAAATCAATCGTTAAAAATGTGGGTCTCTGGATAGATAGCTCTATCTTTCAAGCCACAAGCTAAAGCTCTGACCTCGGGCTGTTTTAGCAAATTAAGAAGCCACAGAAGAATCTGGGTTTTTTTTTGCCCACAAGTGCGGAAGATGATCATCCAGACTTCAATCATCTTGCATCTAGATTACAGTAATATCTTGTATCTGGGCACCACTGGGTACGCCACAGCAGCAGCAGGCACACTGCGAAGCCCTGGCTGGGGCAGCCATGCACAGTATAAATTCTCTTAATATTGACATTGTACAGGATCCCTCCTGTGTCACACCTCCTTCCACCCAGCCACCAACAAGAACCTCTTTACAGTTTTACAGCTCATATAAAACTTAGAGACTGAGATTTGGGCACCCTGGTAAATCAGGTCGCCTGAGGTGCCCCTCCAAGAATCTGTAATCCTTCTCCTCTCTTAATTGTCCTGTAAGTGGACAGGAGCAGAACATTTGGTGCCCCTCAGCAGCTCATTTTGGGCGGCGACACAGACCACTTCAAGGAGAGCAAACCACAGAAAGCAGGGCTGTTCACCCTAACCTAATGCAGGAATGCTGGGAGGGGGCTTAATCACCAGTTCTTCCACTCTACGCCTAGGACCAGGGGAGAGCGGCAAGATGTTGCATTGGACCCTCACCTAGTGAAGGCTGCTTCACCATTTCTAAAATGTGCCATTCCTTGGCGCAGTGGTTTGCAACCTGACTTCTATGGAGCCCTACTTTATCAATACTGTAACCGGGGGACCCCCACTGAATCATTAGTGGACTCTGAGGAGCCCCAACTGAGTCATTACTGAAAGCTGTGGACCTAGTCTGTTAAAATTATTAAATATTCTAAGTAGTTGCAGACCCCCTGGGGAGGCTTCGCGGATCCCCAAGGGTCCCCGGACCACAGGTGCCTTAGTGCATTTGGGGCCGTTCCTTAGCTGATGTTCACTGCAGACTTACATCTTCTTTACCATAAGCCTTCAGCAGGTGTCAAGTGGGTTTCTAGCTTTATCAGCAGGCATGGAGGCAATCAGCAGATGGGTACTTCAGGTTGCAATCTGTTTAGGAACAAGGTTATATGCCGCAATGTTGGTCGTTATGATCTGTTGCCTGCTCGTATGTGGTACGACACACACTCAGCCAGAACTATGAGAGGCCATTATGTTGATGGAGTCTTCATTATAATTTTATTATAAACGAAATAATTATCCCAACGGAGTGGTTGGGATCATTTTTCCAGGTGCAGAGTGTGCCTGTTTCTCCTATTGTGTGAGAAAGGGCATTCGTTTGACAGTGTGGACTGGAAGGTCACTTTTCAGTACTAGGACGTGGCACAATTCAAGTAAAGACTAACATGGCCTTTGTGTAGTAGTCTTTGTAGTCTTGTAGTCTTTACAGTGTGGGGTGACCCAGGGACAGGCATAAATACAATCAAGTCTTCTTGGTTGTGGGGTGAGTGGGTCTCTTAAGATTAAGGTTAGTGAGCGGAGGCGGGGGCAGCAGCGGCAGCAAGGCGTGGCAGGATGGAGTAGCAGAGTAGCGGGAATGAGGCAGCAACATTTTGAGGCTTGCCTTTAGCTGCTGGAGTACATAATATCCGTGTTTGAATTTATGTGCAGTGGATGTGGGACTTCTCACTGTGGCCCCTTCACTTACCTCCTCTGAAGATGGGGGGCAAGTCTGTAGTGCCTATAAGTGGGTGCTAAGCCAGGTGAGTATGCAGTTTCACCATCCCTGCCGCTGCCCTAACATTGATTCATTTATTTATCTCTGGCACCGCAACCTTAGGCGGAAGCAGGAGCTTCGAGAGGGGTGTCAAACTTCATTGCGAGTGGGAGGATTCAAGTGATGTTTCTCTCCTCTCTATCCTAAGAGTGTCTCAGATGTGGGGAAAGGATTGTTTGAGGCTGCAGGAGACTTTGTGCGGTATAGAGGGCCTTGGCATTGCAGCTTCTCTCTGGCTCATCCAGGACTTACATGCCTGGGCATACTTAATCAGCCATCTTGTGGAGTTTCCAACTGCAAGAGAGGCAGCCACTAGTATGCATACATTTGATGAGTGCTTCCTTGAGAGGGTCACATCAATTCTTTCATTTGCGTGGTAGTACGCAGTAAGGTTGAGGAAGCAGTGCAGAGCATCCATCAATTTACCATCTTAATGGACAATTTATGGGGTTTTCCAGAGACAGTGAAGTAGACAGGTCTCCACCCTCAGCAGGTGGCCGCAGTGTGCAAGGTCTAAGATAGTTGTGCACAACTTAGGGATGGTTTGTGGGGCCTTGACAGCAGGTCAGATGTCCAGGTACCTCACTTTATTTCTGCAGTGATATGGGTCTCTTTCTGCGCCATCACATTTGAGGTGCACCATCACGTGTGAGGCCCCAAAGCCATGTGGGGATGCACATTGCTCACTTTTCTAGATGGTCAGCTCCTGTGATGGGGAGAGATGGCACAAGGGTCGAGGTACATGTGATGATACAGGAGATCCGGGAAGGTCCACATTGGCAGCAGACATCACTGCAGCATTGAATGTGACCACTGAGCATAGGTGAACACGGACCTCAGGCTAGATAGGTAGTGATAGGCTCAGGGTTTCCTGGTGGCACTCTCTCTTTTCACATGTGGATGAGTCTTTTCCAACAACCCAGTTGCAGCAGGGGTGCTGGAATGGCTAACAGAGTAAGTATGCCTCCTCCGCTGAAGCCCATATAGCAGCATCAGTGCTGAGGACAGGACCTGTCATACCTGTGGGCAGGTCAATGTGTCCAATGATGGCACAGCACACCATCTACACGGGGCAAAGACAGAGCAGAAGCATCATAGAGAGATCAGCAGTCACACAAGAAGGGAGACATTACCGTGTGGGAGCTGAGGTACCCCAGTTGGTATCAGACTGCATCCTGGCTAGGGCTATATTGGTATGCTTTGTCCGACATCCCTCATCACCAATTTTAAGTTGGGTGGTGGCATAACATAGAAAGACAAGGATAGCAAACTGGGTAGTAACTCATACGTTTATGAGTATTCACCAAAAACCTGCAAGCACTCTTAAACAATCTGCAAATATTCAACAACAATCTGCAGAGTTACACATCCTTGAAAAAGACAGATTTACTGCTGTTATTGGCAGGAGTAAGTGTGTTTCCAGCAAGGTGTGTTTTCCAATATGGGGGCATAAATTGAGGTTTTTCATAGGCAAAAATACTTTCCATGTGCTGAAACAAATAAAACCAATGTCAAAAGCAGAAATACACTTTATTGTTCAATGTACACTGTACACCTACCACAATTTCCTCTGCAGAAGACCACATTGGGTGGCCAATGAAATATATGACATGAAGGCTTCAAATATAGGGTATACCTGAGAAGCAAAAGTCAAACCTTTTGACCAATATTGTGAATCATGCTTGTAAATCCTACAATTGTGCTTCCCTGCCTAAGGAAATGGCTTTACATTTTCATTTTCCTGGATTGTGTTTCTATGTATTGGTGTTTCATCCATTTCATTTCCACCCTGCTGCATTCAAAGAGTTCCTAGAGTCTTTAGCATGGCATGAATATACCTTGCATGGATTCCAAAGAAAATCATAAGCACATTTATTGTGAGGGCATTACTATTCACCCAAGTACTTCAAACAAAAACATTTGCTCCTGAATTATAGCCACCAGCTATGGATGTATGTTTGTGCATTGTCGCATTCCTCCCAAAACACAGCAGATTTGCTCACTGAGATCATAGCTATTGCATCCTGGGTGAAATGACACCTAGGTTGTAATGTGTAGCCACTGGCATTACTGAGTGGAGATACAGCACTGCTTGATGTCCTTCTATTTATCCTTCCCTAGACAGCCTTTGGATTAGCAGATAACTTATTTTGCCTTTTTTTTTTAACATGCAAGGATCTTGCCATTAGGTTTAAGTCCCCACAGTAGTACATCTACCTACTATACATTTTGCAACAGTGATGACTTTATGAACCTTCCAAAACCCCAAAGTACAGTGCACAGGACAAATGAGATTCATCCTAATCCTACAATTCTAGGAGAAACCCCCTTTCGGGGGTTAAGATATAAAAGGTCTGAGGGAATGGCTCAGCTGAAAAAAATGTTGGCACTACACAGCTCACCCTAGTGCTTTTTCTTAATGGCATCATTTGCTGAGATAGGCCAAACAGTGCAGAAGCTGTGCTGCCTTTTAGCAAGCCTTGACGTACGGGAAGCTCAGTCTCCCACTCTCACAAGGTAACTTCAGTATCTATAGCCTTACTTGGCTGCAAGCTCCTGCCAACACAAACTTAATTTGATGTAATTCCTTAAATATTCTTTTGGGTAAAAAGGCACATACAGCCTTGGAAAATGAAAAAAAAACATCTAAGCAGCATTAGTAAACCAGAATGTTGAGAGCTCAATAGAAGACAATGAGCAGTTATGGTCTACAAACCATGATAAGCACTGGGATAGGCCCTGTGTAGTCAACTTCCCAATGTCCAACACTCTGACTCTATCCGGTCCCTGCTTCTCACACAGACTGCATAGATTGCACTGGAGAATGAGAGAGTCAGAGGCTGTAGAGGAGTGCACACCATGAGCATTCCCCGACCTTCCTCCTTTTGTGATCTAGGTCACTGGAGCCTTGGAAGGCGAAACGGTGGAATATTCCTCAACTTTTATCTCCTTCTCCTCTGCCAAAAAAAGAAAAAGTTTGCCGGAGAATCTTTGGCTGACTTCTGCCTACTTCCACAGCTTCTGCCATGTGCAGTGGCAACTGTCAGGTACGCACATAGCTGGATCTGTGAAAAGCACTCAAGCCTTGGACGCATAAACCTCTCTATCTCCCAGAAGACTATTTTTAAACAAGACTTTCCGTACTCATGTAGTGGAATTTTCTAGTAGTCTTATAGTCAGTCCTAGTTGGCTATACTGGCCAAAAAAGGTACGCTGTCCTGTTGTAGACCCTTGCCTTTGGTTCAAACCTATAGCACTGTTTTGGGTCTTTCATGGCTGGTATAGCCTGCTCCTCTGGGCAGAAGGCTATGTTACAATTTATGGTAGGAACATATGGCCTGTAATATGCAAAGAAGTGTGACCCAAAACAGAAATGATGTTTTAAGCTGTTCTACCATCTTATCACTGTTCGTGCATGATAGTTCCTTTGTCATGTACATTATCTAAATGCCCATGTGCCTAACTTGTTCAATTTCCAGAGCAACCCAACTCTGGCAGTTGAGTTGCATTATCTGTGTATCTACCCAACCTCCTGTATGAAACACTTTTGATTTATCCTGCAGATGTTATTAGTTTCTAAAGTTGATTACAGGTTCTAAATATATTTTAAAACAAAGGTAATACCACTGGAAGATGATTAAAAACTGTAAACTTCACACTTGTATAGCGCACTACTCACCCGTTAGGGTCTCAAGGCGCTGTACACATACTGCTGTGGAACCCCTCCTGGCTTTTCTCTGTGAGGCACCCACTCCTGGATAGCCCCAGGGTAAAGCCAGGCATCCAAGCGCTGTGAGGGCCGTTGTGGAAATTAAGCAAGCTATTGCCCAGAGTTACAGAGTGGGACCCATTAATTAGATGAGGCACCGAGGCGAGAATTATCTGGTCCAAGGGAATTGAGCCTAAGACCCACCGAGGTAGGAATTGAACCCTGGTCCCGGGCCAGATCTCTGCATCAGGGTCTGCCGCTCTAACCATTGTGCCACACTTCTCTAAAGAGTGCCACACTAAATCATGCAAATGTGGGGCCTAGGCTTGGCCGAGCATGGGGGTGAGGGGCAAGACACACTTCGCCCAGGCTCCAGACCCCCATGGCCTATACATTGTGATCTATGGCACCAGGGATGAGACATCTAGCCTCTAAATGTCAGGCCGAGTCCCCTCGGATACCTCAGTGGCTACTGCGAAACTTATTCCTACCTCGTTAGCAGCAGGACCTCCGTGATGACCCGGCTCAAGGTTGCAGTGCTGCCATCTTGCTACATAATGTCGGTCTTTACTAGCCCCAGCAACTCATCACCATGAGCTGATAGACTACTGCCAGCCTGTTTTGGGGACCAACTTGGCATTCTGCTCCCCCAGCTGTTGAAATCCCGCTGCAGCTACCGCCCTTGAACGTCTGGAAACCCGGTAGGCAAAGTCCCACCATCTTGGTATGAGCACGGATGAATAAGGATGCTGCTGGCCCCGCAGCTTTACAGACATCACTGCACCGCAATGGAGAATGCCGGGCCATGCTTGCCAGCAGCAAAGAGAGGGCCCTACCGATGACTGGCTGCACAGGAGGCGGGTTCTTCCCACCCCACCTACCTGCATTGCAACCTCTGGCAGAGGCTTGGAAGCGCAAGGCCCTGGGAGTACTGCGAAGTGCAGAGTACCATAGAGGTCCGGCCCCACAAGACCTTGCAGGTGAGGAAAGTCACGGGGTGCCCACGCAGCCCCCTGCCGGACTTCTTCATTGTGCCTGCCCCACTGCCTAAGCTCTGTGCCTGGAGACAGACTGTGTTGTGCCCCAAGGGCCCCCAATATGAAAATTGAAAGGTTCTTCTCAGGGACTGCATGGAGGCCCTTGTAAGCGGGGTGGTGCTTTGGAGGACACTTCAGATATAATCCTCATCTAGCAGGGAACCTCTCCACAGCACAGCTGGGGGACTCCAATCCAGCGTGCTGTGCGGGGGCTGGCACCAGATGGCAGTCCTCTTTGTAAGCTGGTCATTTGTCTCCCTATCACAATTTGCGACCGCCCTGGGCCACAGAGAGTTGCTTGCTTGTGCTGCCGGACCTCTACAGTGTTATAGACAGCGACCCTTGAGGTGCTTATTCATTAGGTCTCTTCTGCATCGCTCACCCTAGAGCACAGCCTCTCCCCCCTTGTTTGCAGCACACTTTAGGGGGTGGGACCTGAGGGCACCCCCATCATCCGCATCAGCCACCTCTACCACCCCAGGACGCAAACGTGCGTTTTGGATCCCAGCAGGTTGGGTGCACGCTCTGCTTCGCAGTAGAGGCATAACCCTGTCTCCCACCAGTCCCTACCCGTCTACTTGTCACTGCTGCTGGAGACCCACTGGACTGTGTACTGCGGGCGAACCATGACCCCAGATTGCTACGTCTTGTCATGCCACGGCAAAACAGCAAAGGACACATCAGGTGGTCCCTACAAGGAAGTACATGTAACCTCCCTGTGGAATAAAACTCCTCCGACACCTTCCTCTGATGCCCCTATGGAGCTGCTCCAGGGATGGCCGCCCCATGCCTATTACACAGCCTATATGGACAACTTTCTCCAGGAACTTTTCATCAAAATGTTCTCCTTCAAGACTAAGTTTAAGTCCTGTATCCATGACCTCAGACACAATGTTGATGGGCTAGGAGAGTGAGTAAATGATCTCGAACAAACAATTGACTCTCACACTGAGGACCAAGAAGCTCTCTGGCACAGGGTTGCGTCACTGGAAGAATAGCAAATCGAGCTGCAACTTAAGGAAGAAGACCTTGAAAACAGGAATCGGAGGAACAACATTTGCATTTGGTGGATACCCAGGGCCCTTGAAGGCATGGACATACTGATCTTCAATACTGAACTACTCCATGCCATTTGTGATGATGTTGATGCTTCCCCCCCTGCATTGGACAGAGTGCACCAAGTGTCGCCGGCCCTGGGACGTCCTGATGCGGCCTCCCACACCTTAACACAGGAGCACTTTTTTTTACCAAAAAGGAAGCAATTCAACAGGCAGCCTGTAAGAAGGCAAACTTATTGTTTAGGGGTCATACTTTTTCAAGACCTGGCACTTACTACATTCCGACATTGCAGAGACTTTAGGCCTATTATTACTAGACTCCAAAAGCCTAACATTAGCTACCAGTGGGGGCACCCCTTTGCCATCAAACATTGGATCATACGATTATTGAAAGTGGCTCAGAAACTCCTAAATCTGCAACCAAACTCACTGGATGCTAACCTCGCTCCCACACTCTATCACTCATGCCATCCCATGACCTGCATGGTCTTCAGTGAAATCCAGGGGCTCAGCTAATCACAATAAAGAACTCATATCTCCCAAAGCCAAGAAGGATATTGTACAGTACCTTCACAACCTTGAAAGAAGCTTGTCTCCCGTTCCTGTTCCCTTGATCTCTAGCTCTGTCTAGGACTGGTACAAACTGAGCTCATCTCCATATATTGACCAATTTGGAACAGCACAATTTTATGCTCCCCTAATGGTGCACTTCCAAAATCTTATAGACAATCTGTACCTTTATGTATCTGACCCCTAGATGAAGGGCCTAGAGCCTGCTTGCTGGCCCATAGGTTATTGCATCTGACTGCCCAGGCAATCCATCATAATGATGACACAAATCTCTTCTGACACTGAAGCCTGCCTTTGTATATCCACGGCTTGGTCTGCATCCTGGCCACTGTTGACTGTGGGGGTCTGTGATGCTGAGGCCTTCTCGGTACTTGTTGTACCATCATGTGGCTCAAACCTTAGGGGAATGACTTCCCCAGTTTGACGCGTGTGAAAATTCTCTTGTCATCAGATGTCTTGGCCCCGTTGGCCTCCTATTGTTTGTGTTGTTAAGCCAGTCTTTCCCCTTCCTTAGGCCAACTGAAACTCTGGAAAGACCCCACTGTACATCCCCCTTCCCTTATACAGATTCCTTACCCATATGCCCCCTTATGACAGCTAGAATGCTCACAATCCTCGACCCATTTTCTTGGCTGGGCCCCAGGCCCTATGCTGGAGCATGCCCCCTGTGTGGGAGGCGAGTGCCTCCCTAGTGTTTCTTGGAAGTGCTGCCTTCCTAAACATCCTTCCCCACTATCATGGCCAACCTACTTTGACCCCACTTATTGTTCCCCACTTCATGTACTAAGCTGCTCTCACTCAACATACGGGGTCTCTATGCACCTAATAAATGAAAGCACATATGGTGCCACCTTCTTATACAAGCCCCCAATGCCATCTTCTTGCAAGAAACCCACCTCCTACAACAGGATGTCTCCTGTGTGTCCCATCGTAGATATCCAATTTGCCACTGGGCATGCACCTCGACTAAAACAACTGGGGTTGCAATCCTCTGCATGTCCACTTTCTGCTACAAAATACTGTGGATGGTATGCGATGGTGAGGGCCGGTTCCTGAAACTGACAGTTCAACGTGGTTCACGACCCCTTACTATTCTGAATATCTATGCTCCCAGTCATGCACAAGACACATACATTAGGTCTCTCATACAGGAACAGCTGGCAGGGGAGTAGGGAGAGCTAGTAGTTGGGGGGGACATTAACTTGGTCTGGGACCCAGAACTTGAGCTGCCTCTTTTCAGGGGACCAGGGCTATATCTGATGCTCTCAAACATGATCTTAATAAATTAGGCTCAATAGACGCTTGATGCTAGAAGCACCCCGAAACCCGTGACTACTCCTTTTATTCTCATATCCACAACCCCTACTCTTGTATCGACTAGCTCCTCCTAACTCCCCCTTACTATGGGACCTTGACACAGCTACATTTTCTGACATATCCAGTCCACATTATGCCCACTTAGAATTAACGTGGACTGGCACTGCGAACACAGCTCAGGCCTACACATGCTGGCATCTTCCCCCACACTTGTTGAGCGATCCCATGGATGCCGAGGACATTCAGAAAGAGATAATACATTACTTGAGTCCAATTCACACCCAGAAATCACAGGTCATACACTGTGGGATGGCTTCAAAGCGACGATAAAAGGATCTATATCTTCTATAGTAATCGCTTGGGAAGCTTGATAGGTTGAGACAGGACTGACAGATGATATTAAGGCACTGGTACGCGTCGACCATTCAGCTCCGTCCAAATGCAACAAGCGGTGATAAGCTATACGCGGTCAGCTACAGACACACCATACTAGCAGGGCGGAACGATCATTGCTTGCCCTGAAACAGAAATACTATGAAGGAGGGAACAAGGTGGGGACTCTCTTGACGTGTAGATTATGGCAACAATATACACACTCCGACTTAGCTAAGATACAGTGCAGAGATGGCACTAGGGCCATTTCAGAGGATGCTAAACAACAGGCATTCCAAGACTTTTGTTACACCGCGGGTCAAGGTACGGCATGCAGTGCTACCATCGTAACTGCTGTGCATTGCAGCACTGCCTGCAGTGCTTCCCTCTTCCTTTCAGGCACGCCGTAGTTCTATGCAGCGGCCTGCCGTGACCATTTTGGTATCGCGGATACGACCCGCGACACCTGTTTCTTTTCTATTTCGGGCGTGGCGGCCCGTGGTTGCTGACATTTACAAGTTCGCCGCGGTTCTAGTTGTGGAGCTGCGGCTTTCCATATAATTATCACTGGTTCCTGACTCTCCTACCTGATCATTCTTGTACCAGGGTGCCATGTTCCTGTAGGTCTTCTTCCCATGCTCCTCTACCCTGTTGCCAGTATGCTTAGGGAAGGGTTTTTCTTGTACCAATCCAAACTGGTGTTTCTCCCCATCTCTTTCATTGTTGTTTCTCTACCCAAGATGGAGGTTCCTTCTTCCTGTTGCATCACTTCCTGATTGTGGGTGCATAAGGGGCTGAATCTTTTCTTTCTTTGCGTTGCAACACTTCCTGCTTCTGCTGTTGTGTCCTTGCTGCTGTTGGAGGTTTCTGCTCCAGTTGGGTGCTGTTTCACTTCCTGGTTTCCATCCTGTTCCTATTTTCGGAGTCCTTGGAGTCTGTATCCTCTGTTGTTGTCTTTCGGTCTTCTTCTTTGAGCTTCCTCTTCGCCTCCTCTCATCCTGGAGTTCCCACTTGCAGCAAGAGGTATTTTTTCCTTGTGGTTTTTCTCTTTGGGACTCCTTCTGGAAGGCACAGTCTGCAGCACTGTGGCTACCGGAAAGGGTGCCCTTAACTCAGACAGACCAGGACCATCAAGAACGGAGGCCAAACTTCTTCTCAGCCTACCAAAGGTGGTAAGAGAGGCTCTAAACATGACAACGTCTACTGCACCCTCTATAAAGGGGATGATGCCTCCCAAGCCATCATAGATGCTTACCTAGCGGACTGCTGGTGGGACTGACTTGACCCCCTCCACTCTGAACTGGTTGAGACTCCCTTTACTCTACAGGAGTTGCAATGCGCTCTTCCCTTAAGGAAAACCCCCGACCCAAATGGCCTTCCTTTGACTTTCTATAGGAAATACTTTCTCCAATTGCAGGACCATATGCTGGCACTTTTTAACTCATTAAATTGGAAATGGGTCTCACCTCAACCATTTCGGAGGTGAAGCCAACTCTGATTCCAAAGCTCGGTAAGGACCCCTACCTCTGCGCCACCGAGCGCCCTAATACACCTTTAAACACGCATGCCAAGATTTTTACTAAAATCCTGGTGAACAGATTGGAGAGATATCTTCCAGGCCTGATTAAGCCTCATCAGGTTGGCTTCATACACAATAGGCAGGTAGCGGACAACATCCGCTGCATTGCTCATTTAGTGGAAAAATCTAATTGCCATGGTATACCCTCTTGCCTTCTTTCTATGGATGCAGAGAAGACAATGACAGAGTCAGCTGATCCTTTCCATGAGTGGCCCTTCATAAGACTGGCATCGGTCTGACAATGATTTGTTAAATAATAGCCTCCTACACAGCCGCACAGTTATGATTCATGTTAATGGCCATTCTTCACATCCCATCCCTCTGGGAATGGGTACCAGGCACGGCTCTCTGCTTTCGCCATTATTCTTTGCCTTAGCAGTTGAGCCACTGAAAAATAATATCAGTCAGGCAGAAGACATAATGTGCATCTCCTTTGGAGGCTGCACCAATAAGACAGATCTGTTTGCCGACGACCTTCTGCTCACACTCACTTGGCCTGAGACCTCTCTCTCAGCCACAGTGCGAACAGTGCATTTGAGAAAGCCTTAGGGTTTAAGATGAACTTGACTAAGGGCCTGACTTCGATCTTGGTGGTAACAGCCCTACCATTGACTTTTCAACTGAATACCCATCTGCTGCTGCAACGATCCGCACGCCATATTTAGCTGTTGGTGGTCCCATAGACAAAAGCCTGCCTTCAAACCGGCAAGAAATACCACCTGTGTCAAGGGTGCATTAGGGAAAAGTGGCTGACGGAGGAATCCCAGACACCCTTCCCACTGTGTAGATTTGGATGTGCCTTACCGCCAAGAAAAAGGTGGCAGTCTGATCTCCATGTTTGACTTGGCGGATTTGGGAGGGGAAGAGGTGAAAACTCATATGTTTTCCACATTCCACCCCTGTCTTTGACTGGACATGACTGAACAAAAACCTGCCATCGCTGCTGCCACTGACCCACGAAGAAAATACGACCCCCCATCACTGGACTCAAAAGTAGGGACACACTCATTCCCTGAGTACATTGGGTAGGCACTGCATGGGAGGTTGAGGCTACTGCAGGTATATACATGTCACAGTAATTTTTTTTATCACTGTGACATGCATATGTGGGATACACAATGGTGTCACACATGGCTGGGGACACACTGGCACAACAAGCATGTTGCACACATAGACAACTGTCATTGTGGTGTCATCATTCATTGCTAAATGAATGACAGTACCTCAATGACAGTACACTCACACTAGACAACGGTGTTCATTTGTGTGCATTGCAAGAGGACCTATACGGGTAGGTTTGTGCTATTATGTGCATGTGTGCAACTACGTGTGTGGGGGATGTCTCGTTCAGGTGAATGGAGCAGGAGTGGATGGTGTGGTTGTGTCTGTATGTGTCTCATTTGCATGAGAGACTGATGTTGCTGTGTATGTTGTGTTGCTGTGTGACAAATTCAGGTGAGTGTTGTGTGTTGGTCGTTGTCATGCTGTGTGTAGTGCTTTTGTGCAAGTGTGTGCAGCTGAGTGTGTAGTTGTGTTGGTTGTTGTGTCGTATGTGGGTGTAGTGTAAATAGTGTGTGTATGTTGTGTCATGGATGTATCTCAATGTGTGTTTTTGTCATGTACAGGTTGTGTTGTGTTGGAATGGCAATGGGTTATTGTGTGAATGTGGTGTGTTGTGTAGTGTAGGGGTACACAAATGGCTAAGGGACAGTGTGTGTGTGTCACTTACCTCTCTTCCATAGCCCCTGCCATTGTACAAAGTCCATTGGGATCTGCCACCGCCTCCCTCCGTCAGCAATCCGATGCTAGTTAATCGGCTTGTAGAACTGTAACATCTAAATACTGTGGGCGTAATACAGTTGGCTTGATGGTCTTTTCGGGTCTGCTGTCAAAGCGGCTTGGCGGTAATACAGCCAAGATTTAAATCAGGCGCTAAGTCTCAAGCTTTAAGCCTTAGGATCCCCAAGGCCGACCTCCTCGCATTGCAGGCCCTCACCCCTTTCCAATTGGCCCAACAATCCATAAAATACCTGGGGCTCAATTTAACCTCATCTTTAATGATCCTGGACACTGGCTAACTTGCCAGAGTATCGGAAATCTGTTTTAGCAGACCTTGGCTACTGGAAACCCTTGCAGGGATCCTTGTTAGGCCACCTTAATGCTGTTAAAATGTCCCTTCTTTCCAAAATTTTCTATCTCTTTCAAACATTGCCTACCCCCATCCCACAAGACGATATAATGAACCTCCAACTGGACATGCGTATCATTATCTGGGAGGGAAATGCCCTAGGTTCTCGTATACTGTACTGATGGTCCCCAGGGATCAGGAAGGGCCAGCTTGCCCCAAAGTCCTTGAATACTACTGCATGGCCCACCTAAGCTACATTTCAGAATGGGTCACTAGGGAAAGTGAGAAACATTGGTTTCAAAGGGACAAGGCGATGGCCTGTCGGCCCCTCTGAGATCTGGTGTGGCTTCCCCGATCTGCCAGGCTGAGAAGCGTATACATTGCAATTCTAATGAAAACGGTCCTGGAAATCTGGGACAAATTTGCACTGAAAAGAGGCCTCACCACCTTCCCCTCCCCAAATACCCCCTTAACGCTTAACCTTGACTTCACTCCTGCCCTACATTCCTTTGCTTGGTGGGGAGAAGGAGGAGACTGTTGTACTCTCAGAGACCTCTTCCAGGGTGACTATTTCAAGCCCTTCGCCAATGTAAGAAAGAATTCCATCTCCCTGAAGCAGCAAGGTTACAATAACGTCAGCTATGCCACCGGGCCCTCCGCCCCTCCAATGTTCAGGGAGCAACACAACAACTTACCCCTTTTGAAACTCTAGTTCGATTGTTTATCGGGCTGCGAATGTAGGAGGCTGGCCTGGTTTGTAGCGGGTGCCTTGGGTACTTACACCTTATACCAGGTCCAGTTATCCCTTATTAGTGAAGTAGTAGTGTTCTAGCAGCTTAGGCTGATAGAGGTAGCTATAGCAGAGCAGCTTAGGCTGAACTAGGAGACATTCAAAGCTCATGCAATACCACTTATAGTTACAAAGTACTTATACACAAGTAAAGACAATACTTAGTGTTACCAAAAATGAAGGTATTTATTTGGGTGACACAGTACCAAAAATATCTTAGAGACAATACTCCTTCTGGAGGTACGTATTATACACAATATATACACTACATACCAAAATTAGACAAGCAAATAGTCATAGAACAATGCAAACAGTAAGAAATGCTTTAGAATGCAATGGGAGAAAATAGGTCTAGGGCCAACACAAACCATATACTAAGAAAGTCGAATGCGAATCACGGATTCCCCCCTAGACAAGTGTAGTGTGTGCAGAATCGCTGGGAGAGTAAGAATACAGTAAAGGTAAGTAAATTACCCCACCCCAGAGCCCAGAAAAGCAGGAGTAAAGTACTGCAAGTTTCCTTAGGACACACTACACCTCGTTTTGGGGATTTTGC
This sequence comes from Pleurodeles waltl, assembly GCF_031143425.1. Lineage (NCBI taxonomy): Eukaryota > Metazoa > Chordata > Amphibia > Caudata > Salamandridae > Pleurodeles > Pleurodeles waltl. The sequence goes on along the minus strand of NC_090446.1, from coordinate 558,704,920 downwards.
AGCAGCCAACCAAGTCTGCAAATAACAACTGCTGGATTATTGGACCTGAATACCTGCAAAGGAAGGGGTCCAAGTCCAGAAGTTGAAAGAAGTTCCAGGAAGGGCAGGAGCCCCTGCCAACCCAGACGAGGGAGCAAAAGAAGAGTCCCCGGTTAGTCGAAGACTGCAGGAATGCACCCTAGGAAGATGCCAACGGGTTCCTGCATGATGCAAAAGATGTCCCACGCCGTGAAGATCGTTGCAGATGAGATTTCGTGTTGGAAGCCACCAACAAGCCTTGGGTACCACAAAAGTGCATTTTGTGTCAAAATGGCGCTGGATGGACCCAGGAGGGACCTGGGGGCCTTAACTTTGTGTGAGGAGGAAGAGGGGCTTATCAGCACTTTAGACAGCCCTCAGAGTGCCAGCCAGCACTCCCAGTAGCCACAGGATCTGTGTTCAATGGAGGTGCAAAATGCGGTTGATGCAGCGCTACGAAAAAAGGTCCCACGCCGCCGGAGAACAACTCAGCAAGTTGAGCGTCACAGGATGGAGTGCTGGGGACCTGGGCCAGGCTGCACACCAAGGAATTCTGCAAAGAGTGCACAGAGGCCTCAGGAGGCGAATATGACACAGTACACAGGGGTACCATCGCTCTTGGGGAAGGCAAGGTCTTACCTCCTCCAAATTGCGCCAGCAGGACCTCAGGGCAGCCTATGTCGATGATGTCCGCCCTCTGTGTCCTTAGGAGCAAGCTTGTTGCTGTGCGAGGAGTCCCAGGGTACTGGTCGTTATCTTGGAAGGTGCCTGCTTGGAGCAGGGGAGTGTCTCCATGACTCCACAGGAGATTTATTCTGTCCTTCTGGTGCAGGATGAAGACAGGGAGTCCCCAGAGCATGCACACCATGGAAACTGTTGCAGTTGCTGACTTGGAGCTGAGGTTGCTGAAGAAAAGTGTCTCTTGTAGACACTTTGTTGCAGTTACAGCGTTTCTTGGAGCAGGCTGCGGTTGCTCAGAGGTCAGAAGAGTCTGAAGTTGTTGCAGAGGATTCCTGAAGGAAACTTGCAAGCAGAATCTGAAGAGAACCCACAGGAGAGACCCCAAATAGCCCTGAGAGTGGGATTGGCTACCTTATCAGCTAAGGACCTATCAGGAGGGTTCTCTGACGTCACCTGCTGGCACTGGCCACTCAGAGGCCTCCAGAGTGCCCCCACACCTTGCAAAGCAAGATGGCTGAAGTCTGGGACACACAGGAGGAGCTCTGGGCACCACCGCTGGGGTGGTGATGGATGGGGGGTGGTCACTCCCCTTTCCTTTGTCCAGTTTCCCACCAGAGCACGGGAGAAGGGGTTTCTGAACCAGTGTAGACTGGTTTATGCAAGAAGGGCACCATCTGTGCCCTTCAAAGCATTTCCAGAGACTGGGGGAGGCTACCCCTCCCCAGCCTGTAACATCTATTTCTAAAGGGAGAGGGTGTAACACCCTGCTCTCAGAGGAAATGCTTTGTTCTGCCTTCCTGGAACTGGGCCATAATAGAGGTTTGTGGTCTGTTTGAACAATAAAGTGAGTCACAAACAAGTAGGGTCTCAGCTTTGTCAGTGCCCAGACTACAGCAAAGGCCTCCCTCTCTATGGCAGACGAACACTCTTCTCTAGGGGTCAACCTCCTGCTAATAAAAGCAACAGGTTGATCCTGGCCCTCATAGTACAGCCCCTAATTCAGAAGCATCTGTTTGGACAATGTGTTTTTTGGAGTAGTTTGGGCTCTTTAAGACAGGTGCAGAGCACATTGTTTGCTTAAGCTCCTCAAAAGCTTTTTGACCGCTAGATGTCCACAATACCTTTTTAAGCATTTTCTTGCTGGTGAGGTTTTTAAGAGGTGCTGCAATGGAGCCATAGTTCTTAATGAACCTCCTGTAATACCTAGTGAGACCTAAGAAGGCTCTGATCTGGGTCTGAGTTGTAGGGGGAGCCCAGTCCATAATGGTCTGAATCTTCCCCTGAAGTGGTGCAATCTGTTCCCCACCTACCAGGTGGCCCAGATAAACCACTTTCCCCTGTCCTATGTGGCACCTTGAAGCCTTGATAGTTAGCTCTGCCTTTTGTAGGGCCTCCAAAAACTTTCCAGAGGTGGACCAGGTGATCATCCCAGGTGGAGCTAAAGGCAGCAATATCGTCCAAATATGCTGCACTAAAAGCTTCCAAACCTTGGAGGACTGTATTCACCAGCCTCTGAAAAGTGGCAGGTGCATTTTTCAAACCAAAAGGCATCAATGTGAAGTGATAATGCCCTCCTATGGTAGAAAATGCTGTTTTTGCTTTAGCATCTTCGGACATTTTGATCTGCAAATACCCTGCAGTCAAGTCAAAAGTGCTTAGATACTTGGCAGATGCCAGTGTATCTATTAGCTCATCTGCCCTGGGTATAGGGTGAGCATCTGTTTTGGTTACTGTATTGAGACCTGTATAGTCCACACAAAACCGCATTTCTTTTTTTCCTTTTTTGTTATGAGGTTTGGGGACAAGTACTACTGTGCTAGCCCAGGGGCTAACAGAAGGCTCAATAACTCCAAGATCTAAAATTATTTGAACTTCAGCTTTTATGCAATCTCTGACATGGTCAGGTTGCCTGTAAATTTAACTTTTGACAGGTAAACTGTCTCCAGTGTCAATTGTATGTTCTCACCAAGTAGTTGTACCAGGTGTGAGTGAGAAGAGTTCAGAAAACTGATCAAGATATTTACAGTCTTCCTTCTTTCTCAGCAGTAAGGAAGTCTGCCAGAACCACTCCCTCCACTAAACCATCAGTTTCAGTGGTAAAGAAAAGATCAGGGAGAGGGTCACTCTCTACTTGCTGTCCCTCATCTGCAGCCATGAGCAGGATTAAGTCAGCCCTGTCATAGTAAAGCTTTAGGTGATTGACATGAAGCACCCTAAGGGAACTTCCGGCAGTGCCCAGATCTACCAGATAGGTGACCTCACCTTTTGTCTCTACAATTAGATGGGGTCTACTCCATTTGTCCTGGAGGGCTCTTGGGGCCACAGGCTCCAATACCCACACCTTCTGTCCTGGGTAGTACTCTGTCAGGACAGCCTTCTGGTCAAACCATTGTTTTTGGAGCTCTTGGCTGGCCTGAAGGTTTTTGCTGGCCTTTTTCATGTACACAGCCATTCTACTTCTCAGGCCAAGTACATAGTCCACTATGTCCTGTTTTGGAGCTTTAAAAGGTTGTTCCCAACCCTCCTTAACAAGAGCAAGGGGACCCCTACCAGGGTGAGCAAAGAGGAGTTCAAAGGGGCTAAGGCCCACTCCTTTTTGGGGTACCTCCCTGTAGGTGAAAAGGAGGCATGGTAATAGGACATCCCATCTCCTTCTGAGTTTTTCAGAGAGTCCCATAATCATACCTTGGAGAGTTTTATTAAACCTCTCAACCAGTCCATTAGTTTGTGGATGATAAGGGGTGGTGAACTTGTAGGTAACACCACACTCCTTCCACATTGCTTTTAGGTATGGGGTGGTGATGGACAGGGGAGTGGTCATTCCCCTTTCCTTTGTCCAGTTTCCCGCCAGAGCATGGGAGAAGGGGTCCCTGAACCGGTGTAGACTGGTTTATGCAAGAAGGGCACCATCTGTGCCCTTCAAAGCATTTCCAGAGGCTGGGGGAGGCTACCCCTCCCCAGTCTGTAATACGTATTTCTAAAGGGAGATGGTGTAACACCCTGCTCTCAGAGGAAATGCTTTGTTCTGTCTTCCTGCAACTGGGCTGCCCAGACCCCAGGAGGGCAGAACCCTGTCTGTGAGGTGGCAGCAGCTGTAGCTGCAGTGCAAGCCTCAGAGAGCTGGTTTGGCAGTACTGGGGGACCATGGTGGAGCCCCCAAGATTTATGGAATTGGCTCCCCAATACCAGATTTGGAATGGGGGGACAATTCCATGATCTTAGACTTGTTACATGGCCATATTCGGAGTTACCATTGTGAAGCTACATATAGGTGTTGACCAATATGTAGTGCACACGTGTAATGGCGTCCCCGCACTCACAAAGTCCCAGGAAATGGCCCAGAACTATGTTGGGGCACCATTGCAAGTGCAAGGGTGCCCTCACACTTAGTAACTTTGCACCTAACCTTCAGCAAGTGAAGGTTAGACATATAGGTGACTTATAAGTTACTTAAATGCAGTGAAAATGGCTGTGAAATAGTGTGTGCACTATTTCGCACAGGCTGCATTGGCAGTCCTGTGTAAGGGTTTGTCTGAGCTCCTTATGGGTGGCAAAGGAAATGCTGCAGCCCATATGGATCCGTCATGAGGTAGAGCAGTGTTGCATTTAGGGTTGGTAGCATGAAAGTTTTAATTTTATGAAGGAGAAGTAGTCCCAGTTATCCTTCATTTGGTGACACGGACAAGAAAGGCCATGATAATCCTGATCCTTAAAGGGTGGGTGGCGCGACCTGGAATCCCAGCACCCTTTAAGGATCAGGCTTATCATGGCCTTTCTTTTACGTGTCACCATATGAAGGATAACTGGGGCACTTTCATTCTACCAACCCTAAATACAACACTGCTCTACCACATGACGGATTCACCCGACTTTATAACCTTTTGGAAACCCTTCGGCAATTTTATAAGTAACAACACTGACTTGTAAGGCCTTGAGAAAGTCCTTGTGACGAAACACGTGTCGGCTGTTCTCGGATATATCACTGTTTCAGCAAGAAATAAAACCTCAATCAACTATCACACAGTGTCTCTTGGATCTTACACTTATTTCTACATTTGGAGCGACGTTTTGGACTACTTCGGTGTGCCCTGGTTTTACATTGACTTTGTTCAGGTCTGATTGATTTTTCAATCAGACCTTTTTTTCACACCTGTGGTGATTGGGTGGCATACCAGGTTGGCACCCTTGGCTCTCCTCTGCGCATTTGTTTTTATAATACTGTATACGTGCTATAAATTGGATGTGTGAACCCTAAGAGCATTAACCACCTACTTTGTGCCTCTATTTGATTTGGGAGTTTCCAAGTATCTCATAGAAGTTAGTAAGAGGCTGCACACGCAGAAATATGTGCAGGTTAGATGCAGCTCAGTTGGTTGACTGACTGCAGGGAGTGAGGCAAGGAAGCATTCTTGCCCCGAACCTTGTTCCTATTATACCTCAGTGACTTGGTGGCCAAGTTAGAGTTGTCCAAGCATGATACCCCAAGTTTGGTCAAAAGGAAGACCCCGGCGCTCCGGTCAGCGGACGACACTTTACTGGTCTCCAAATCACCCAGGGGGATCCAATGCCTGTGAGACCCGTTTGGTGCCTTCTGCAGGCTGAGAGGACTTGAGATCAACCTTAATAAGACCAAGTAGGTGGTCCTAAGCTCTTGTCACACAACTTGCCTGCATTCATCATTAAATTGTGTGCCAACAGAAAGAGTAGGCACTTTTGAATACTTAGGGTATACTCTTATGGAGCACTTTGGTGGTCTGCGCAGATCCAGAAGTGCAAGGTTAAGTTAAAATATTACACAGGAGGTATTTTGAGGGCTTCCAGCCAGGGGTTCTACTTTTAGGTCAGTGTCCCCTGCCCTTCAAATTTACAAGCTACAAGCACTAAGCGGTTGTAGGAGGCTGGCCTGGCTTGTAGTGGGTACCAAGGGGTACTTACACCTTGCACCAGGTCCAGTTATCCCTTATTAGTGTAGAGGGGTGTCTAGCAGCTTAGGCTGATAGAAAATGGTAGCTTAGCAGAGCAGCTTAGGCTGAACTAGGAGACGAGTGAAGCTCCTACAGTACCACTAGTGTCATATGCACAATATCATAAGAAAACACAATACACAGATATACTAAAAATAAAGGTACTTTATTTTTATGACAATATGCCAAAGTATCTCAGTGAGTACCCTCAGTATGAGGATAGCAAATATACACAAGATATATGTACACAATACCAAAATTATGCAGTAATAGCAATAGAAAACAGTGCAAGCAATGTATAGTCACAATAGATTGCAATGGGAGCACATAGGTATAGGGGCAACACAAACCATATACTCCAAAAGTGGAATGCAAACCACGAATGGACCCCAAACCTATGTGAGCTTGTAGAGGGTCGCTGGGACTGTAAGAAAACAGTGAGGGTTAGAAAAATAGCCCACCCCAAGACCATGAAAAGTGGGTGCAAAGTGCACCTAAGTTCCCCAGAGAGCACAGAAGTCGTGATAGGGGAATTCTGCAAGAAAGACCAACACCAGCAATGCAACAACGATGGATTTCCAGACGAGAGTACCTGTGGAACAAGGGGACCAAGTCCAAGAGTCACGATCAAGTCGGGAGTGGGCAGATGCCCAGGAAAAGCCAGCTGTGGGTGCAAAGAAGCTGCCACCGGATGGTAGAAGCTGCGGATTCTGCAAGAATGACAAGGGCTAGAAACTTCCCCTTTGGAGGATGGATGTCCCACGTCGTGAAGAGTCGTGCAGAGGTGTTTTCGTGCAGAAAGACCGCTAACAAGCCTTGCTAGCTGCAAGGGTTGCGGTTAGGGTTTTTGGATGCTGCTGTGGCCCAGGAGGGACCAGGATGTCGCCAATTGCGTGAGGAGACAGAGGAGGCGTCCAGCAAGACAAAGAGCCCACTCAGAAGCAAGCAGCACCCGCAGAAGTGCCGGAACAGGCACTACGAAGTGGAGTGAACCGGAGCTCACCCGAAGTCACAAAGGAAGGTCCCACGACGCCGGAGGACAACTCAGGAGGTCGTGCACTGCAGGTTAGAGTGTTGGGGACCCAGGCTTGGCTTTGCACAAAGGAAATCCTGGAAGAGTGCACAGGAGCCGGAGCAGCTGCAAAACACGCGGTTCCCAGCAATGCAGTCTAGCGTGTGGAGGCAAGGACTTACCTCCACCAAACTTGGACTGAAGAGTCACTGGACTGTGGGAGTCACTTGGACAGAGTTGCTGAGTTCAAGGGACCTCGCTTGTCATGCTGAGAGGAGACCCAGAGGACCGGTGATGCAGTTCTTTGGTGCCTGCGGTTGCAGGGGGAAGATTCCGTCGACCCACAGGAGATTTCTTCGGAGCTTCTAGTGCAGAGAGGAGGCAGACTACCCCCACAGCATGCACCACCAGGAAAACAGTTGAGAAGGCGGCAGGATCAGCGTTACAAGGTCGCAGTAGTCATCTTTGCTACTTTGTTGCAGTTTTGCAGGCTTCCAGCGCGGTCAGCAGTCGATTCCTTGGCAGAAGGTGAAGAGAGAGATGCAGAGGAACTCTGATGAGCTCTTGCATTCGTTATCTAAAGAATTCCCCAAAGCAGAGACCCTAAATAGCCAGAAAAGGAGGTTCGGCTACCTAGGAGAGAGGATAGGCTAGCAACACCTGAAGGAGCCTATCAGAAGGAGTCTCTGACGTCACCTGCTGGCCCTGGCCACTCAGAGCAGTCCAGTGTGCCAGCAGCACCTCTGTTTCCAAGTTGGCAGAGGTCTGGAGCACACTGGAGGAGCTCTGGGCACCTCCCAGGGGAGGTGCAGGTCAGGGGAGTGGTCACTCCCCTTTCCTTTGTCCAGTTTCACGCCAGAGAAGGGCTGGGGGATCCCTGAACCGGTGTAGACTGGCTTATGCAGAAATGGGCACCATCTGTGCCCATGAAAGCATTTCCAGAGGCTGGGGGAGGCTACTCCTCCCCAGCCCTAACACCTTTTTCCAAAGGGAGAGGGTGTAACACCCTCTCTCTGAGGAAGTCCTTTGTTTTGCCTTCCTGGGCCAAGCCTGGCTGGACCCCAGGAGGGCAGAAACCTGTCTGAGGGGTTGGCAGCAGCAGCAGCTGCAGTGAAACCCCAGAAAAGGCAGTTTGGCAGTACCCGGGTCTGTGCTAGAGACCCGGGGAATCATGGGATTGTCTCCCCAATACCAGGATGGCATTGGGGGGGCAATTCCATGATCTTAGACATGTTACATGGCCATGTTCGGAGTTACCATTGTGAAGCTACACATAGGTAGTGACCTATGTGTAGTGCACGTGTGTAATGGTGTCCCCGCACTCACAAAGTCCGGGGAATTTGCCCTGAACAATGTGGGGGCACCTTGGCTAGTGCCAGGGTGTCCACACACTAAGTAACTTAGCACCCAACCTTTACCAGGTAAAGGTTAGACATATAGGTGACTTATAAGTTACTTAAGTGCAGTGGTAAATGGCTGTGAAATAACGTGGACGTTATTTCACTCAGGCTGCAGTGGCAGGCCTGTGTAAGAATTGTCAGAGCTCCCTATGGGTGGAAAAAGAAATGCTGCAGCCCATAGGGATCTCCTGGAACCCCAATACCCTGGGTACCTCAGTACCATATACTAGGGAATTATCAGGGTGTTCCAGTATGCCAATGTAAATTGGTAAAATTGGTCACTAGCCTGTTAGTGACAATTTGGAAAGAAATGAGAGAGCATAACCACTGAGGTTCTGATTAGCAGAGCCTCAGTGAGACAGTTAGTCATAACACAGATAACACATATAGGGCACACTTATGAGCACGGGGGCTCTGGCTGGCAGGGTCCCAGTGACACATACAACTAAAACAATATATATACAGTGAAATATGGGGGTAACATGCCAGGCAAAATGGTACTTTCCTACAGCGGTTTACTATATGGAGGTGAATTATGGGGATACAAGAATGTGAATGACTTGGTGGAGAATTAATTTCTGCAGCTATTTACTTGTCTCCCCTCTAGTACCCCACTCATTACCCTCCGGCTGGAGCTGGGTCATAGATCCCTCGCCCATAGGGCGGCCTTTAGGCCCTTGTTGTATTGATGAAGGGTCTGGGCCTCTGCAGATTTAGAGCCCTATCGGATTGGATTGGAGGAGATTTTACGGCTCCCTAGGGATAATAAGATCCCTTGGTTCAGGTACATAAACTCCCGCTTTATCGAACATGGGTGTGAGCAGTTGTGGACGAACCCTGAGAGTGCATGTAGAATATCTAAGCCCCTTCTTAAGGGGATTTATTGGAGGCATGTTGATGGAGGGCTTCACAGAAACGGGAGGACGGGCACTTTGTCCTTAGTCTTTTTAGAGTTCAAGGATGTTTATTCACTTGAAGAATACATGGATGCCATTGAGCAGCCACTGGAAAAAACCTTGTTCATTGTACATTAAATTTCATACATGGATCTTGCCTCTTCCTTTTATTTACTGTCAAAGGGCAGTGCCCCCCTACCGCCTCTGATGCAAGTTGTCCCTTTTGCCCCGAAACAAAAGAATGCATTGATCATGTTGTATTATTTTTCCCACTGTACCATGCTTATAGGAGGAAATGAATATTGCCATTGTGCCGTAATATGGGGACCAGAGATTTTAGGGCAGCTTCTGGGATACTCAGATCTGACACACCACCTGTGTAATTGCGGTTTCTCGCTTTTTGCTACATATTTGGAGATGCACTCGGAAAAGTGTTGCTTTCTGAAGGTCGTGTTGGTATGATGTAGGGGTCTTATGGCCACTATGGCCTATTGGTGCATGAAAAGGGCTGGGGGATCGTACTATAGATAATATTCTATTTTATAATCATCTGAACTTATTACAAATGTATATATATATTTATACACATATGTATATATATATTAACTTGAGTCTGGATCTTGAAGGAGTGTATATTATGTGCTTTAACACATGATTTTAATTGTAGATAATGTTTACATATTATTTGTTATGCTGATAGCCATGGATAATGTTTTTGATATTATAATGTATGATGCTGATTTTTTATGTTTCTTCTTTTATGGTGTTATCAATTGCCAAATAAAGTAACTTGCTTGCTAAACAGGACCAACACAGGTTGTGGCTTTTGCACCCCTTCTCTCTCAGCAGAAGCCTGGGCTGAAGACCAGACCATGTGCCCTGAGCTCAACAGGAGCAACCAACACAGTCTGGACTAATGACGTCACTGATAATGTTAATGGTAATTTGCTATGTTATGTCACAATTGACAATATTGAGGTAATTTATGAGTTCATCTTTAACATCAAAAGTGAAGTTATGAACAGTGTGATTGAGAGAAGTTATGGTTGTGTTACTCATCTTAACTGGTAAATATTTCGGTTTTGTGGACAATAACATAGTAGCAATAATGTTCATTCAACTGACGTTTTTTTTCAACAGGAGTATAAAATATATGTTTATATATACACGTATACACAAACACGTGAGAAACTCTTTATATCCCGTAGTAAAAATGATAACATAAGGCATGCAAAATAACATGAAAAAATAACAACCACAGCTAACATTCAATATTTTGATGTCTTTAGAGGAGGCCAAACTGTCTGCGCTGATTACGCCTCATATGTGATGTTGGCAAAGGCCCAATAGAGACTGATGCAAAATCAACCTCAGAGGTATCATTTATTAGTGCAATGGTCTGGTTATAGTTAGGCATTTTTACTGTTTGAGAAAGTATATCTTTTATGGCTTCCATACATGTGGTGTTATTTTCAATGCAATCTTTTAGAGTTCCATGCATTGAAGTCAACTAGTTCTGGATGCTTACATTAGTTTTTACACAGCTAGTGACTGCTTTGTCAAACTATCCATACTTTTTCCTATCTGCATCAATACATGTAAAGAAGATATGTTGTCTAGGTGAGAGGTCATGTGGTTCTTTCTCATAGTTACTGTTTGGCGGTGTACTAACCGATTCATTTACTCAATCAAAAGGCACTGCTTGTAAGTATTATGTGTTAGTTTATCTTGAAACTGCAATATTTTGCACATATTACATTCATTATTTGTTTGACTGTCGACCTTTCAAGGAGCTTAGCAATTCTACCCATTTGACCCTTGCAACCTAACCCACCGGTTCACCCATATGACCCATTTCACCAATCTGACTATTCAGACCTTTTGCACTTACTGGATAGTTATATCCTATTCCGTACCCATGTGTTCTTTGACCTATTCCTCCCATTTCCACCACTCTGTCTGGAAAAGCATCTTCAATTTGACCAATGGCTGCAATTTTCTCAACAATTTCAACATTTCTTGCTGGGCAAACATCTTTCACTGCCCCTAATTTCCCATTATCATCACACTCTGGCATGAGTACTTTATTCTCAAAGTCAACAACATGCTGCACATTCCCCAGAACTTTAGTACTTGGCAAAAGATTTCCATAATTGTCTCTGACTTTCATCAATATAACTTTGTTGTTCAAAATGTCTGGGACACTTTTCCCCTCAGGCTTAACTTCCAAAGATGACTCGTTTAAGCAACACTTCCTGACCTGTGCCTGACTGGTCACGTGGTGCAGCATGGGCTGTGAAAAAGAAAACTCAGTGAGATTGGTCAAAAGGTGAAAGTTATTGAAGATTGTGTTCTGTTGCTTCATAGAAAGAAGAGAAATAACTGACCTGGCTGTTCCTTTTCTGAAAGTACTACGGTGGTGTCAGTTCATACCAGGCACTATCATTGTCTTTCAAACTTTCAATTCAACTTTACTGAGGTTGAGCTCCAACAGGTACCCAGGCCCAGTTCCTTTGGAATGCTGCTGTGCCTTGCTATAATCTTCACGGAGTTTCTTGCGCAGGCCATACCGTCTTTTTATCTCATTTAAAAGGCGTTTGGTAGTGGATGTAGCATTTATTTTCTGCACAAGACTGCCAGATACCGTTTTTAACTTGGAGGGATGTAGAATGACACTTAGCACCAAAGAATAAATCATAGTTTGCTACAACCGAGTCAACAAGCAGTTCCAATGAGTGTTCCGAGAACTTAGCCTTTCATTTTCTACAAACATTAACACCAGCCATGTTTCGAATCAATAAATATTTCACAGCAGAAGTACTTGCGTTTTCAATGAATAGCTTTTCTCACAACCCTAACAAATAAGTTGACTTCTGAAATGAGCACTGCCTTGGGTACTGCCAAATTAATCTTCTGCATGGAGCTGATGCACCTTAGAAGACTTATTTGCAAAATTTAGAATGCATTATTACCCATTAATGTGCACAGGCCTTTTTCCTTCAGATGCTGGATCAACCACGTGTCAGCATGCTGGAATGGAATGTAAACAGTGAGAATTAACATACTTTCTTTCAACCAGAAATGTTACATATGTCTACAAAAGCTCACAAATACATGATACCCAAAATCTTTCCAGAGTCACTGAGGGTGGAGGTATTAATACATCCAAAAATAGGATAAAAGCAGTTGTTACACATATAGTTTATTATGCCATGTGTCAAATGTATGCCATGGTTATTTCTGGAATACTTTGCTTGTAAGGTTATCTTCTTTAGGACAGATTCCTTAAGCCCATTAGTCCATCAATTAACAAACATGTTTCGCATACATTAAAAAAATATCACTTACTTTCACATTTCACATTTAGGAAAAAAGTTTTTTTCTGATTGTGTATTCAAAAGCATTATGTTTCAAGCATATAACTTGGAACCATATTAATGTAGGGTTTGTACAGTGTGCATTACTGTCCTCTCACACATATTTGAAAACTTGCATATGTGGGTCCTAGTGAGCCTACTATTGCTTTGCCACTGTCTGTCTGTAGACAAGGGAGACCTATGCATTTTATAAAAATATTGAGTAAATTATTGTTGAGTTCTCAGAAATGATGAGCATGTTTAGCACTGGTCAGAGGTGATGTAAGTCAAGGTACAAGATGCAAGCACATGTTGGTCTTGCTAGAGACTAAAGCATACGTGTCAGACTGTGCTTTCTATGAAAATAGGTAGGTTGGCAGAAAATACATAGAGGCACTGCAAAAGTACATCAGAATTAGTGATACATTCTTATTTGGATTTAGGCTTTTATACTATGTTGTTCTCCTTACAGAAATGTATACATTCGTATAACACTAACATGGTGACAGAGTTCAGTTGGGGGCATCATTTAAGAGTAGCAGCCCACTGTAAAGAGTATTGGGGCTCTACCGGAATATACACTATCATTACACAAAAAATGCTTATACAGGTACCCTTCCCTTCAACGAAAGGTCAAGCAGTGTGAATTAGCAGCAGATTGGTGCTTCCCTCCACACGTGTAACTGTGCCAGACAGATTTTACAGGCTGACAATGTCACAGTATTCAAAGCCCTAGACTGACATCCTGAAGCGCCATCCTTTTGATGATGCGCTGCAGACTCTATAGTGTTGTCAGTGGTGGGAGACACCATCACCCACCACACCAGCAGGGGTGAAGGGTTAGATCCCCCTGCAGTGTACTCCCCGGTGGGCCCGGCCCTGGATGAGGTGAGGGAGAGTTTAAAAAGCAGAGCAGGAGAATAGGCGCGGTCTTTGCTGGGCAGTGAGTGGCGTGTACATTAATAAGGTACTTCGCCCAATATCACCTGTGTTGTGTTTATTTTGGGCCTACACTACACTGGTGATGAGGGGGGTCATGCATTCTCACATGCGCCTTACCTGCTCAACGGCTGATTGTCGTCCCCACGTGGTGCCACACCGGCCCGACTACACGCCAGCTCCCGTTTCCGAGGTGAGGAACCAAGCCTGCACTCTCTCATCAGCAGATTCACCATAAAAAAGAAAAAAGAAAAAAAGGAAAAAGGAAAAGAGAGAGAATATAATACACATGGGACTGAAGCAAAAAGCCTACCCTCACCACACTGAGTACTTAAACCAATCCCCACAATACAAGTCTAAACAACGCCCTTCAGAATGGCCAGCATACCAGCCATAGAAACCTTCGCTGTAACAGGTGCCCCACCCACCAAAGCTGCACGCTGGAGAGCCTGGGTTGAACGGCTCGAGACCTATTTTGAGCCCATTGGGGCGGCAGAAGGAAGGAGACGTCCACTACTCCTTCACCTAGGGGGTGCGGACATACACAAAATCGCCAAAGCCGTAGTTGAAGCAACACCATGCACGTATGCCACACTGAGAGATGCCATCACAGCGCACTTTGAACCCTTCGCCAACTCTGACTTTGAAAGGTTCCTGCTCAGGCAAGCCCGCCAAAAGCCGGATGAATCAGTGGATGTCTTCTACACCAGATTGAGGGAACTGGCCAGCACCTGCCCGCTGCCGGATGAAGAGGATGAAGTGAGGGCTCAATTCATACAGGGATACGCATCCTCCAAGCTGCATGAGTGAATTCTCCAACAGCCCAACATGAGCATGAGGGACATCCTAACTCTAGGGCAGTCAAAAGAGTTGTCGAAAGCCCGAGCGGCACATATGGAGCAAGCGCCAACCCCCATGGTCAAGACTGAACCACTCAATGGCGTCCTCAGGGAACCCATTAAACACAAAGGCGAACGGCCTAGGCCAAAACAGAAGAACCATCCCTGTGGATGGTGTGGAGGCCCCCACCGCACCCAGAAGAATGCCCTGCAAAGGGTAAGACATGCAGCATTTGCGGGAAGGCAAATCATTTCACAAAGGTATGCCGCTCGACACCCCGAGCAGGACCATCTGTCCTCAAAAAGCTGGTAAAAGCAATTGCTGCCCCCTCCACGGCATCCTCAGAGGACGACATGGACGATGATCTGGAAACAGTCCATGTGGTAAGGACCGTGAGCTCGGCCAGCGCACATCAACGATAGCTGCCCATGTGCCAGGTAAAGCTAAACAGATATCCAGTATCAGCTCTGGTCGACACAGGGGTGTCCATCAATCTCATGGCCACTACAGTATACAGACACCTCCAGGAACCTCCCAGCCTTCGACCAACTAAAGTGCAAGTCTACACTTTTGGGAACACCAAACTGCTACAGATCGCCGGCGTGTTCACAATGAATGTCTCCCACGAAGCTGCCAGCGTGACCACCAAAATATATGTGTCGCAAGAAGGATCTGGGTTCTTGTTTGGCTGTCAGACCACGCAAAAGCTAAGTCTTATCCAGTTAGCCTTCAGCATCCACCTTAGCGACCTAGAAAACCATGTTCAAGAGTGTGTCTCTCTCTTCTTCGAAGGCGTCGAATGTCTGCGAGTGCCCCCGCTCCGGCTACATGTTGATGAATCCGTCGCTCCAGTTGCACCGAGGCACTGGAGAATCGCCTTCCACCTACGCCTGAAGGTGGAGCGAGAACTCCAAGTTATAGAGGAAGCCGGAGTCATCGAAAGGGTATCAGGGCCGACCCCGTGGGTATCCCCGATAGTGGTCGCCAAGAAACCAAAACAACCTGACACAGTGCGCATCTGCATAGACATGAAGGTACCAAACAAGGATATCAAGAGGAAGAGGCATCCAACCCCAACGATCATTACATATTCAGCGAACTGGCTGGCTCAAAGTGGTTCTCAAAGATGGACCTGCGGTTGGGTCATCATCAAATCCCGCTGCACCCTGACTTCCGGCCAGTCACTACCTTCTCCACCCATACAGGCCTATGGAGATAAACTCGTTTGAACTTCGGTATATCTAGTGCAGCCGAAATCTTCCAACACACCACCTGGGAAATTATGCAGGATATACTGGGAGTCCTAAATGTCAGCGATGACATCTTGGTGCACGCTCCCACTTTACAAGACCACCTCGCCCGCCTGCGGATGGTTTTCACTAAGCTAAGAGCCTGCGGGCTGACACTCCACAGAGCCAAGTGCAAGTTCTTAAGGAAGGACATCAGCTTCTTTGGATACAGATTCTCTGAGTCCGGGGTCGGGCCTGACCCCACCAAGGTAAAAAACATCCAAGAAGCCCCAGCCTCAACTATGTATCGGGGATGCAAAGCTTTCTAGGCATGGTGAACTTCTGCTGAAGAATCATGACAAATCTTTCGGATCTAACGGGCCCGCTGCGAGACCTGACCAAAGCCAACAGTCTGTGGGTATGGGAGGAGGACTAAGAACAAGCATTTCATAACACCAAACAAGCCCTCTCAGCCAGCTCCACCCTGGTATTCTTTGATCCGCAACAAGAGTTGCAGTTGGTCGCTGATGCCAGCCCCATTGGACTTGGCGCTGTAATCACTCAGAAGCAGGACAATGACAAGTGGTCACCAGTGGCCTATGACAGCAGAACCCTGAAATCAATCGAACAGCAATACTTGCAGATCGAAAGGGCGGCAAAAGCGATACACTGGGGCTGCAGGCACTTCCACGTGTATCTATATGGGAAGCCTTTCACTGTGCTGACTGACCACAAGCCATTGCTCCCACCATTCCGGGGAGCATCCTCAAAGCCACCCGAGGATAGAAAAATGGTTCCTCCAACTACAAGAGTTTGACTGCACTGTTGAGTACCAACAAGGAGCGAGGAACCCCCGCAGACTTCTTGTCCAGGCAGAGCGCCCAGCCATGCCACAAGAGGCCGAGGAAGCCAGAGACACTGAAGAATACGTCTGACTTATTGTAGACCGACCCAGACCGCTCCTCATACACCTCACAGAAGTGACAGAAGCGACGTCCTTAGACAACTGTCTACAGCTAGCTGTCGAGGCCCTCCGATCCGAAGACTGGCAGCAGCTGAAACACCCAGCGGGCTTCCACACCCAGGAAGCCAGGTCCACGCTTTTGGCCCTTTACCATGCCCGCCAAGGCTCTCCATCAGCAAAGATGGCTGCCTCCTGAAAGATTTGAGGTCTTGAGCCTTGGTGCTTGCCCACGGAACCCACCAAAGGATTGTAAAATCCAAAAGCAGACTCTGGAGCAAGGTGTGGTTCCCTGGCCTTGACCAGCAGGTAGAGGAAGCTTTGAGGGGTTGCACAGTCTGCCAAGCAAGAGGTCACACCAATCCGCCAGCCCCTGTTACACTGAAGGTGGTTCCACAGCTCTGTGGCAGCGTGCCAGAGCCGATTTTGGGATCATACATGCTGTTTATCGTGGATGACTACTCACGCTACCTGGAAGTGGAGTTCGTCAGGACGACTGCAGCAACCGATGTAATCCCGAAAGTGGAGAAAATTATGGCCACCCATTGCCTGTTCTGTGAGATTCGCACAGACAACGGACGCCCATTCCATGGCCATGTGTGGGCCGAATTCCTTTAGACACAGAACGTCAAACATCGGCGAGTGACACCCTGGTGGCCCCAAGCCAATGGAGAAGTGGAGTGTTTCGTCAAAACTCTCTCCAAGATGATTCGTATAGCAGTGGCAGAAGATTGCACTGTGGAACAAGCCATCTACAACTTTCTGAGAGAGTATCGGGTTACTCACAATGCCCCGACAGGTGTTGCTCCCAGCCAACTGTGTTTTGGGCAAGCAGTGACTGACTCAATACCCCATCATCCCACGTGGGCTGCACAACCCCCTCCAGTGAATAGCTTGGAAGCCTGCCAAGCTCAAAACAATGACTAAGCCTCAAAGAAGTGAAGAGCTAAATAGAGTGTCATCGAGAGAGGTGACCTCGTACTTGTGAAGGACCGCCACCCAGGAGGCAAGTTCAGATTGCCCTTCGATAAGGACCCGTGGACAGTCACCAGGGTGAAAGGTACTAAGGTGACAGCGGAGAGGAATGGTGACATTGTCACGAGGAATGTATCAATATTCAAAAGATTACCACCCGGCAATTCAGCGGAGGAGCCCAACGAGCTGCTACCAAATGATGACCCTTGGGGTGACTCCCTTGCAGCAAGTCCCTCTGGGAGCAACACCGCTGCCAGGGACAGTGTTCTGGTGGCCCCAAATCTGGCAGGACCGTCAGCCACACCAGAACGGTCGACATCCAGCATACCGGTTGCCCAGGCCTGTGTCGAGAGCAGAGCTGCTGATAACTCATCTGGGTGAACCGGGTCTGGACACTACCATCTGAGGACAAATCCTAACCCCTCCAGGCGGTATGCTGACTTTTTAGTGCCATGAACCATGCTATCTGCCTTGTGACAATGGGGGTCATTACAGCATTGGCGGTAAAAGGCGCTTACCGCCGTGCAGAAGACCTCCAATACACCGCCGCGACCGCGGAATCCCGCCACAGGTATTATGACCCACATCTCGGAATCCGCCGAAATTCAGACACCCACACAAGTCCGCCCCAACAAAGGTCAGTGTTAAACTGGCGAAAACAAAACCTCCACCTCCACGCCAACAGAAACACGCCCATGCTATTACGACCCACAAATCCACGCGGCGGTCTTTCAGCCGCGGTATTCCATTGGCGGTACACACCGCCGCACTCAAAATACACGCACATCTCCAAAACACTGCCACATTGGACAATTCCAAATACACACACCTGAGACACATACAAACAACACTCCCACACACCCAACACAATATAAAACACACACCCACATCACCCACAAACCCCTACGACAACAAAATAGAGACGAAGGCCAGAGAGAGAGCACAGAATAGACAACCCCACCACACAGAGGCACACAACACCATCACCCACACAACATCCACGCACAAAACACCACACACCACTACACATCACCACACTCATCAACACATACACCACCCCACACATCACCTACACCACCCCATATCACGCCAAAGACACCCCCGGTTTCCCGAGGAGGAGCTCAGGGTCATGGTGGAGGAAATCCTACGGGTAGAGCCACAGCTATTTGGCTCACAGGTGCAGCACACATCCATAGCCAGGAAGATGAAGCTATGGCGCAGAATCGTGGACAGGGTCAACGCTGTGGGACAGCATCCAAGAAATCGGGAGGACATCAGGAAGAGGTGGAATGACCTACGGGGGAAGGTGCGTTCAGCGGTCTCCAGGCACAACATCGCGGTTCAGCGGACTGGCAGCGGACCCCCACCTCCTCCCCCACAACTAACAACATGGGAGGAGCAAGTCTTGACCATCATGCATCCAGAGGGCCTCGGAGGAGTCGGTGGAGGAATGGACACTGGTAAGTCAAATCTTAACTATCATATCCCCCACCCTACCTGCATGCAATCACACACCCCCACCCTCACACCCTCCCCTATCACTCCAACTCCTCACTAATGTACTAATAACATAAACCACACATCCCAACACCAAGCCCTCAATGAAACAACTAAGCATGGTCACCCCTCACCAAAGCATGCTCACTGCACATACCCAGAACCCCCCCCAACCATCATCACACAAGCCCCCCCACAGGAATACTTGCACTGGTGTACACGGTGAGCCACCCATTGCACACCATGACACACACACATGGAATAATCATGCACTTATGCCCCTGCAGGATCACGAAGGACTGTCACCACACCGGAGGGTCCAGACAACTCCACTCCACTCACAGAAGAGGCCCACAGTGACGATAGCAGCTCTGCCCTACTGGATCCTGATGACCAGCCTGGACCATCATGGGCCTTGGGACAGTCGGTTCCCCTTGCACAGGCACAGCCCAACACTGACCTTCCACCCTCTGGTAACACCAGCACAGCACCCACCCAGTGGGCCCATACCTCCCTACCCAGGACACGTCAATCAGTGGTGTGTCCACCACTACAGGGAACCCAGGATAACTCACCACCCCAACAACAACAGGGACCTGGGGGCAGTGGTAGTGGGCACACGGTCCAGGGGACGGAGGCACAGGAACACAGGGGAACTGGGAGGGCTGCTGTGCGACACGGGGCGGACAGGCCAAGGGAACCCACTCTCCACGAGGCCCTATCCTCCATCATGGGAGCATACCACCACTCCCAGGAGACGATGGAAACGGTCCTGGCCAAGTTTCAGGACACCCAGCGCCTGCAGGAGGAACAGTATTTCGGGTTCAGGGAGGAGCTCAGGACCATCAGCTCCGCCCTGGGCACCATCGTAGGGGTGCTGAAGGACATACAGCAGACCTTGAGGGACACTGTGGCACTCCAAGGGGCCCCTGACACTAGCCAGGACGATGAACTGCCCACCACCTCCGCCGGCGCTAGTGGACAGGACGCCCCGCCACAGGACCACCACACCAGCACCCCACCCCCTGCAGACAGACAACCACCACGCAAGCGGTCCCTGAGATCCAGGAACAGGACAGAGCAAGATGGCAAGACCCCCGCCAGGAAATGAGACCACCCTGATTGTCCTCCCACTGTCCCACTTTGTTACCTTGTCCATACTTTAACAGCCCCAGCTCCACTTCCTCGGCTCATATGGCCAGTGTACCTGTGTGACCAATGGACTGGACTCTGCCATGGACATTCCTCCACCGTCATCCATCACCATAGTACAACCCTCCTCCATTTTTGAGCACTTCAATAAACACCCTTGAACCACCAAAAAATCTGGAGTCAGTCTGTGATTTGGTAAAATGTATTATCAATGACAGTGTCAAAATGCGTTTCTAGTTGTAAAGCCAACATACCTATGTCACACATCACAAGTCCTTGAAGGATGCAAGCAGATAACACACGTTGGTAACCACACCTGTGAAACCGTAATGGAAAGGTACAACTCAGTTACCAAATAATGCTATGAAATTACACACAGGATAGAGGAAGACGTGTGACAGTGAATGTAATGGTAAAAATGAAAATGTTCTCACCTGTGTGTCACTGGAAATATTGCTGTATGACTGACTCCCTGTTGTCTTCTTCCTCAGCTTCCTCCTCATCACTGTCCACAGGCTCCACGGGCTCCACAGCTGCCACAACACCGTCATCTGGACCATCCTCCTGCAGAAAAGGCACATGGCGTCGCAAAGCAAGATTGTGAAGCATCGAGCAGGCGATGATGATCTGGCACACCTTCTTCGGTGAGTAGAATAGGGAACCACCTGTCATATGGAGGCACCTGAACCTGGCCTTCAGGAGGCCGAAGGTGCGTTCGATCACCCTCCTAGTCCGCCCATGGGCCTCATTGTAGCGTTCCTCTGCCCTGGTCCTGGGATTTCTCACTGGGGTCAGTAGCCAGGACAGGTTGGGGTAACCAGAGTCCCCTAATAGCCACACACGGTGCCTCTGGAGTTGACCCATCATATAAGGGACGCTGCTATTGCGCAGGATGTATGTGTCATGTACTGAGCCAGGGAACATAGCATTTACCTGGGAGATGTACTGGTCTGCCAAACATACCATCTGTACATTCATGGAATTATAACTCTTCCGGTTCCTGTACACCTGTTCACTCCTGTTGGGGGGGACCAGAGCTACATGGGTCCCATCAATAGCACCTATGATGTTGGGGATGTGTCCAAGGGCATAGAAGTCACCTTTTACTGTAGGCAAGTCCTCCACCTCAGGGAAAATGATGTAGCTCCTCACGTGTTTCAGCAGGGCACCCAACACTCTGGACAACACGTTGGAAAACATAGGCTGGGACATCCCTTATGCCATGGCCACTGTTGTCTGAAAAGACCCACTTGCAAGGAAATGGAGCACTGACAGCACCTGAACGTCAGGGGGGATTCCAGTGGGATGGCGGATTGGTGACATCAGGTCAGGCTCCAACTGGGTACATAGTTCCTGGATAGTGGCACGGTCAAACCTGTAGGTGATGATTAAATGTCGCTCCTCCATTGTCAACAGGTCCACCAGCGGTCGGTACACCGGAGGATTCCGCCATCTTCTCAATTGTACCAGCTGACGGTGCCTAGGAAGGACAACAGCGACCACATAGTCATCAAATTTCCAGGTATGTACCCACAGATACACAGAACACGACACCAAACACAAAACCATTCCTGTATGTGTGTTGAGTGTAGGCCTAGCTATGTGTGACGCAGAAGTAAATGAAGCCATGTGGGCCCCTGAAATGGCGGCTGCCTGACCTCTAAACTGGGACAATGGTATTGTGAGGAAACTGCGCTGGCGTTGCACACCGTCGCGGTAGGCGGTGGTAGAACGCGGCGCAATGCAGCATTGGTTAACATTGGACCCTATGGGTCCCAGGAGCCAATGAACAAGTGCGCCGGCGTTGATGATACGCTCCGCCGCGGACGTCATCGCCGTGGACGTCACCGCCATTTTCTATCTATGCAATCACTCGATACTTGACCTTCGACAGGAGAGGACCTACACTGCAAGTGCTGCTGTGACCTCGGTCTGGAAGCGACGATGGCTGCTGCGTCTGGGGAAAGGGCCCTTGCCTTCACTGCTCAGGAGTTGGAGAAACTAGTAGACGGGGTCCTCCCCCAGTACACGCTACTCTACGGTCCTCCAGACCAACAGGTAAGTACACAGGGTGCACGTTGCATGGGCTAGGCCTGGGTGGAGAGGGCTGGTTGTAAGAGGGAAGGGGGCAGAGTTCAGGGAACATGAATGCATGTGAATGCATGTGCCACATGGCAAGGTTAGGGAGGGGGGACACTTACATCGACGGTGCAGTTGGTAATGACTTCTCTTCTTCCCTTGAGCATGTCATGTAGGTCAGCGCCCACCAGAAGAAGGACATTTGGCGTGCCATCGCCAAGGAAGTACGGACCCTGGGTGCCCACCAGAGACGGGGCACCCACTGCCGGAAAAGATGGGAGGACATTCGCCGCTGTAGCAAGAAGACGGCGGAGGCTCAGCTGGGGATGGCCTCCCAACGTGGGAGGGGTGCCCGTCGCACCATGACCCCCCTGATGTTCCGGATCCTGGCGGTGGCCTACCCTGAGTTGGATGGGCGCTTGAGGGCATCACAGCAGACACAAGGGGGTGAGTACACTATCACTCTGGGGACTTTGCGCGCAGTTAAGGGGTCTAGGTGTGGGAGGAGGGCTGTGGGTTTCCCTAGGCCATGGCGACTTCCATAGGCTAGGCCCCTCCGTAATGCAGGCCATGTGGCACTCCACCCCACCGCAGTAGAGTGCCAAGTACAGGTATACATGCCCCTGTGGCATCCATGTGTGCAGATGTCCACCATAGCCATGTAGTCCAGATCCCAGGAATTGCATCTGTAGAGGCCAGGAGCACGGCGTAGTGCAGGGGGCTGCTGTGTCTGTATTGTCCGCCAACGGTAGCGGTATGCCATGCACTCAATCTGTCTTTCTTCTGTCCCCCCCCCCCTTTTTCTGCTCTCCCTGTTCTTTTGTGCATCAGCATCATCAGGCGGAGGTACAGTGGCACCGGGGCACGAGGGAGCTGCATCCCACATGACCATGGAGGGCCACACCACGGACTCAGAATGCACCAGTGGGACGGAGGGCGAGGGGAGCTTCACGTCAGGCACCGGATCAACAACCAACGACACGGACTCGTCAAGCAGCGCAAGCACCGCTGAACAGGCCAAGCACCGCTGAAAAGTCCAGAGACCGCCATGGCAAAGCACCACTGAACAGGCCAAGCACCGCTGAACAGTCCATAGACCGCCATGGCAAAGCACCGCTGAACATGGCAAACACCGCTGAACAGGGCAAGCACCACTGAACAGGGCAAAGACCGCCATGGCAAACACCGCTGAACAGGGCATGCACCGCTGAACAGGGCAAGCACCGCTGAACAGGCCAAGCACCTCTGAACAGTCCAGAGACCGCCATGGCAAAGCACCGCTGAACAGGGCATGCACCGCAGAAGAAGGAAAAGACCGCCACATCAAGCATCGTTATCCCATGTGCAGCTGGGACTGTGACGGGACAGGAACTGTCACGGGGAGACTAATCCAGTCTGGGCACCAGTCCCCCTCCAGAACCAGTGGAGAGATCCATCCACTACCTCTGTCCTTCACAGGATGAAACACTCTGGGCACCAGTCCCCCTCCAGAACCAGTGGAGGCTGTTATGTACTTGTGAGACTGTGGCTTTGCACTCCCCAGGATGAAGCAGTGGGCAAACCACCCACTTGTGAGACTTGAGAGACTGTGGCTTTGCACTCCCCAGGATGGTACCGTGGGCAAACCACCCACTGTAGAGATTTGAGAGACTGTGGCTTTGCACTCCCCAGGATGGTACAGTGGGCAAACCACCCACTTGTGAGACTTGAGAGACTGTGGCTTTGCACTCCCCAGGATGTAACAGTGGGCAAACCACCCACTATAGAGACTTGAGAGACTGTGGCTTTGCACTCCCAGGATACATCAATGGGCATGGAGCCCCGTCGTGGATGTGGCGTGGTGCTGTAATCCGGCTGAGGTGCCCCCCTTCCCTTCCCCCTGAGGTGCCTGTTGTTTTTCTCTCTGATGCCCCAGCAGTGTTCTCTCCGTTTGTGGACAGGTATCTTGTGTGGGCCTCGCCCATGCATTTTTGGCCTAGTGGTGCACGGACATTGAGATGTGCATATCTGCACTACTTCT
This sequence comes from Pleurodeles waltl, assembly GCF_031143425.1. Classification (NCBI taxonomy): domain Eukaryota; kingdom Metazoa; phylum Chordata; class Amphibia; order Caudata; family Salamandridae; genus Pleurodeles; species Pleurodeles waltl. The sequence continues at coordinate 558,680,901 of NC_090446.1, read as the reverse complement.
CGTATTGTATATACCTTTGTGTGAGTTTATATATATCTGTATATAATTGACACATGTATATTGATACATTACAATGTTTGAACTGATTTCGTTTTGTCTTTGCATTCTTCCGGGGTGGTTGGGGATTGTTACTGTGATATTTGTAATTGCATTGGTGTGTGTGTTGTAATATGCGAGGGTGGGGGTGGGGGTGTTGCGTGTGTGTCCCCCTCACTTTTGCCTCCCCCCTCCCCTATGTCGTAGGTGCAGTACTCACCGTTGTCTTCGCCGCCGCCGGCGCTGCTCTTCGTAGATGAGTAGGAAGAGAAGGGCAGGTAGGATTTGTAATTCCGGCTCCATGGTGTCCTCCTTCCTCGTGGGATGTGTTAAGGTGAGCGTTTTCCCATTGCAGAAACTGTTTCCGCCGTGTTTTTATCCACGGTGAATCCGCCCAGGAAAAGGTGGCGGATTGGCGGGTTGTGATACTATGGGCGGTACATTGTCTTCCGCCTGTCTGTTGGCGGTGACCGCTGCGCTGCTTGTCTGTACCGCCGTGGCGGTCAGAGTGTTAAAGTGGCTGTCTTTGTTGGCGGTTTCCGCCACGGTCATAATTCCCTTTTTTTGTCCGCCGGCCTGTTGCCGGTATTACCGCACCTTTAACACCGTCCGCCAGGGTTGTAATGACCACCAATGTGTTTTGTTATAGGTTATGGATTAGGTAAAGTTCGCCTAAATCTTTGTTTCCTTTGAAAGAGGGGAGGGATGTAGTGTCGTCAGTGGTGGGCGACACTATCACCCACCACGCCAGCAGGGGGAAAGGGTTAGACCCCCCCTGCAGTATACTCTCAGGTGGGTCTGGCCCTGGATGACGTGAGGGAGAGTTTAAAAAGCGGAGCGGGAGAATAGGCGGGGTCGTTGCCGGGAAGTGAGCGGCATGTACATTAATAAAGTACTTTGCCCAATATCACCCCTGTTGTGTTTATTTTGAGCCCACACTACAGACTCATAGTTAAATTCAGGCTCTGGTGCTCCTGGTTTAAGCCGTGCAGTGCCAGGCGCTGAATTAGGAGTGGGCTGTAGCGTAATTATGCATAATTATGCAATGTGTGTAACCATGCACTTACCCCTATTTTCGGAGTACAAAATGTACCCTTATATCCAAGATGGACGCAATGAAAGCAGCAGACGCATGCGCTCTGTTCCAGTACTCTTGCCTAGGCAATTGTGCTTCAAATTATAAAATTTTCCCAGGCCTACCCTGAATGTCCCTTATTAGGGAAACCTGCGTCGCCCACGCTCTCCCAACTCGTCACAAGGTTGGGTGTGGATCAGCAAGCTACACCCTACCCTGTGACAACTGAGGAAAGAGGGGTTTAATGAAGCTACTGGCTGCACATCTGCTGGGAATTCAAAGCCTTTGCAAAACATTAGCACGTCTTGTGACTGGACATCACAGAGTCAGAAATGCAGGCTCCAGCTCGAGGATTAATGGTTACAATGCGGAATATTTAGTTACCCATACCAGCACTGGAGAGAATCTGCCACCATCCGAGATGGACGGGGAGCTGAAGACTGTCCTGTCTTGTTTGGAGATACATAGGGGCATATTTATACTCCGTTTGGGACGGAATTGCGTCGTTTTTTTTTTACGCAATTTCGACGCAAAACTAACTCCATATTTATACTTTGGCGTTAGACGCGTCTAGCGCCAAAGTCCATGGAGTTAGCGTAATTTTTTAGCGTGGACACCTACTTTGCGTTAATTATATGCAAGGTAGGCGTGCCCGTCTAAAAAATCGACTCCGAGGCATGTGTGTCGGATTTATACTCCCGGGCAAAATTCACGTACGGCCGCTTTTGCGCCGTTTTTTAGCACCTGCAAAAGGTAGGCGTTAAGGGACCTGTGGGCTCTGAAGGAGCCCAGAGGTGCCCTCCCATGCCCCCATGGACACCCCCTGTCACCCTTGCCCACCCCAGGAGGACACCCAAGGCTGGAGGGACCCATCCCAGGGACATTAAGGTAAGTTCAGGTAAGTGTTTTTATTTTTTTTTGTGGCATAGGGGGGCCTGATTTGTGCCCCCCTACATGCCACTATGCCCAATGACCATGCCCAGGGGACTTAAGTCCCCTGGGCATGGCCATTGGGCAAGGGGGCATGACTCCTGTCTTTGCTAAGACAGGAGTCATTTCTATGGGGGTTGGGAGTGAATAGAAATGGCGCAAATCGGGTTGAGGCGAAAAAATTGCCTCAACCTGACTTGCCCCATTTCTTGACGCCCAAGCCCCATATCCCCCTACGCTGGCACTGCCTGGTGTACGTAGTTTTTTTTAACGCACACCAGACGGCGCCGGTGGCTAACGCCGGCTAACGTCATTCAATAAATACGGCGCCCGCATGGCACTTCAGAATGGCGTTAGCCGGCGCTAATTTATTTGACGCAAAACTGCGTTAGCGCAGTTTTGCGTCAAAAAGTATAAATATGGGCCATAGGGTTATTGTTGCATATTACATGTACGCTTCGTTACTTTTTTTTAAATAGAAAAAAAATAATTGAAAATGACTGCTTTGCTCTGAGATTACCCTTGGCTGCCTCAGAGCAGCACTATAATTATCACTGCATTTTCCGGTACTGATGGCTTCTCTGGCCCTTCCTTGTTGTATCAGAACACAATCTTTTGTCTGTGCTCACCTCAGACAACTACGAAGTGGATGCCCTTCAAGGTTTTCAGGGAGTACAAGGGAGAGATACACAATCCGGCCTAGTCCAACTTCCTCAGGACCACAGCACAGAGTGCTTCAGATCTTGGCTCAAAGCACTGAGGTGAGCACACTTACAGTCCTAAGTGAACTTTTGCAGTAGTTGGTGGGTAAAATTTAACAACTATGCCCCCTTCTTTTTGTGGCAGTTGTTTCCATAGGCGACGATCATGCAGCAAGTTCAGTTCAGTTCAAGTTCACTGCACATCGTAATGCAAATCATTAGAGTCACACTGACAGAATACAAACATACTGTCATATCATAGCCTCTACCATGTATGCACCAGAATCAAATGAATATTGTATCAACCTACTTTTTTTCCAAGAAATATATCTAAACAGATTAACTCACCTTTATTTGTTGGGCAGGCCCAGTGTTACAGCCTTCTCTGTGAGTCTGACTACTTGCAGTCTTGTGACCACTGCTTGGTCATTTTAAAATGCCTGAAGGTGTGTACATGATGAAGGTACAGTGTACTGATATTTAAGCTGATTACTAACCCTCCCCTGCTCACCAAATATTTAGATCTGTGGTGCTTAATCTCCCAGCCTTGAAAGGATGAAAGGGAATTTAACTTGTGGTCTTTAGATCACTGTAGATGGCTGCATCCAGTGTTAACTAGCAGAGACGAGACATAGGGGCTGATTTAGACCTTGGCAGTAACAGTCCCACCGTTGACTTTTTGACTGAAAACCAGTCTGCCACTGCAACGGTCCGCCTGCCATAATTTGATGTCAGCAGTCCCATAGACGAAAGCCCGCATTCGAACCATCGTCTCCGCCAAGAAACGCCACCTGTGTTGATGGCCCAATATGGAAAAGTGGCTGACAGTGAAACCCCAGACTCCCTTCCCGACGGGCAGATTTGGATGTGCCTTAAGGCCAAGAAAAAAGTGGTGGTCCGACCTCCATGTTTGAATTTGCAGATTGAGGAGGGGAGGGGTGAAAACTCACCTTTTTTCCGAATTCCACCCTTTTCTTCAACTGTACAACACCTGCCATCTCTGCTGCCTCCGACTTATGGAGAAAACACAACCTTCACCTCCCCCCCCATTGCCGGACTCAAAGGTAGGAACACTGCATTGCCAGGGTACGTTGGGTGGACACTGCTCGGAAGGTTGGGCCACTGCAGGCATTTACATGTCACCGTAATTTTTTTGATCACTGGGAAACGCATATGTGGGATACACAATGGTGTCACCCATGTCTTGGCACACACGGGCGCAACACGCATATCGAACATATACACAACTGTCATTGTGGTGTCATCATTCATTGCATATGTGCTTATTGCAAGGGGACCTGTGTGGGTAGGTTTGTGCTATCTGTTGTGTATGTGAGTCTGTATGTGTATATGTATCTGTGGATTGGCTGGTTGAGAGGGTGGGAGGTGGAGTGGGTGGGAGATGGAGTGGGTGGTGTGGTTGTGTCTGTGTGTGTGTGTCACCAGCATGTGAAACCGATGTTGTGTGTGATGTGTTGCCATGTGACACATTGAGGTGTGTGTTGTGTGTGGCGGTCATTGTCGTGCTGTGTGTAGCTGTGCTTGTGTGTGAGCTGCGTTTGTAGTTGTGTTGGTTGTTGTGGTTGTGTCATGTGTGTGTGCAGTGTAAATGATGTGTGTATGTTGTGTCATGGTTGTATGTCAATGTGTGTTTTCGACATGTACAGGTTGTGCTGTGTTGGAATGACAATGGATTTTTGTGTTAATGTGGTGTGTTGTGTAGTATGTAATGAAGGAGTACACACACAGCTAAGGGACAGTGTGTGCGCGTCACTTACCCGTCTTCCGTAGTCCCTGCCACTGTACGAAGTCCATTGGGATCCGCCGCTGTGTCCTGTCAGAAATCCTTCGCCAGTCAAGCTGCTTGCAGAACTGTAGCACCTAAATATGGTGGGCGGAAAACAGCTGGCTTGATGGTCTTTTCAGGTCTGCTGTCGAGGTGGCTTGGCGGTAACACCGCCAAGACCTAAATCAGGCCCATAATGTTAGTCTGGGCTATTTTGTTCCATGTTACTTTGCAAAAACCAGTGCATGCTGTAGGTAAAATATGGTCATTAAATATTGGGAATGCAAAACAGCACTGATTGTCGCATAAAGGGCACACTTTCTTTACGGCCAAATGCACCTTTGCAGTAATATGGTAATAAACAAGCTCCTTGCTGCAAATTTGCACACGATATAAGACGTTTAGGTAATCATGACCCAGACCTAATGTTACTGTATGAGGTTTGTTAGTTTATAGGCAATCATTTCCACTTGTCAGTGTTTGCCCACAGATATGGTTCTGTAGCTCTGCGTGAAAGGAATTCACTCATAGTTGTATACATCTTTTATTGTACTAGTGCTATCGCTGACCTGTATGACAGTGAATATATTTGAGCCTATGGAACTTCCCAGGCAGCCATTCAGATAAGCCTTGCTTTCTATTTATTGGAGAGATACAGGTGTGTAAGCAAGTTGTCTGGGTGTGAAGGATGCATACAAAGGATTCTAGGAAGATCCTGTGTGCGAGAGATGCTAGGACGTCAAGGAAAGGAAGGAAATAAAGGGCAGGGTAAAGAAGTAGTGTGAACAGAAGTTAAAACATAAGTCAGAAAGAAAAAGACAGTAAAGAGGAGATACTGGATTAGGTGGAAGATGGAAAGCAAGTATGTGCAGATGGAAAGGGAGATAAAGAAATTATAGGAAACAGTAAAGAGAAAGGGATGGCATGTTGGAGAAAGAAGAGGTGAGAAACAGAAGCAGAGATGGAGGACAAAAAGAGAAAGAAGTGAAGAAATAGATGGTGAGAAGTAGGGAAGGAGAGATAGTGAGGAAGAAGAAAAGGCGGTGTAGGAGAGAGGGACGCAGCAGAAACAGCTGTAGAATATCTGGCGGCAGACTGTGGCAGAATTTTCTTTTAAGCCAATAATTGTTTAGACAATTTTCATTGTAATAGTGTGTAAAATACACTTGTTTGGCCTCCAGTTTTCAAAATATTCTGGGTTGACGACCCCAAACCCTACTAAAGAGTAAGATTTTCCCGCTTCACTAGCTCAGTGACGTTCAGAACTTTTATTTACGCTTTAACAACTTAACATTTCACCAGGCACCACTGCTTTTTAGTACATTAACAAATACTGTTTTTGATAAAAAGGTGTCAAAATAGACACATGCTGATAAATGAGATTTAAAACAACAGCATTGAATATATTAAGGAAAATCAGACCAAGAGTAAATCATAATCAGGGGAGTGACTTTGCATCTAAGATTCAATTAGCATCGTCTTGATAGAACATGAGGGTAAAGAAGCATGAAAGAGCAGTTATGGCACAGTCAGCACTGGTAGGAAAAAGTGTGCATGTGTCTGGTGTCCATAAAAACAATTTATTCTTGTACACCTGGTTCAGTTGGTGCTATTAACCATACTGGGACCATTTGCTAACAGAGAAGCATGTGTGCAAAAGCTAACATCTTCTCTGTTAATTGGTGGATGGAGGCAGTTAAGTTGACTAGTGAAGAAACTGAATATTGTAATGACATTACAAAATGTCACAAAGCATTTATTTTTAGATATTACATATTAAAGAACAGAGGAAAAAGGATAAAGAGACCTTCAGACTGATGCTAAATGATAAAATACACTGTGGTAAGTTCTGATGTGAGAGTATCCCATCCAAGCAACTTCTAATAAATGCTTACACAATTAATGAGTGGACCCAATGTGGGTTGTTTTCCTTCAGTGCCCGAAAGGAAAGTAAAAAAAAAAAGTAAATTGGCTGTAAAATGATTAATTCATTCAAGTAGTAAGATAGTAACTAACGAGGTTATTCTTTGACGCTTATGGTGTGGAGGTAGGTTATTTAACACAGTGTGTGCCTTTTTGTATCTTATTGTCTCTAGGAGGCTGGTGCACAAGAACGACATTAATAAGATCCACAGTTTTAAATACCTGGGACATCACTATGGGGCCAGATCCTCGATGCTAGAGAAGATTTTGCTTTATATCATGACGGTTCTATAATAGGAAAGTTACATATGGTTTATAACAAACTTGAATGTTGACCTTACTAGCTGATAGATGATTGGGATAGAATATTTGACTCTTTTGCCACTGAGTGTTTTGTTGAGAATCACATTTGCCACAATTGTTAAATGTACTGCTGAACCTATAGAGTACTCTAAAGAAACCTATTACCTTTTGTTTACAACTTCCCATTTGGAGAATTTTCACATTAGACTTAATGGCAGATTCACTGATTCCAATATTTCTGTGAAAAGGAAGTATTTCTCTTCGAAGAGTTGAACATAAAATAATTTCCCGAAGTCTGAATTTCTCAATCTTATTCATCTTGCTGTTGCTGTTTGTAAGGTGTTTTCTACAGGCACTCCAACAGATTGAAAATCAGATACTCATCTACACTATATAAATAATAATATAAAATAATAATACAAATTTTGATTCATAAGCTTACGTTTACTTGTATATGTACATTGACAGTAGATCACCAACTTTAAAGGAAAACTGGCATCAAGACATGCATACTATCATTATTGTAGAAAACAGCCATGTGAATATTGTTGGACCATCTTTCTCAATACAACCATTGTATTTATCTTTTCAAGTGCCCTGGCCACAACAAAGTTTGTTCACTTTGAAATGAAAGATTGTTGACCTAAGCAAATATATTTTACAGTTCAATTACAATGCCTCTGGCTTGGCTTGTAAGTTGAAATCAGAATGATTATACCTATTACTTAACCACTGTCTTAGCTATTATGATTCATGTGCTCTCAATCCCAAATTGCAGCATATTCATTTAAATTATGTGATTGATTTATCAACATTTCAAACAAGTATGTAAATTACCAATACTTAAAGAATTCCCTCAACATGTTCTATACAAGTTTGGTAGGTTTTGATTAAGTTTTAGTTGGGTAGCTGATGGTTTGTTTTTCTTTTCTGCACCAAAATGTTATTGATTTTTGATATAGAAACAAGGCCCGGTGGGCTAACATATGAAAGAAACATAATGAATACAAAATAAGCATAAACAGAAGCAGATACTTGCTCCCTTAGCCTAGCCCCACCCTCCCCTTACAGCTTGACAATAATACACTTAAAAAGACCAGCAAATCGAGCATTGGTTCCATTCCCTCCCATCCCCCTCCTTTCTCGTGAACAGTCAAACCTAATCCTCTACCAAACACCCCAGAGCTTGGACAGGTTCCAGCCCATTGCCTCTATAATCCCTGTGCACCTACCATAACTTGGAGTGTTTTTGCAGACAACCCATCGCCTTATAAACTGCCACATCCAAGCCCATACAGTAATCCATCGCCTTCTTCCATATGACCAGGCAGGGTATGAGGGGGGCTCAGCTTTCATTAACTTTGCTACATCTCGCTTTGTCAGAGTCAGTCCCAGAAACAGCAGCAATAACGTGTATCTATGCCACCTAGACCATCAATGACATGGACAAAAATGTGTTTCAGGTCCATTGGAATTGACCAGGACAGGCCTCTACCCAGACAAGATGTCACTTTGTGCCACAAACAATCCAACGCAGAGCAGCTCCATACCGTATGAATAAATGTTCCATCTGTCACCTGACAGCGGAGGCAAGTTGGGGAAGCAATCACTCCCTTTTGCCATTAGGGATGGCAAGTGAAATACACTCTGTGGAGATATTTAAGTTGAATCAGCCTAAGTCAGGCCGCTATGGCTGACTCTCGAGGTGTTCCCAAAGCCTCGGTCCAATCTTTGTCTTCCAGTGCCCCAAATTCAGCCTCCCATGCCTCCATGAGAGCACGGAATGTATCAGGATGGTTGGAAATAAGGGTCTGACATATTTTGGCAATCTTGTGGTCATCTAAGTTGCCCATAATGAGCTTACCCTTCAAAGGGTTAAATTCTGGGAGGTTACGCAGGGTAGAAATGTATGCGTCAACGCATAGCGGAATTGCACGTTATTGCTGGAATTGACTATCATGGAGTTGGTACTCTGTCTGCAGAGTTTGAAATGATTTACGGACCATTTTTCTCATAACGTCGCCTAAAGTAGAGATCCCTATGAGGTCCCACTTTCGAAAGCATTCCAGTACGGTCACTTGTGGCATTAGGTGGCCTTGCAAGAGCAGCAACCATTTTGTCAGTCTCCCCCACAACCCCATTTGCTGAAGACATAGTTTCCATTAGTTAAGAACCACCTTGGTTTCCGGCGGGAGAATACCAACATTACCTCTGCCATAGAGCTTCGAAACAACAGAGGCATTTCCATCGCCCACTTCTCAGAGGCAAAGGCGGGGTCACCCCAGTGGTCATGCCACCAGTCATTGATGACCAGCAAGTGGGACACATGATAATATGAGTCAACGTCTGCTGCAGCAATTACACCACACAAGGTCAATTGAAAGCATTTATTGAGGGCAATGGGGAGGAGGGGGCACCCCAAAGGAGCCCACAAAGAATTGAATGTAATGCCTGAAACCAACATTGTGGAATGTCATATGGAAAATTCTGTAGTTGTTATAAAAGCCAGGGCATTTTAAAAATAGCCGATTTGCCAGTCAGGGACAGAGGCAGAACCAACCATACCTTAACATCCTTTATCAAGAAGGTCAGAACCAGCTCCAGATGATGGGACGAGGCAAATGCTGTGTCAGGGGAGACAAAAACGCCTATATACTTGAACCCAACTGAAGCAATTGTCAACTCCATTGCTCAAATGAGGTCCTGTGGTTGGCGACCCAGCAGGAACATGATAGATTTTGATACACTAAGGTACAGGGCCAAGGACTCACCGAAAACACTCATGATTTGCAGGATACGCAGCCCCAAGGTCTCAGGAGCAGTTAAAAAGAAGAGAACATGTCGGTACATAGAGCTAGTCGGATTCCATTTGAATCCGGACACCTGAGCATCCATCCTCACCCACACTGCCAGGGGCTCCATAGCAAGAGCAAACAATAAAGGAGACAGGGGACCACCCTATTGTGTCCCCCGCTGTAAGGGTAAAGAATCTGAGTGGGCACCGGCCATCCGTACCGTCGCTGTCAAATCTGTGTAAAGGAGCCTAACGTAGGATAAAAATTTAGGGCTGAAATTTAAATGGTGAAGAAGCAAGAACAGGTACTCCCAACTCACAGAGTCAAATTCCTTGTTGATATCGGCAAGAACAAGAAGAATTGCTGCAGGTTCCACCAATCTATCCAAGAGTGATAGGGCATTATAAAAATGTTGGATATATTGGTGGGTGGCATGGCAGTGCATAAAGACAGCTTGATTTGGATGTAGGGAATGAGGCATACCAGTCTGGTTGACAGTACTTTTGACAAAACCTTCACTTCCAGGTTCCGGAGGGAGATTGGATGGTAAGAGCAGTCATCATCTGGAGGCCGACCCAGCTTGATAAGAATCACAATCTCTATGTGTCCCCAATCGGGTGGCAAAAGAGCCTCAGCAGCCGCAGAGTGCATCACCTCCAGTAGATGCTCCTGGAGTTTGGGCATGTAGGCTTTATAGAATTTGCACGGGAACCCATTAGGTCCCGGACCCCTCACCAGTCACAGATATACTAAGGCCGAAGACAACTCCTCACCGGTGAGCGCACACTCCAGAATGTCGCAGTCCAAAGAAGAGAGGGCACAACAGGGTGGGATCCATGAATTAAACTGTTTGTTCCCAACATAAGAGCTCTATATGAGCTTGAAAATGAGCGGCAAAGCCACAGGACACCTCCCTAGGATGGGTAAGCAGAGCACCTGAAGGGTCCCTAATAGGAGGGATAGTAAAAGAGTATCAGGTAAACTGACATAATCTATTGAGTATTTTACTTTATTTGCCTCCCCATAGATAAATACAGCTCTGAGCCGCCTGCCAAGACTGTTTAGCCTCTCCCAGCAAAGTCTGCTGGTACTGCTGTTGCACAAATCCCAATTGGCGTTGCACCAAATGCCCAGCCACTCGGCAACCTTGCAACTCTAGGTCGACCATTCGAGATTCGAAATATATCAGGTCTTGCGTTTGATGCTACCACTCCCCGGCAGAATAACTAATGTCTGGCCCCCATATCATGGCTTGAGGGCCTCCCACGGGGGCACCCTAGATGTCACAGAGCCTGTATTATTGATAAAATAATTGTAAATGGAGTACGCTATGTGTATCCGATAGACTGGGTTTTGCAAAGGCCATGGTTAAAGACGCCAACAAAATGCCAGGCGTTGAAGCCCAATGCGGAGATGAATGGCCACCGGAGAGTGATCGGATTACCCTGCAATAGAATAGTGGCATCCAAAATTCTATGCAGATTTGGATGTGGGACCAGGGAGTAATCAATGCGGGCATAGGAGCCGTGCACCGTGGAGAAAAAGGCATAAACTGTCAGAGAGAGCAGATGCAAAAGAAGATAGATGGGTCCTGTCGGCCCCTATGGGAGGTCGATGTGATCGCCACAGGTCCACTGCGTGGTTCATGACGCCGTTCCAGCCTACCCCCAATATTGTGAGTCCCGCTGCGAAATTGCCCCACAGGTGCGTTATTAACTCTACGAAGGACTGACTAAGGGGGGCTAAGAGGGGGAGGGACGTAAACACAAAGGAACGTGAGAGGTTCATCATATAATGAGCCTGTGGCAGTTGTGTTTCCTCCCTACGGGTCAATCCATGTCTTGACTTGTTGGAAAGGAACATGATTTCTGATTAGAATGTCCATACCCCTGGAGCCCCTCACGAACCCAGCAAGGAATACCTGAGTTTAGCCAAACCTTGGCACCCAGGAGATGAAGAAGTAGAACATCTGCCCCATCCTCTTAGGGTGCTTCAAGACCGCCCCTTGTTTAAATTTATCAAGTTGGCTATTCACATTCCACAATACAACATGGAGATGGTCCACGACATTGTCTAACGGAAAACTTTACATGATGAGTTAAGGTGGGACCCTCGATGTGATGACAAGTAAGATGGGAGACCCACGCGGCAGGTTTGCAAATAATAAAAACAACAAGAACAAATAATAGCATAAAACTGTACCCAAACACCCCCTACCCCACATTTTGAAAACAGAAAGTATCTGTTGCAGGGCAGAACCCTACGAGGCCCAACAGGGGACCCCACTAGACCCATCCCAATGGATCCCCATACCCAACAAACAGTCAACTGGAGAAGCTAAACCACTGCCCTCAAAGGTGTTGCAAATACCATACTGATCAATAACTTCAGCAATGTCACGGGGTGGGGCCTCCAAAGGCAGAGGGGCCAGAGGCATGCCATCCTGAGCCCAAGCTTCCCCCATCTTGCCCAGAGCCCCCCGTGTAGATCTGTAGCTATTCCGCCTCTTTGACGGAGTCCTAACAGGGCTAATTGTCAGGGAGACCAGATCCTCGGGGTCTGCGCACGTTCCCAACATGTCCACCACTAGACAGCTCCAAGACTCTGATAGATAAATCACAGAGACTGAGAGAGTCCAAGCGGGGGAAAAGGGGATTAGGATGGGAACAGCTGGGAAGGAGACCTGTAGGAAACAAAAGGTTAAAACACACAATATCAAGATTATATCACATTGACATTTACTAGACTATGATTCTAAGCATTGTCATACTGTAACCATGGATAACTTAAGAAAGGACTAATAACTAGGCCTCAAGAATTCTGGTTACCTGGGAAGGAATAAAGAATGATTAATACAACTTCTCAATGAAACTTTTCATGAAATGTTGCACATTGACTAGGAATATAAGAACCTTCTAGAATTATGTTTTCAAAATCAAACATGGTCTTTTGCATGAGGACAAAAAATAATCTGAACGTTTCCGGGAACACAATAGGAATTGTATTATGGACTTATTATGCACATATAATGTAACATCTAGAATTGTAACACCTAGTTTTAAATGCAGAAAAATTAATCGCGCACACTGCCAATTTCAACAAGAATATGCAAATGCCATGAAATGATCGCGCACTCTGCAAGCGATCTGAAACAAGTTTTAAATGCGGGAATGAATCGCGCGTCTAGCTGATTCGAATGCCACCACGTAAATGCCAAGAAATGGTCCCGCACAATGATTATCAAAGTTTTAATTGCAAGGAATGAATCGCGCGTCTTGCTGATTCGAATGCCACCATGTAAATGCCAAGAAATGGTTGCGCCAATAATTATCAAGAGTTAAATGTAAGGAAAGAATTGCGCGTCTTGCCGGTTCGAATGCCACCATGTAAATGCCAAGAAATGGTAGTGCACAATGAGTATCAAGGGTTAAACACAAGGAATGAATTGCGCGTCTTGCCAATTCGAATGCCACCATGTAAATGCCAAGAAATGGTAGCACACAATGAGTATCAAGAGTTAAATGCACAGAAATGAATTGCGTGTCTTGCCAATTCGAATGCCACCATGTAAATGCCAAGAAATGGTAGCGCACAGTGAGTATCGAGAGTTAAACACAAGGAATAAATCGCGCGTCTTGCTGATTCAAATGCCACCATGTAAATGCCAAGAAATGGTAGCGCACAATGAGTATCGAGAGTTAAACACAAGGAATGAATCGCGGGACTTGCCGATTCGTATGCCAATATGCAAATGTCTAGAAATGGTCGCGCACACTGTTGCCGACCTGAATCTCAAAAGTCAAATGGCAAGAATGAATTGCGCGTCTTGCGGATTCAAATATCAACATGTAAATACCAGAAACCAAGAGCACATTCACACGCACAAGCAAAATCTTCCAATATGAAAACTCGGCCCAAGAACTCGAATGCCTTCAAAAACGGGATCGAGGGCCCAGCCCGACCTCCGTCTTACCGCCCTGATCAAGGATCACCAATACAATGAAAGGCAAGGCCTGGAAGATCAAGGTAGGCCTCCGGAACAGGAGCTAAGGAAATTGCTGCTGCTCTGCACCGGGACCTCTGAATAGTGAGCACGTGGAGCTGGGCTGGCTCCCTTATAGAAAGTCTGGCCCTGCCCACAAACCACACCCAGTCATGCTGCAGAGAAAGCTTCTGGAAGGCCCTGGAAAGGGACCACACCTTGACACACTCTAAAAGCCTGCAGCAATACATTGCAAATGAACAGTATTTACAAGCACCTTGAATATAGGTCTTCAGGATTAAACTCTGCAATGCAAAAGGTTAAACAACAGCATATCAACATTATGCATGAATTATTGCAGCAAGCCCTGCCCTCTGCATTCTCTACTCGGAACGCCAGTTCCTTAGTCACAGCTGTAAGTTTAGTTATCGCTTGATATAAGGTACTGACAGAGTCCTCCACCCTGGTAACCATGGTCTCTGTGTCTCAGCCTCTGTGATCCACTCAATGGCTCTCCTGACGTCCTATCGGAGTAAGGTGACATCAGTGCCCTCTGCCCTGATTTTAGTATCCAGCACGTCGTGTGGTGGGGTGGGAGCGCTACATTTTCTGGGATTGAGACATCTTGGTCGCCAGCCCCAGAGAGGGAAGAGGACCCTCCGAGCTGTGCGTACTTATCGATGTTACTTTGTTTGGTGTTTGGTGTTGGGTGGAGGCTTGTCTTTTGCTATGATGGTAAAGTGATAGAGAATGCAGCAGGCTCTTCGCTTCAGCCCGCTGCACCACATACGACCCACTGACCCCCTTCATAACCTGGCATGAGAGGTGGCATGAGCAGTCGGATGCCTAGGAAGTCTTCGGCCGCAGCCACACGAGAGCCGCAACAAAGATCTCCAGGAGAGCAGGAAAGTCCAGAAGATGGGCAAGAGGGAGGTAAACCGCTGCAATCCTTAGCAGAACCTGGCCTGGCCAGAAGCAGATACAGGAGGCGAAGGAGAGAGATGGTAAGGGTCAAGAGCATTGGCAGTCCACTCCACAAGGTTCTTAGAGGGCACTTCCTCACAGCCTGCATCTGCCGTTAGATTCCCACGAGCCGAGAAGGAGACACCCTGGAGGCCGAATTACTGTGTGTCTGTCTGGGGAGACAAGGTCCTCAAAAGGCCCAAGTCCGAAGCCACCCGGGGGTTGTGAGTTGTATTATCCCAGCAGGAAATGTCCCAGAGTCTCCTACATCCAGAAGATAAGTGGAAGGATGAGAGGAAAGGGGGGAGAGGGAGGAAGATGGTTTGCTTCTATACCATGAATCTACACAACATATTAGAACAACTGTAATTTTTGATCCTTTTAATTGATATTTGAATTCTATTGATTGTTCCTTTCCTGTTTAATTGTCTATTCTAATTTAATTTCTCATAGTCAGGACCTAGTTTCTATTATATAAATATTTATATACCCTTGACTTCACCAAGAAAAACAAAATGTTAGACGATTAGGTTAATGTACTTAGGAATCATTTAGAGAAAAAAAATGTGGTGAATAGGTAGTAGTCAAAACAAAAATATCTAGAAACACTTTCATGGTTACCAGTTGCAGTAACACAATTACCAAATTATGCTATTACCATGATCAGTCTAACATTCTCTACATTACTGACAAAGCTTCAACAAATAAATTAGTTTAAAAAAAAATTGAAATTTCTGGGTACACATAGAGCTGGCCCTATGCTTCTGTAAGGTCAGTGGCATTAAAGCAAAGCCTGAGATGAGACTGACTAGAAGAGAGGAGAGAACAAAAATCAAAAAGAAGGTCTGGTGCGTGAAAAGAAAGAATATGAGATAAATGATATTACAGTAAAGTAAAAGGAAAAAGAAGGTAACACAAATGAAAAATGTATTTAGTCAAAGACGGTAGGAAATGCCTAATTCAGAGAGGCAGTAAAACAGCAAAGGATGGAAGAACTTGAATATTTATAAGAAGATGGCAACATAAAGCAGAGGATAAAGAAAGATAATGTATATAGAGGAGTGATAGGAATAGTTGGAAAAAGAACATACATGAAAGAAATGTTGCTCTAAAGATCATACTTGGGAGCAGATGTAAGAAGAAGGTGCAATAGTTGAGAGAAAGGAATGGAAGGAAACAGAGGCTAGTAGAAGGAAGTTCATGTGCACACATTCTGTTCCCTGTGTACCCAGTGTGTAATATTCTCCAGGTGCCAAAATCAGAATTTTCAATCATCCCTCCACCCTTCTCCCACTCCATGGTAAGCAGTTCCAGATTTCAGTCTTGTCCCCGACTGACATATGTCCCCATTTTTGTTTATTTCCTGGTTCACCGGTATCAAATCAGTGGTATAAAAGGATCTCCTGGACATGGGCAGAGGAAGTCCTAAACTCAATAGCAGCAAGTGGGTTGTAGTTATTTACAAGATGGCCAAGATCACTCCGCTGTGCTAAAATTGTTAGCACACCGTTTATTTTCCATTAATTCTGTCACAGAGCCCCACCAAAATCCTAAAAGAGCAATTCATGTTTTTCACACAAGAAAAAAGTAGAACATATGCAATACTTTCCAACAAAAAATCAAACTAAAATGATGCCCCATTAATTCCATAATAGGTAAAAATACATAAATTACCCTGTGGAAAAATGAACTACTGTGAACTCCAAATTGCACAAACATGCCACAAACAAGCAACTCTCAACTATGAAATCCCTAATCTGAAGCCATTCTCCCAGGACCCAGTTACTTTCATATACCGTAAAGAGAATGAATTCAAACACAACAGAATTGTTGAAGACAATTGCACACTGTTCAGTAGTGTTTCCCAATGTTTACCACCTTACAGACACTCTTATGTCATTCTGTTCCTTGGTTACTACAAACTCTTGATGAATTTTCCTATACAGAGAACCCTAAAGTCTGAATATGTGCTCTCAATGAGGTAAGGGGGCTAAGGCACAGGATGCAGACATCTTAATTTTCAAAGAGTGTTAGAGACCCAATTTAAACTTATGTGGGTAAAAGGTTAATTATGCACACAGAAGTTGCAAATTGTGATTTACAGAATCAAGAGTGGTGGAATTTAATGTCCATAAAGGATATCTGTTGAAATTCCAGATTATGGTGGAATTATATTTTTCACGAATTTCATGGTGAGGTTAAATTTGTCAAGATTTCTGGGATGGCCTGCTTGGAAAGGTAATGAACACCAACAAACCCATCGTTTTTTGGGTAATCATACGCCCCTTTGCTGGTAGCATTCTACTCGACAACCATTCCAAATGTACTTTTGTAAATGTGCAGATGGTTTAAGTGTGTTTCCGGCGTAAGCCTTGAGCAGGAGCATCTTGATCATTTACAGCGGCGTGTGGAAGAGGTTCTTGATCATTGAAATCCTTTTCAATATGGAGAAAAAAGCTTTTAAATTCTGCAAAAACATGTTTGCATCAGATGTATGGAGAGGGAAATGCTGCCTGGTAGAAACGTTATAATTGTGACTTTTGCTGGGAATCTTTGACTTGGAACGATTTTCGGGACTACTGAAACAATATTCTGTAAAAACCTGAAAAGGCAGAGTTGTTCTCCAAACACATTAGAAATTCTATGGGAGCAAATTTTGAACTTTACTAGCCTTGTCATGGTGAATTGGGGCAAAAGGGTAGAAATAATGTTGGGGGAACACTCAAACATTCTCTGCTTCACCCTCCCTCACCCTGAAGGGGTAAGCAGGTATGATGTGTGAAAGAGAAACTAAGCACCAAAAGGGTAATGTAGAGAATGTTGGATTGTTCATGGTGATAGCATAATTTGGTAATTGTGTTACTGCAACTGGTAACCATGAAAGTGTTTCTAGATATTGCACAATAGGTTTTGAAATTAGCACCAGCTTTTTGACTACTGCATATTCACCACATTTTCTTTCTCTAAATGATTCCCAAGGACATTAACCCAATCGTCTAACATTTTGTTTTTCTTGGTGAAGTCAAGGATATATAAATATATATATAAAAGAAACCAGGTCCTAACTATAACTACCTAGTGGCGACTACCACGAGGTAAAAATTACATTTATATATTACCTAGTGGTGATCACCACTAGGTAGTTATAGTTAGGACCATGTTTCCATAGAAAAAGCATTTTTTGACATGCTTATATCTTTGGCACAGTTTGACGAATCTCCACAAAATTTTCCCCAAGAAAGTGTTGCAGTGATTCTTGTTGTGCATGGAATGTTTCCGGGTGATCCATCAAGCTGGGACTGAGAAAAAAAGGGGGGGGGGGGTCAAAAAAGTTGCGTTTCCCATGCTAATTCCCGTAGGACTTTTAGACATGTCTACAGCCCGAACCACTGGACGGAATTACACCAAATTTGGCGGAAAGCTGGCTTTCGGTTCGCAGATTATGCTTTCACTTATATGGTGTAGATCTGTTTCATAGTTTTTGAGAAATTTAGGGAAATTCAAATTTGTATATCTCTGGACGCAAAGTATTCACAAACAGACAGGTTTGTGCAGGGAAATGTACAGCTGTGATTGGCTGCCAACGTTTCAAACCAGGAAGTGTTGGTAGCCATTTTAAGACTCGGCTTCAGCCGAGTCCAAGTAAAAAAGTAAAAAGAAAAGGGGACAGGGTAGGGACTGAAGCTGCAGCCAAGCCACAGCAAACAGTCCGCTGTTTGACAGTGGTACCTGTAAAGCAGGTCCCGCAGTCAAACAGCAGATCTTTATCTCTGTCATCTGCACGCGTGCAGGGAACAGAGATGAAATGCTGTAGCAAGCAGGGAGTTGCTGTTAAAGCTGCTCCTTGTTAGCTGAAGCAATGGCACCACGAGGGAAGCCTAAGGGCTCCCCGTGGTGCCAGATAGACCGTAAAGGGCATTGTGTTTAAATAAAAAATAAATAAATGTGTAGGGACCGCAGGGGAGACATTGAGAGCTCACTCGCAGTCCCGGATTGCCCATAAAGGGCTAAAAAAATGAACCAAAAAAAAGGCAATAGCTCAGAGTGAAGCTTGCAAAATGACCTTTACACTGAGCGTTGAGGGTTCGATTCCTGATGGGCTTGTTTTCCTCTTTTTTTTCACTACAAATCTTCAAGGCTCATTCTGAAAGGTAATCTTACTCTCTTTAAATAACAAATACATTTTCTTTTTAATTTGTCCAGAAATATCTTGTTCTAAGTATGTCATATATCAAAGCCTAAAAACTATTTCTCTTCCTCTCACTCTCTTTCTCTGTCTTTCAATCTTTTACCACTCATGCACCCACTCAGACACTTACGCACCCACTTACAGACCCAATCATGCACTCATGCACCCACTCACAGACCCACTCAGACAGTTACCACCCACTCACACACCCATTCCGACTGTCACACACCCACTTACAGACCCACTGAAACTCTCATGCACCCACTCACAGACCCGAGCACATACTGATGCACCCACTAAAACAATCATGTATGCTCTCTCACACCCAGACAGACACTCTGACAGACACTCTCATCCCCAGATACACCCTCTCACACCTATTCTCACACCCAGAGAGGCTGCGGAAAATTCCATCATTCACTGCCAAAGAGCCGTGCACTGTATGGGGTTGGGTGGTTAGGGAGGTTGGCTGCAGGGACTGGCTGCAGGCCAGCCCTTGTGGACAACCCCTACTGCGCACAGGTGAAGGCCGTGCACGGTGCAAGGTTGGGTGCCTGTGGCCAACCATCGCCGTGCACAGATGTGTGCAGTGGTGGTTGGATTAATGCATAGTAATGAAAATTGCTATATGTTAAAAGAAAACATAGAAATTCACTGAATTCACATTATAGTTAGGTTCTGAATTTACTTGAACAAAACCATAGAAATTCAGCAGTAATACTTGAAATTCTTTCAAGTAACTATAACTCGCGCCCTAAGGTAACTATAACTTGCGCCTTCACAATGCACAGCTAATTACTCCACATATTATATCATTGATGACATCTTCTGTCCCGTCTGTCATATTATCACTGCAACATTAGCGATAAAATTATTGATGAGACTACTGTGCACCGCGAGGACGGGAGTTATAGTTACTTGAAAGAACTATAACTATAACTGCTGAATTTCTATGTTTTTGTATCCCTGTAACCTTTGTTTTTTTCAGTATATATATATATATATATATATATATATATATTACATTACTACTGTTGCCGGTAGATAGTTATAGGTAGGACCTAGTTTCCATAGGAAAAGCATTTTTTTTTTGCTAATAACTTTGGCTCCATTTGATGAATCTTCACAACATTTTCACAAACTTTTGTGCCAGTCAGTTCAGCTGCAGCCGGGAAAGTTTCAGGATGATTTGTCAAGCAAGGGTCAAGAAAAGGGGGGTCTCAAAAAGCGTTTTCCTCATGCAGTTTCCCATAGGAATTTTAGACATGACCACAGTATGAACAGCTGAACGGAATTACACCAAATTTGTCAGAAACCTAGATTTTGGTCTAGAAAAAGTGCTTTTTGTGTTTTAGTTTAAATCTGTTCAGTAGTATTGGAGTCAATGAAGAAAAACGATTTATGTATATCTAGAGACGCAGAGGGTCCATGGATCTGATAGATCTCAAATGGAGGTATGATTGGCTGCCACCACTTTAACCAGGAAGGGCAGCCATCTTAGTACTTCGTCAAGTACCAAGAAAAAAAGCAAAAAAAAACATTGGGGGCAGGTTAGGAATACCCAGACACGTTATGCCTGATGGGGGGGACCCACCGAGACCCAATATGGGTCCAAAACTTTTGTTTTTCCAAACTTT
Source organism: Pleurodeles waltl (assembly GCF_031143425.1). Taxonomy (NCBI): domain Eukaryota; kingdom Metazoa; phylum Chordata; class Amphibia; order Caudata; family Salamandridae; genus Pleurodeles; species Pleurodeles waltl. Next base: position 558,660,581 of record NC_090446.1, on the reverse strand, counting down.
TGTGTATCCTTGGCAAAATATTTAAAAAAAATACAAAACAACAAGCATGGTTCCTCACGCTTGTTTTTTAAAGCCCCCCGTCCCGGGGGAGGAGGAGGGTGGACATAGAAACTGAGATTTGGGGGGAGAGGATGTGGGTTGCTTCCCGGACCGATTTTGGCCTTGGGGACCCCATCCCTCGGGACCTGGCCTTATGAAAAAGTGGGAGTGGGGCACCAGGCGTGCTTCCCGGCCAATATCGGCACCGGGATTCCATATCCTAGGGCCAAGCCATTGTTAAGAAGGGTGGGGGGCAAGCGGGCCCCCTTCCCAGGCCAATTTTCAAAGCTACTGCCAAGTGAGCACAATCGCAAAGTCTGCTCTCGATGGGGAGAAACATGGAAAATGCTCCAGCCCGTTGGACAGTGGACTTCAGACCTGTTTCCCTGCCTGCATCACTGTTGAACAGGCAGGGCAACAGATCTGCATATTGATCTTGCCTGCAGCTAACAGCATTTTCTGTGAAAGGGAGCAATGCCTGCTCACTGGCCTCCAACAACACTATGGTGGGAGCCTTTGTTGCTTGGCCCCAGGGGATGTGGTCCCTGAGGCTGAAAACGGCCTGAGAGGATGGCCTTGTGGCCCCCTCCCCCTTTAGAATATGGCTGGGCCAGAGGGGATAGGGTCCCTTGGGCCAAAATCAACATGAGGAGGGGGTTGCTTGCCCCCCTCTCCATCTAAAAAGGTGCTGTGCCCCCAGGGATGGGATCCCCGGGGCTGAAAATGGCCTGGGGAGGGAGGCTGTGTGCTCCCCACCACCTTTAGTAATTGGTCGGCACCACAGGGATGAGGACCCCAGGATCAAAATTGTCCTGGGGAGTGGGGCCGCATTTCCTTTTTATAATCTGGCTGGGCCCCAGGGGATGGGCTCCTCAGGGCCAAAATCAGCCCTGGGAGGGAGGCTGCATGCAATGTAAAAGGTGCTGGGCCCCAGGGAATGGGGTCCCCAGAGCCAAACTCGGCCCAGGGAGGGGGGGTTGTGTGTTCCCTCCCCTTTAGAATATGGCAAGGACCCAGAAGATGGGGTCCCAAGGGCCAAAAATGGCACGGCAAGGGGAGCCCCGTACACCCTTCCCTAAAAAAAACTGGGCCCTAGGGGATGGGATCCCTTGGGCCAAAATTGGCTCAGTGAGGGGGCGGAATGCCACCCTCCCCCACAAAATGTGTCAGGCTCAGAGGGATGGGATGTCCCCCTGGCTTAAATCAGCCATGGGGGGGGGCAAAGTGTTCCCCTTCCGTGTTGGCTGCCTTTGTGGGTTTGGTCACAGGACCTGGCTGCAGGTCAGGCCTTGTGGCCAAGCCCCTGCAGCGCATAGCCAAAGGCTGTGCTCTGCAGCATTTGTATTAACGTATGGTAATTAAATATTACTTTACATTAAAAAACCCTAAAAATTCACTGAAAAAACAAAAGTTACAAGAACATTATAGTTAGGAAATAGAATTTTAATAAAACATAGAAATCCACTAAAAAACAAAGGTTACAAGAACGTTATAGTTAGGATCAGATTTTACACACACAAAACCATAGAAATGTAGCAGTATAGTTATTGTTATCTCAACTAAGTATAACATGTGCCCTAAGGTAAATATAAATTGCGCCCCCGTCATGCACTGCTAATTGCCCCATCTATTACATCACTCATGCTATCTTCTATGACATCACTGATAATATCAGTGCAAGATTAGCTGTAGAATTGTTTATTATTTTTAATGCTTTTTTTATTCAAATGTTACAGAAACATGGTTGATACAGTCAATCATTCAACAGTGCAGCATCTGGCAAAAACAATTGGGAAGGGTAATATAGCGAAAGTAGCCATACAGTACACAGAGATCTCAGCTAAGTTCAAAAGGAAAGGTACAGTTGCAGCATAGGACACAATAATGCACAATATCGCAACACATCATATAGAAACAGTGTTTCTATCAAATATGAGCAGCCAAAGTAAACAGTTCAATGCATTGTGCCATACCCAGGCATACGATAACAGCACAGAGACAACATAGCTATCAATCAGAATTGGACTTTGACAAATAATAACGTACAGGGTCCCAGAAATTACTGGACGAGCAGCCAGCAGTAAGGTTGCTGCATATGTCTCCGACCATTCTTCACATAACGGCATATCTTTCAGCCAGTCCTGAAATTTCAGAGCATGCTTGCTACCCCACATCATTGCCACTCTACATTTACATAGAAGCAGACCTGTGGCAGTAAATTTCTGAACCGTCTGGGCACCTCCTTGACATAGCTCAGCAGAACCAACATAGGATCAGATTGAAAGGCATTGTCTGTCATGTCAAGTAACGCTGCAAGTAGCTGAGACCAAAACGTTGCAACAGAAGGACAGGCCCATTCCAGGTGAAGCAAGTTCAACTTCCATGAACCACATCTTCTGCATTTTGAATCATCATTGTGGTAGTAGTGGGCTAGATCTACAGGAGAAAGATATGCCTGTAACAGAAATTTGTAGTGAATTAGCCAATATCCTCCATAGGGGACAGCTCCTTAGTTTGTTGACAACAAGTTTGCCATTGTGCATCCGAAATGCTATGACCCAAATCGTCTTCCCATGCCATGCCAGCCCTGGAGACCTCCATAAGCACACCATCCATCACTGCAGCATACATCCGTGTGATACGTTTAAATGGTTGTGGGTTAGAGCGTAAGATCTCCAGAACCGACCACACTGGGGGTTCCTCAGGAAACATGGCAAAAAGATGGCATATTTCGTGAGACAATTTGGCGTAGGTAAGAACATCAAACAAGGTGGCTGAGGAGTCACCTTGGTATTCCCAGTGCATTTTAAGCGTACGTGTTGTGAAGAAATTGCCCAGTGTTTTAATGCCTTTGTTAACTAGATCCAGCAGTCGCTCCTGGGCACGGTCAAGCCACAGCAGGTGGTAATCTTTGAGGGGAATTTGCAGTGAGTATGGCACCAGAACATTTCATAATGAGGACAATCTGTTCCAAGCCCTGACAGTACACCTGATGGTATGGATCTGCTGCGCAGGTCTAGGAGACTGCACATATGGGGTGGCAGTAAGAGGGGTGGGGGAGATCAGACTAAGCTCCATGATGACATGGGGGTCCTGCCTGCTATTGTGAAACCAGTGATTAATAAATTGCACCTGTGCCACCAAATAGTACACCTCAAAGTGAGGGGCTGCAAATCCCCCCTGTGATACAGGAGCTGGAGTGTGTGCCGGCCTATCCGCAGCTCATGACCCACTATTGGCAGCTTGATCATAACAAAGTGCAATTGAGAAACAAAGGCCTGTTTAAAGGAATTGGAATATTTTGAAACAGATAAAGTAGCTTGGGCAAAACAATAATTTTCAGCAGAGCCACCTACGTGGCAGAGAAAGTGAAAGGGTAATCCATCTATCGACTGCGGGGTATCCATATAATGCCCCTAGTTTTCCAGAACAGTGGGCATGTCAGTGTGGTACAGCATACCCAGATATCTTATTGGGTCAGTATGCCATTACAATGGGTATAGTATGACCGGTCCGGTAGCAGATTTTGTCAAGGGCACCATGATCGATTTGGCCCAGATGAGCCAGAGACCAGAACGAATTCCACTATTTCTTCAATAATGGGGGTCAAATTGACAGCAGAATTGTTAACCACTAGCATCAAATCATCTACGTACATGAATAATAGGGTGTAGCGGAATCCCATATTCCCCCCCCTTCGATAGTGAAATTTGCGCCATGTGCACGCCTTGGGTTCTACTGGGCAAATAGAAGAGGTGACAGGGGGCACACCTGCCACGTACCACAACCGATCCCAAACGGCTAGGGTAAACTGCCATTTAAGCACAGCTGAGCCAAGGGAGCGGGGTACAGGATCTGAACCCATTTTACAAATGCCTCACCCAGGCCCATTCTCACAATACCGTAAGAAGTCAAGACCATTCAATGTTACCAAAGCTTTAGCCGCAACTAAAAATGCAGCAACAGTAGGTGGATCTGCAGTTAACTGGTGTGTCAGGACGAAGAGTGAGCGAAGATTGTCTGCTGGAGTAGTCAGGATGAATCAGGCTCGGCGTCAATGGGAGCATTCTATTTGTCAGAAGCTTAGCAAGAATTTTGTTATCAATATTAATTAGGGATAGGGTTGATACAACGTGCATTTGGCAGAGGGCTTATTTGGCTTGAGGAGTGTGATAGTAATGGGCTCCCGCATTGTCAACTGACAACCGACCTGTCTGAAAAGCTTGCTCATAGATAGCCAATAGAATGGGTGTCAGTTCCTTGACATAAGTCTTATAAAATTCAACGGAAAGGCCGTCACTTCCCGGCGCTTTCCCGTAGTTCAGGTGTTGAATAACAAATTTAATCTGAGCCTTGGTTGGGGGTTGACAGAAGAGTTCTCTTCCTATCCAATCCAACTATGCCAGAGCCACTCTATCAATGTAGGCTGACATATCTGCGGGAGCTGACACCAATTGTGATGTGTACAAACTTTGGTAAAAGGTGACAAATTCTTGCATAATATCTGCTGGTTCATACACTGGTTGCCCTCCAGCAGGGCCTAGGTAATAATCATGGTTAGCAGCCTATTTGGGTTTAAAAATCATAGCGAGGGAGCGCCCCGGTCTGTCTCCCTCCCTATATCTACGAGCCTGAGAGAGTTTCTCCAGGAATTTCACTTCCCAGTCAGCCTCCTTTTGAAACTCCAGTAGGAGTGAATGCATGGGGTCCAGGAGGCTATTGCCCTTAGATTCCTCATATCGGAGCTCTAAGGCATGAAGGTCTTGTTCTATCTTAGCAAGTATGCCCCTGATGCAACTAAAAAATATCATGTCCTTTAGCTATACATGCACTCCGGATGACAACTATCAGGGCTTACCATAAGAGGGCAATTGACTCTAATGAGCCTTTATTTAGTGCAACAGAATCGCCTATACCAGTACGAATCTCTTCCATAAAGCCAAAATCCAGCAAAGTTTCAGGATGGGGTTGCCACAGTGGCGTATGCGACCAGTCACTGGGCAGGACCATTTGCAGTATCACTGGAGACGGGTCGGATATGATTCTTGGTAGGTGTTGGCTATCTTTTGTCCATCCTGTTACAACCCCTGATCCCACCCAAAAGTCAAGCCATGAGGAGGTGTCATGGACATTTGATTGGAAGGTATCCTCATGAGTCACACCAGGGCCTTATATATGCTGGTCTTCCATAGACATGTTTTCTGTTCTCCCCTCCCCCCGGTCACTATTACTATAGTCATTCTTACTCTTATTACTATTACTATTATCATCATCATTTTCATTATCATCTTCACTACTATTACCATCTTTACATCACCATTATTCCTCTCTATTTTTCCTCATACTTTTTCTTTCTTCTGCCTTTGCCTTTTCTGTTTCCTTCTTTGATATTTTCCTCCTCTCCCTCTTTTTTCCCTCTAGCTTCCATTTCTTCTTCTCCTTATACAACTTTTTTAGCCTAGTTTTGTATATATTCCTATCTTGTCAGATATATTCCCCTTAACTATGACTATATCCATGTCATTGTACATTACTATTCAGAGACACTCATCTCTCTCCTCTATTTGTGTCCTGTAGGACATCATGTCCTATCTAAAGTCAGATGTCCTCAGCTTGGAGGTACGAAAATGCTATGTGCCTCTAGTTCCTTCAACACTCAGTTGTTTTATTTTGTAGTTACGAGACTTCTAATGATGGGACAGGTTGGAGAGGGCGGGTCTATTAGTTCTATTAGGAATACATATACCTTTGTCCTCTTTTGAGGCCTGAAATAAGGTAGATAATTACATAACTTTATATAATTGTAAAATGGTGATGATTAATTGCTCCTATACACACGTTATGTTATTCTGTTCTATTATGCTATACCATCGCATCTCCCCATCGAGGTGCGGTGTTTTGGTATTGTATTATAGATACTTCATATGGTATATTTCAGTAGATGTTGTATATCTTAGAAATTATTACTAGATAGCAGACATTTTCGGGAAGCTTTACCTCCATTGCTTGTCTCTATTGTTTCATTTGTTTAACATCCCACTGGTGTGGGCCTTTCAGACTTTCAGCTGTATGATGCATGTGGATGTTAAAGGCTTATTGCTATCTCTCTGTTTTTGTATGCTGTATATTGTTTTGAAAAATGACAATAAAAATATAAAACACAAAATATAACTCCGAAACTACTTAATGGATTTAAACCAAGTAACAAAAAGAGTGATCTCCAGACCAAAAGCTACCTTTCCGCCAAATCTGGTATAATTCTGTCTAGCGACTCAGGTTGTAGTCATGTTCAAAACTCCTATGGAAATTAACATGGGAAACATGCTTTTTTTTTAAACCCCATCCCCCCTGTTTTCTCGCCCCCCCGCTTGATGGATCATCCCAAAACCTTGCATGCACAACAAGAAATATCAGCACAGTTTTTTTGGGGAAATTTTTTGTGAAGATCCATCAAACGGCACCAAAGATATAGGCAAGTCAAAAAACGCTTTTTCTATGTAAACATGGTCCTATCTACAACTACCTATTGGTGACATGGAAAGTCCCAGATCACAATTTGTGAAAATAGGCCACTTTACTTTTTGGCACCCAGTCCATTTTTGTCCAGTTATTAATCTGTTACTAAGCCCTTTCCGACATTATGCTTTTCTCATCTATATTCATAGCTTCAGTATTTGAATAGCTAAGCTGCTCTTTAAAAGGCCGAACCTCAAAGATCAAGCTAAAGATCAATTTGGAGAATCTGAAAATAAAGCAAGTTAGTATTTGCAACATTTTCACTTGCTTAATGTGATAATACTGTGCTGGTTACTTTGAAAGTGACACAGTCAAAATATTCAAACCGTTTTACTGTTTTTGTTTGTGAAAAACCTAGATATTGATTTGGGGCCCATACAGTGACACAGTCCATTTAGTTTAAAAGGCCATTTATTTAGGACAGAATTACAACTTGTACATAACTTTTAACTTTCAACAAAAACCCAACTTTACAAACCTCATCCTTTTAATTTCTCCTTGATCATCCTTTTCACTCATCCCTTCACTTTTCATTCCCCTTTTCCTTTCATGCCCTACCTGCTTCGGGCATCTCCCACACTCTCATCCTTCACCTGCTTCTTTTTCCCCTGGAAGGGTGGCCAGGCCCGCATCTGACTCTCCACCCTCCCCCATCTACTGCCTCACAATTGGTCACAACCTGCCCTAACCGGTGTTCAATCACCCCGCACCTACACTCTCTTCCTATCATTAAAACAGCATCACACTCTTCCGAATCCTCTTCCTCCTGCAGGGTGGGTGGGTGGCCAACTTCCTGACTGCGCGATGAGCAAGCGCAGAAAGAGGCCGGTCCCTCCCCTTCAGCCTTAATAAACCCCCCCCCCAATGTCCCACCCCCACTTACCTGGGTCCAATCCTGTCGTCCCTCGTCACTTCCTCTCCAGAACGTTCCTGCAGAGAGACTAGTCCGTGTCTCTCTCTCCGCGGGACCCTCCATCGGGATCCATACAGAGACACAGTCCGTTTGTGTAAAAGGCCATTTATTTAGGACAGGATTGCAACTAGTACATAACTTTTAAATTTCAACAAAAACCCAGCTTTAGGAACCACACCCTTTTAATTTCTCCTTGATCATCCTTTTCACTCATCCCTTCACTTTTCACTTCCATTCCCCCACACATTCCCCTTTTCCTTTCATGCCCTACCTGCTTCGGGCATCCCCCACACTCTCATCCTTCACCTGCTTCTTTTTCCCCTGGAAGGGTGTCAGGCCCGCATCTGACTCTCCACCCTCCCCCATCTACTGCCACCCAGCACAAACCCTATTGGCGTTTTGCTGCCCCACCACCGAACACTACTGCAACATGACATCCTTAAACCTTCTCTTTGAGCCACATCCTCTCGCCCCACAAGTCACCCACAAGTAGCCTAAGGTCCGTAAGGTAATAAGCATTTCCCAACTCGGACAGGTGCACACCACCCACCCTGAAAAGCGCTTCATCTTGCTCTGTGATGTCCTCGTGTTTTAAAACCTTGATGTCATGAGCCCAACAGAAAACCCTCATAGACCTATTGAGCTTCCTTCAAGCCCGTTCCATGGCTCCCTGCTTGATAGTGCCTCTCCATGTTCATCGAGGTACAAACTCTGTCCATACCAAGCATGTGCTGTGTAATTTCTGCTTGAGCAATTACAAGTCTCACTGCATATGTTACAGTAGGGTGAGCCTAGACAGTTTCACCAGATCATTCACCCCAAGAAGGATCAATAGCAGGTCAGGACAACTCTAATTCGGCAAAACAGATGTTATGAATGGAAGCAAATTACCCCACCTCATGCCACTCTTTCCCCACCAGAATACTTCATGCTAGTTACTAGGCAGTCCTAATGCACGTCCGTAAATCTGCTTCTCTGCAAATTTTGCCGCCCAGTCGATAAACGAGTGCCCGACCAGCCATGTGACCATTTTTTCTCTCCTGGGACCGGACACACAACCTGCACAGAAAACAAACTGTAATATAGCCTTTTACCATCATTCCCATACTCAACACTAGAAACTCCCACCTCTCCATCTAGCTTACTCAGAAATTTCGATTCCCACTCTCAAGGCCTTACGTAACGCTCACAGCACCTAGATTTCCATCTCCCAATTCTCTTAATCTGTGCCCAGTTCCATCCTAGGTGCGCCGCAGCTGTAGCTGCCCCAATTTGGAACGAATGTGTGCCAAAAGCTAACGCTTGTCTGCCTGTCTGTCGCAATGCCATCCTTAACACCTGCAATACCTGGAAGGTTGTAAGCTTAGCTCCAGTAACATGAGTAAAAACTCCAATCCCCCGAAGGACCCCCTCAAAACCTTAAAGCTCATCCATTCCAAAACCTGGCATGCCGCTGCATCACCCCCTCTTTCCAACCACACCCATTTCCCTTTCCCTAACTGATCAGTTTTTGAGCGCCTGAGCCATATGACCAAACGTTCCCCCTGCATACAAACCTCCCCAACTTTCACAACCACATCGTTTCCTACTCCCAAAAGCTCAGACACTCGAAAACGCCAAAAAACATCCACACCATGCATAAATGGAAAAGAGCCAACTCATATGCGTACTGGCAAAACATGCAGTATTTCCAGCAACAGCTCAAATGTAATTTGTTCCCTGGCCACCCTAACTGACCCTACTCTAACCCGTCCCCAACCTTTCAACATCTTCCCCAACAGGTCATCCTGAGCTGGATCGCAACCAAAAACCAACATCCCATAAAAGGAAACCCCTGCCAACTTGCCCCCGATCGTGGCGGGTGACAAACCCTTCCTTATCAGAAAAAGCACAAAACGCAACACGCGCAACTCAAGCTCTCTGTTACTCTGTAGCCAGAAATTTCCCGAAAAACTTCCATAACTCTGAAACTCCAACCATGCCAGTCGGTAACTCAGCCGGGTGGATTCCGCTAAATACATCTCCACCAGCCCAGTGATCATCATGCCCCCACTCCCAAATGTCTGCTGGGACCGCTGTCTTGGTCTGTTATGCTCCTGGTGCCAGGCTGTAACGCAGCACCCTGAGATCTTTCGCTCTCTGCCTGTTCACTAGTTCTACCACTGTCATGTTGTTGACATGAAAAACTACAGTCCTGTTCACAACTCATCTCCCCATACTGCCAGTGCCACCAATAGTGGAAGAATTTCCAGAAAAGCAATGCTGCTACCTTGCTGAAGCCATTGCCTTGGCCATGTCTCTGCACACCATCTCCCATCCCAAAAAAGCCCAAAGCCTGTGGCACCTGCTGCATCCAAGAATATCTGACCCTGCCAGACTGTGTCTTCCTTACAGAAGTACATGGAGACATCAATGAAATGTGTCAGAAAGGTTTCCCACACCCTGATGTCCTCTGTCAGCCCCACTGATATGCGTATCCTGTGGTGTGGAAGAGCAACTCCATGCCTAGCCCTATTCGCCTAGTAAAAGTCCTGCCCCCTGAACAACCCTACAAGCGAAATTGAGGTAACCCAACAGCTTCTGTGCTGTTCACAAATCATTCTTGTGCAAGGACTGTATGCGTCCCAGAAACTCCAATATCTCGGCCACTTTACCAGCTGGTAGTCTTGCCATCAAGGATTCTGCATCCAGCTCAATGCCCAAAAATGTCAGCACACAATGCAGCCCTTCCGTCTTCTTATGAGCCAAAGGCACCCCCACCTGTTGAGACAATCTCTGAAAGGAAACCAGTGCCTGTCCACAAGCCCCAGATCCTGCGCTCCTACAAAAAGGAAATCATCCAAGTAATGAGTCACCTCACGATGCCCACTCACTTTGACAAAAACCCACTGTAAGAAGGTAGTGAACGCTTCAAACAGCACACATGAGATGGTGCAGCCCATCGGGAGTACTCTGTCAACATAGATTACCCCATCAAGATGCATTCCCAACTCGGGTGTATGGGCAGCGGCCTGAAAGCTGATGGATGTTGCATTTTGCCAATTCCGTTCCCCTGCCACACCCACGAACAAGCATAATGGCATCGTCCACAAATGCGTACACCACCTTAGTGTCCTCTGGTGCAATAAAATCATTCACTGACACACCCTCTGGCCATGACAAATGATGTATAAGGCAAAACTCACCTGCTGCCTTTTTTGGCACCACGCCTAGTGGTGAGATCATAAGATCCTGATTTGTCCATTCATAAAAAGGGCCCACAATTCTGCCCAATGACACTTATCTGTCTATTTTGTCCCTCATGACCTGTGGTATGTCTCTCGCAGACCGCATGTTGTCTGCCCATCTCCTCATTCTCGGGCCCTGGTAGCTTACACGAAAACCGTCTCTGAAACCCCATTCCAACTTGCAAGCCATGACCTTATTCAGGTAACCGTGCAGCCATGGCAGAAGAGCCTCCAGCCTAATTGGTGTAGGAGCCCTTTGGCACAGAAGTGCCTTGCATGCCCCGCCCTTGTTCGCTCTCCACTGTTCAGCTGGGCTAGAGAGTGAGTAACATTGAGTGACAACCCGTGCATTTGGAGCAATCATGTTTTAATTTACAGGGCTGCCTGGAACAAAAAACTTTATTGCAGTTCCAGCATGCTCCTGGTGTTGGTACCAGGGCCCATTGTCCCACACCCGCACCTCCCTGGGCGTGACGGGCCTGAAACGGCTTTTATACTACAGGCAAGCCACTCCTGGTGTGTGTAGATGCTGTGGACTGCGATGACGCCATCCACTGCATCCATAATTCAGGATCTACATCCCCCCAGGGCTTATTGGGATTGCCACTTACTCTCGCCCTAAACTCCTCGTCGTAGCTCAACAAAGCGAAACCCCCAAAATGCATCTGGGCCTTCTGTATAATGCCCATGTATTTAAACAATGCTATGGCCCTATCTCGGAACTTCTCACAATAAATACTAGCGAATATCAAAAAGGCCGAGGTCCAATCATACATTGTTATGGGTTCCCTTGGTCTGCGAGCTAGCTCCTACTTTTCCTCTTTGGAACCTTCCTTGGCATGTATGTCCTTATGTAACAGTTTAAAAACATCGACATACTCGTGCTTCAATATCCTTGCTTTCGTTTTCTCAGCTACGTGAGAGCCCTGTGGCATTGCCAAACCCATGTAAGGACGCCTCTTTTTGTGCCTCCCCCATCCTTGTCCTCAGACCCCGTAGCCTCTCCAGTTGCCTGGTCCCCAGTCTTGCTCGCCACAGCCGCACCTGCGTCCTTTGTCTTTGTGCTGTCCCCTTCCTGCGCCACCCCTGCCGCAGGAGTGTCATGAACTGAAAAGTCTCCCACCCTAATGGACTTATGTGTATTAGCCCCACCAGCTCCTGATCCTTCCCCCACACTGACCACCACTCGCCCTTACCTTTGCCACATGACACCAAAGGCTGCGATTCCCTCCTTGCCCTGTGACCACGCGCCAGTCCACAAAGCACCTCTTGTGGTTCACCACGGACCTTGCCTTCCTGTAAGATAGAAACAGAAGAAGGGGTTGCGCCGCTCCTGCGCCCTCTCCCCCTCCCTCTATTACCGCTCACCCCAGCCTCATGAATCTCCCGTTATCCCACTCATCCATCTCCTCCTCATAATCGAGCTCTACCACATCCTCCTCATCCATCTCCCACCTGCCATCATCTCTACCAGTCATCAGCACATTGGTTGACGGATCTGCCGCTTGACCCCCATGGAGCAAACCATCTCTGCAATTACCTCATTCCTGTGTCGTAGAGAAGGCTGCCGAAGACCCCTCTAATTCTTCAGACCAACTTCCTAAGGCCATGTTGCGCCCCGTTGGCATCACCTTCCTTCTGCCAGTCTCCACCACTGGCATTGACTCTCTGCGCCTTTCATGGCCGTGTGCGCTACTCGTTCTCATCACGCCGCCAGACCCCCGGCCGCACAAGCCTCTTGGCCCCTCCCTGCCTCTACCTGGGGCACCCATACCCAGCTATCTCGTCCTGGTGTCTGTACCGGAGGTCCCGTCATGTCCCCTACCTCTGAAGGCCTCTTCAGTTGCCTGCTCCTAGCCCATGCCCCATCCCTGTCTCTACACAACTGTGCCCACCTCTCCTCTGTCTCTGCAACTATGCGCCTCTGCTCTTGTATCCTGGCTTCCAAATCCCAGGCATCCCCGACATCAAGCTTGTGCTGCCTTGGTCTATCAACCTCTGTGCCCTCCTGCGCTGTCCCGGGCATGCTCTCAGCCTGGCCACTCAAAACCCTGGGGGGCACTGTCCCTCCTCCAACCTCCTGCACTCTGCTCCTGGCTGCCCCACCCACTGTCCTGAAACCACTCTTCTTCTTCTTCTTGGAAGGGGTCCCCCTGCTTTGCCCAAGCTATGCAAACTGTTGGGCAACAAAAGGTCCAGTGGCATAAGGCCAGTACTGGGCCCGCTTCCTCCTGAGCCAGACTGCCTGTCTCCTCCAAGGCCTCTACTACTTCTAAATGCCCTTAAGAGTCCTGTTCAATTTCACCCATGTAGGCCTCTCCCTCCTCCTCCCTGGCTGCATCACCCCCATCCTGGCCTTCATTGCTCTTATTATGTGAGCCTTGTGGGGTGAATGTACTGCGCGCCCTCCCCCCTGCAGATTTCTTCTTTTTGGGCTGCTCTGGCAACCCACACGCGGCCACAACTGCCGCCACGCTGCCCGACACGATGCGTGTCGGGCACGTCATGCTGACCCAGGCCTGGTCTAAAACACCAGGCCTGAGCAAGTCGGCCTGGCCGGCTTTGCCCAAAACGCAAAGCGCGGCCCTGACAGCCTCTGCGTCGTGGCTAGTTGCCATGGTGCTGAGCCATACGCAATTAAACACTCGCCTGACTGATATCCCCGGGGACCGGCAAACTTCCTGACCGCGCGATGAGCAAGCGCGGAAAGAGGCCGGTCCCTCCCCTTCGGCCCTAATAAACCCCCTCCCCATGTCCCAGCCGCACTTACCTGGGTACAATCCTGTCGTCCCTCATCACTTCCTCTCCCGAACGTTCACGCGGAGAGACTAGACCATGTCCCTCTCTCCACAGGACCCTCCATTGGAGAATATTTACTTTTCACCGTGAACTGGAGTGTGTTTAAACGATTTTCGCTGTCAGAACATTTAAGTTAATTGCCAAGGTAGTTAGAAAGATAGAATATTAATTTTAGACAATGGGGGTCATTACAACCCCGTTCGACGGAAGCACCGCCAACAGGCTGGCGGTGCTTCCTGGCATATTACGACCGCGGTGGTAACATTTCTTTTGCCACCCATAGGGAGCTCAGACAATTCTTACACAGGACTGCCACTGCTAGTGCCAGGGTGCCCACACACTAAGTAACTTGGCACCTAACCTTCACCAAGTGAGGGTTAGACATGTAGGTGACTTATAAGTTACTTATATGCAGTGTAAAATGGCTGTGAAATAACGTGGACATTATTTCACTCAGGCTGCAGTGGCAATCCTGTGTAAGAATTGTCTGAGCTCCCTATGGGTGGCAAAAGAAAGGCTTCAGCCCATAGGGATCTCCTGGAACCCCAATACCCTGGGTACCTAGGTACCATATACAAGGGAATTATAAGGGTGTTCCAGTGTGCCAATGAGAATTGGTAAAATTGGTCACTAGCCTGCAGTGACAATTTTAAAAGCAGAGAGAGCATAAACACTGAGATTCTGGTTAGCAGAGCCTCAGTGATACAGTTAGACACCACACAGGGCATTGTGAGCACTGGGGTCCTGCCTAGTAGGATCCCAGTGACCCGGTGGAGAAGTGTGGCTCAATGGTTAGAGCGGCAGACCCTGAAGCAGAGATCTGGCTCAAGACCAGGGTTCAAGTCCCGCTTCGGCAGGTCTTGGGCTCAATTCCCCTTGACCAGATAATTCTCGCCTCGGTGCCTAATCTAATTCATGGGTCCCACTCTGCAACTCTGGGCAATAGCTTGCTTAATCTCCACAACGGCCCCAACAGCGCTTGGATGCCTGGCTTCACCCTGGGGGTGCTCAGGAGTGGGTGCCTCACAGGGAAAAGCCAGGAGGGGTTCCATAGCGGTATGAGTACAGCGCCTTGAGACCCTAACGGGTGAGTAGTGCGCTATACAAGTGCTAATTTACATTTACATTTACATAGGCAAAAACAAACATACATACAGTGAAAATGGGGGTAACATGCCAGGCAAGAAGGACAAGACAGGTAGGACTAGAGTTTTTACACAAAATGTCAATTTCCATGCCATTGATGTGGCATCATGTAGCAAAGTGCACTGCATGTGTGAAATGGGGAAGATTTGTTACCTGACTGTTGGCATGCATCATAGTGTGTGTTGCAGTTATGTAGGAATCACATGTGGTTGGGCAAAACCATTTATCCACGGACTCTGGGTTTGCAGGACGAAATGGAGACAGTGATGTAGCTTCACACTAGGCAACATGTTGAGGGCCTTCTACAGTACTTGCAAATCCCTGGGCCTCTCCAACAGAGATGTGGAGAAGTATGGCACAATGGTTAGAGCGGCAGACCCTGATGCAGAGATCTGGCCTAGGACCAGGATTCAATTCCCTCCTCGGCGGGTCTTGGGTATAATTCCCTTGGACCAGATAATTCTCGCCTCAGTGCCCAATCTAATTAATGGGTCCCACTCTGTAACTCTGGGCAATAGCTTGCTAAATCTCCACAACGTCCCTGACAGCGCTTGGATGCCTGGCTTCACCCTGGGGGTTGTCCAGGAGTGGGTGCCTCACAGGGAAAAGCCAGGAGGGGTTCCACACCGGTATGCGTTCCTCGCCTTGAGACCCTAACGGGTGAGTAGTGCGCTATAAAAGTGTGAAATTTTCATTTATTCCAACATACAAAGGACTATTGGCTTCCACTGATGCAATCAGGGTATGTCATTGGAAGGGGTGCCTTTCAGTAGTGGTGATTTCCCTGGGGCTAGCTGGTTTATTGTGTTGCGAATTTTAGAGACATATCTCCCTCACAATTTGCACATTTTGTCTACAGTGTACATTTCCATGCCAAATATGTAGTACATCTGAGCAACATTAGTACTACCTCCATGACTCCATTAGGAAAATATACACATGGTGAAGTGTGCATTGTTGATATGTTTCCAGTGTGACATGAGTATTTCCATGTGACCTTCTTCAGGATACTGTACTGCTGTTAGCAACATGGCAGGATTTTGGAGCATCATTTCTTATTGTTGTGTTATTGTGTATGTGACAAATAGATGTCTGCGTGCCCTTGTGTGGGATCTGTTGGAATGAACTTGGCATTGGCCCACTATTGTATAACAACAGGTATGCTCCATGAGGCAAAGCATTGAAGGTGATATGGTCTCCTACTTGTTGAATGATTACTGTGATTGCACAACTTCACCCATGCAATTGGAGTTGTCTGAGATCCTGATTTTCCTGAGGGGAACTACTTAACGTCATGGTAATGTCTGCTAATCACAGCTGTTGTTCAAGTGTGATCAGGAACATGTGGTGACCTTTTTTCTTTTGTATTTGCTGCATCATCCCAGGCAAGCAAAGGAGACAGGGAGCAACCAAGTGGGAAAGCATCTGGCCACGGTACCTCCAGTTATGACACCACCGACACGGAGGGAACCAGTGGCCCTGAGTGTGAGTGTGAGGGGAATGCCACAGAGGCCAAGGATCAACCTGGTCATCTTCAGATTCTACCTCAGTGGCCACTCCCTAGTGGTGTGGGACCCATCAGGACCCGCTCCTGTACCATCCTTGTCCGCCACCCCCAGCTCTACCAGCACCCTCCTTGTTGCTCCCCACCCAGTTGGCCATGCCCACTCATCCAAGAGGGTGGGTGTCTCCTTTACCCGAGGCACCCTATTCCCCTACCTGTCCTAAGCACAGAGACACATCCACATGCACCCACCTCAAGGCACACAAGCAGCACACATCGACACAAATACCACAAGACACACCAGCATGCAGGCACTCAACATTCACCCACAGACACCACATCAGAGACCATTTTTAACAGACACCCCTATCAACCCACATCCACCATACCCAAAGACACCACCACAACACCAAGTGACACATCCACCACACCCACCATACACTCAAACAACAGCTCACAACCTACGGACCCACACACCTCAGACACCATACCTCTAGACACCACCGCAACACCCACACACATCCACCACATCCACCATGCCCACACACACCACCCCACGCACAGACACATCCACAACATCCACCATGCCCCAGACACACACACGTCCACCACTCCCACATCACCGAGCACCTCCATCTTCCAGCCCCCGAAGACACGCAAAAGCCTGCACTCGCACACACAACAGACACTACCCAAACACAGGCATACCTCACACACGCACACACCTAAGGCATCTATACCCACAGACAAGCCCACCACCACCACTCCCTCAACCTCCAAATCCCCAACCCCTTCTGATAACCCTACCCGTTTTCCCAAGGAGAGTTTCCTTTTTGACCTTTCCCCTTTCCCCTGTTACCTCCAAACCCCCTCCCAAACCCAAGAGGGTCCCACCTCAACCCAACCCATTCCTTCCACATCCAAGTCCTCCCCTTTCACACCTGCCCCCCTGCAAGCATCCACTCCCCTCCCCCACAAGGACAAGCCCACCCCTCTGAAGAAAAAGCCCCCCTCCCAAACCCATCCATCCCAAATCTGACCACACCACATCTAAGGATAAGCTCTGAGGTGCCTGCCTGCCCACTTGATGCCCCTTCCTGTGGAGGTTCCCTGGCAGTAAGTGGAGTCAAGGTTGGGCCCAGTAATGTGCATGGACTCATATGGACTGGCCAATGACCTTCACTCTTCAGTATTTAAATTGAATAAACCTAAAATGTTGTTTTGGTGGGTACAGGTTAGTCCTGCCATTACTTTTCTACCTTTATGTTGTTCCTGAGTAAGTTGTGTTGTATTCCTACAGTTGTGTGTGTTTCACCCTTAGTGCTGCTCCAGTTGCTGTTGTTTGCAATATCTGACTTTGTGGGTAGTGCTGGTAACCCAATTCAAGGGTAGATATTCACTATATGGATATGTGGGTGTTGATCCAAATGGGGTGTCATTGCATTGTGTCATGTTTGCTAGGATATTTCATCTTGTGTTGGCCAATGTCAGCATGTATGGTGTTAGATTTGTCCCCCTGATATAGAGTGTACTTTTGTCTCATGCGTTGGAGCTAGAGTTTTATTTGTCCACACATGGATGGTTCAAATGTAGTAGCTTCCTTTGCATTTGATTGACCATGTGTCCATTTTGATGGGTGTCCCTTGCAGCTACTTCACCTAGATGTGCGGCCCATGCTGTTCTGTTGTATGTTTTTTCTTGACTTGCACTTACACATTTGGCAGATAGGGATGTCACTTGGCTCAAATATTGTTTGTCCCTGTGATACATGAAGGGCCAATTTCTGGGCAAATGCTGATTTTGGGGCATTTGCCAATTCAAATGTGTCCCAAGACAGCCTCCTTCCATGAATGCTCCTGATGCCGCCATCGCCACTGTGCAGGTATTGCTTGCATTGTGAGCTTTGGATATTTGTTACACAACCTATTATGCATTCCATTGACCTTCCATTGTGTTGCAATGTGGGACATCTGTGGGTCAATCGATGAGCAGCACCTGCAGTAGGAGTGTGTGATGGGCTCCATGGTGGCACAGGATTTGTAAACCTGCCTGCAGGTGAGTTGCTTCTTTTATGCTCTCTGTTTCCAAAAAAAAGAACCAACCCCTGGCGCACCAACACATCCAGGACCATACATAGCCACAAGTAAGCTGGGCGATATTGCACAAAACCCTTTTTCTTCAGTAGGGGAAGTAAAAATCTTTGTCTAAAAGGAGCATAAAAATCTCAAAACATGGTAAAATGAATCCAAGACTGTGAAGACACCCCATCACACGGGCAAATTTGCACAGATTTCGGTTCATATTGGCTGAGTGGGAAGTACAGATTACATCGAATAACACCTAATCGGAAGCGAGTAATAAGTGTCCTTTCCCAAACATTTTGTAACGCCAAAAGGTACACCTCAGGACCCACCTGCGACTTCAGCATTAAAAACTTTCTCACAGTTGGTTTCACTAATTCCTTCTTCTCCCTATTAGTTCTCAAAATATTAAAAAAGTTCTCTTTCACCCACCACTTGCTGGTGCGTGTTAAACATTGTGGGACAGTAAACAATTCTGGATGGCCAAGAAGCGTGGTGCCCTCTTTGATGTATGCCATCCAAGGAATATTGAAACCTCGGTCACAAGCCAGACAGTCACGGATCACCTCCCTATTTAGGGAGGCACAATCATTAGACCACACAGAGATCCACAGAAGGAGAGGCGTGATCTTAATGCCATCACCCACAAACTCCAAGTCCAATTTCTCGTGTAGGCAAAACCCAGAAGTAATTTGCCCCACACCCAGTAACCTTCTGCAAAAGCGTTTTTCCTCTATCTGGGGAGCCATACTACCCGAGTAACCCCAGAGTGGGGCTTCATACGGAAGGACTGGGAGGCATTTACGCCTGTATATCTCAAGCAGAGGTGCTATGGGCTTGTTTTCCACTCTAGTTGTGAAATCAAAGGTAGCCCCGACAGTGGCGTTAAAACGAGCACATCGCCTCGCTATGGAGGTCTTCCACGACCATTTGTCATAAAAAATCACACCTAAATAGGGAAACTCATGGACACGGCTGATGTTTTGGCCGTTAATCACCATGGCCCCTACTTTGATCAACGGTTTGCCACAGACCATAAAATGTGTTTTCCTGATGGTGACCTCTAAATCTGACATGAAGTCAACATAGGCATTTACCGCCATACGGAGACCATTCATACTGCGGGCCAATAGCTGCGCATCATCGGCATAAATCAGGGACGGCACACTCTTTCCATTTATTTTAGGGACGTCTTTGCATTTATCAATCAAAAAGTTGGGCAAACCATTTGTATATAAAAGGAACAGTGTGGTTGCCAGAATACACCCCTGCCTCACACCTCACAAATTAAAATATTCTGTGCATTCCCCATTGGTCCCATACCTCACAGAAGCATTGGTTCCAGAGTGTAGGTATCGCAGTAACTCCACAATTTGGGTCTCCATGCCCATCTTGGCTAGACGTCCCGATAGTTTGCTATGATTTACTTTATCAAAAGCACTGCTAAGGTCCATGAAGGCAAGATAAAGAGTACCCCCCTTTGCCTGAGTGTATTTACCAATCAACATAAGGAAGTTCAAACACTGCTCCTGAGTCCCCAACCCTTCCCTAAAACCATACTGCACCTTACTCATCAGACCCTGCTCTCTCATCCACTCCTCAATACGCCGTAACACAACACAACCCAATATTTTCATTGATGAGTCTAGAAGTGAAATCGGGTGATAGGACTTAGGATCACTGTGGTTTCCCTTTTTAAACACAGGAACAATGCAAGCAGATTTCCAGTAGGGAGGGATTCCTACACTCACTGCCGCATCTAGGACATTAAGAATTATAGGTGCCGGCAACTGACAATTGCTCTTGTACAGGTCCATGGGGATTGCATCAGGACCAGGCGCTTTGTGACTCGGGCTAACGTGCAGAGCCACCACCACTTCCTCCAGCATAAATCTGATGGACAGATTTGAAGTAGAACCAAACAAATCATCCATTTACTCAGCCTGGATTACTCCCAAGAAGACCCTATAAAAATGGCTCATCCACTCCTCAGGGGGAATATTACGACCCAGCCCCACAGATGTGCCAGTCTCAAGGGAACCCCTATGTACTATCTTCCAGAACAAACTCCAAATTCTCCCAGGCCTGCTCCATGAGCTGCCATTATCTCTCCTTCAGAGCAAGCTTGTACTGTGCCCTCACACTATTCACAGAAACCTTATCTCTTAGGCTGCATCTTCTGTACCCTCTTCAAAGTTCTCCTCACCATGTGACAGGGTTTATTTAGCCATCCATCCTGCTGCTTAGGAGTGGCCTCTCCATTTTTGGTCAAAATAGCTTTAATGGAACCATTTATTTTATCTGCAGCATCAATCACCTCCCCCAATGAGGAGGATTCAGCCAAGAGAACCCCTACTATTAGGTTTACTTCTGGCTCACCACGCTCTCCAGTACCTGTGGTATGTTTGCCTGCCGCCAACATATTCTTCTCCCCTGATCTTTTGTTCTGAAGCAAGCCAGCCCAACACTCGCTGCCATAAAACTGTTGCATGGAAAATTTAGGGACCCCATAAGGGGGTTGTGATCACTGAAGTTCTGCCTTTTGACTTCCTCATCCCGGACCAAATTTCTCACTGGGGTGGACACGAAAATATAATCAATTATGGACCAGACCCCTCTACCCACAAAGGTTGGGGCCTGTTTGTCAGTAGCAAATTCCAGGTCAAAGATGTTTATCAACCCCAGAGTCTGCAACCCCTTAATAAGGGTCCTACTCCTGGCATCCTGTAGTCTACATACACACTATGATCCTGCTCAAAGGGATTCTCAGCAGTGTGATAGCCCCCTGTCTTTGCATTAAAATCACAGCAGGACTCCAACCTTCTCTTCAATGTCTGTAGAGCAGAAAAGAGGGCCATAATTTGGCAACCAGAATCCCATACTGCATTATAGAAGTTTACTAGGAGTACATTATACTTGTTTGGAAACACCACCCAGACAATGAGGATTCCCAGATGGCTACCTTTAATCTGATACACTCTAGGGCCCTCGATACGACTTTGGCGGTCTTACTAAAGACCGCCGAAGCCGCGGGCGCCACTATACCGCCAGTGCTGGTGGTATATGTGGCTCCCTATTATGAATTTTCTGCTGGGCCAGCAGATGGAAACAGTGTTTCCATCTGCTAGCCCAGTGGAAAAGTCACATCAACATTGCAGACGACTCATAATAGAGCTGGCGGCAATGTTGATGTGCAGCAGGTGAAACAGCACCCGTCGCGCATTTCACTGCCCGAAATTCGGGCAGTGAAATGTGCGATGGGGCTGTACCTGGGGGCCCCTGCACTGCCCATGCCAAGTGCATGGGCAGTGCAGGGGCCCCCAGGGGCACCTGAGTCCCCCTTACCGCCAGCCTTTCCATGGCGGTGTTTAGTGCCATGGACAGGCTGGCGGTTGGGGATTATGACCGCCTGGCGGTCAGTTGGAGGGGCCGGCGGTATGGCCGTGGCTAATGGGCCACGGTCATAATTCACTGCTGGTACACTGCCAGCCTGTTGGCGGTGTTACCGCCAGTGTACCGTCGTCTGCCATGGCCGTAATGAGGCCCTATAGATCTTGGAGATGTGGACCGGGTGACTAGCTCCCCCTTTGAGTGGTGACCAGGCACCCATTCTGATGAAACAGCAAAACTTTGGAATCCATTCCATTCCAGAACCCCTTCTGACCAAGTCTCTTGGAGTAGGAATAGTCCATATCATACCCTTTGAGAATATGTAGTATTCATTTCAACATGTAATATTAATTTTAAAGCAAATCAACATATGTTCAGTGCAAGCCATAATAAGTTAAACAGGGTGATATTCATTTAAAAATGGCTTGTAATCATTTCGATATGTGCCTAATTCATTTCAAAGCATGCTACATTTATCTCACTGCTTCATATTCATTTCAAAAAGTGTTATATTCATGTTACAGAATGTCATATTAATTTTGATGTGGGCCATATTAATTTCACCATGTGTCATAATAATTTCAAAGTGGCTCATATTCATCTTAACATGTGTCATATTCCTTTCAAAGGATGCCATTCATTTCAATGGATGTCATATTCACCTTAACACCTGTCATAATAATTTTAACACAGGTCATATCCATTTCAACATAGGTTATATTCATTTCAATATATACAATATTTATTTTGCTCTGTACCATATCAATATCAAAGCATAACATATTTATTTTGACAAGTTTGATTTTAATTTCAGCATTGGTCATATTCAGTTTAAGACATGTTGAATTCATATCAGAGGAACTCACATTTGTTTCAATGCAAGTCATATTCATCTTAGCATCTGTCATATTCCTTTTAATGAATGTTTCATTCATATTAACACGTCTTAATTTTAATATGTATCATATCCATTGCAACATATATCACAATCATGTCAATGTATATCATATTACTTTCAATGCAAGTCATATTCACTGTGATAAATGTCATGATCATTTTAATGTTACTTGTATTCATTTTAAAAGATGTCAAATTCATTTCAATGAAGGTCTTATTAATTTCAACTTATGTCATATTCATTTTAACATGTGTTATATTCCTTTCAATCAATGTTATATTTATTTCAATGGATGTCATATTCATATTAACACGTCATAATAATTTTAAGATGCAACTTATCATTTTTAACATATATCATATTCATTTGAGTATGTGTCATATTAATTTCAAAGCGTACCTTATTAATTTTAACAAATGGCATGAGAATTTCAGCTTTGGTCATACTCATTTGAAGGCATGTCAACTTCAATTCAATGGGTTACATTAAATTCAACACAGGCCATATTCATTTTCAGTCATCTCCTATACATTTCGATATGTCTCCTATTCATTGCCATCTGGGTAATATTCATTTCAACACAATTCAAATTCATTACAACATGTTTAATGTTCATTTTAGTGTACATTATATTATTTTCAATACACATTATTTTCTTTCCAAAATATAAAATAATCATTTCAGTACCTTATATTCATTTCAGTCTGTCATATTAATTTCAATGTATGCCACATTCCTCTTGGCATATGTCAATCTTTTCAAGAAATGTCCCATTCGTTTTGATGAATATTGTATTTGTTTCAGTGATTGCTTTATTGTTTACAGTGAGGGCCATATTAATTTCAGTATATTTCTTATTCAATTCGGTGTGTGTGTTATTCATATTAATCACTAAGTAGCATATTCACTCTGACTGGTTTCATATTTGTTTTGGTTCAATTCAGATTTAATCTGCCAGGTATCCTAATTATTTTGACACATAGTACATTCATTCTGGTGTGTGTCATATTCATTTTGCAACACGCTATGCATTTCAGGAGGTGTCCTATATGGGGAGCTGTCATTTTGACATGAATGGCTTCCCATAGGTGGGGCGCTCAGCTTTACACCGGGTTTCTAACTGTGATAAACTGTCACTTAGAATAGAATACAAGAGCTGTTCAAACATTGAAATGTCATGTGCGCATGGTGAAAACGTGACAGCTAAGAAATCTTTTGAGCCCTCGGTTTATAAGAAATCATAAAATCTTCCTCACATATGTAAATGCTAAGAGTGCTTCAAATGCACTACTTGAAACAGTATAAAAAGATAATATTGAAAGGATCTCTGTAACACCCCCTTAAAAGGGGAAGGCTTTTTGATCAATGACACGGAAAATGAGTTTGTCCCAAAGTTGCCTTACATAAATGTGGCCTTAATAGAAGGAGAGGGGAAGGAAATTAAGCGCATTCACCAATAAGCAAGGAACAAATGTTTAAATAGCAGAGACGAAGGAATGGAAGGAAGGAGAACAAGTATGAAAATAAATTGTTGCAAGAAAAAGGTACGCCATTAGTGAGGGTATAATGGTAGAGAGAATATAAGTAATGTCTGTCCAAAGCAGTAATACCCACATTACTACCTTTCCTTGCTAAAATCATGGAAAAAGCGTTGTCTTTCATCTGAAGAAATTCACATCTCAGAAATATACGTACCTGTAATGCTAATATACCTCATTGACTATAGGAATGCTCAATTAACTGTATTACTTAAAACCCTCCTTACCCCTCTCAAAGCCACCATTCACTCTGCAGCTAGGGTGATCACTTGCACAAGCTAATCTGAAGGACTCACTCCCACCCTCAATTCTCTAAAATGGAGTACTTTCGAAGCTCTTTTTACTTCCAAGACTGCTTGTCACACCTATAAGGCCTTACACTATAATTTCCCACCTCCATCAAACACAACTAGAAACCAATATAAAGCTGTTATAATGAAGACAAATTCTCCATCCAAGTTGACACCTTTGTTCCAAGTCTCCACTGCTCCACCTTCAAGTCCTCCAGCCAACATAGATTGTTTTCACTTTTCTTCAGTGCCAACATTCTAAGTCAAGCTCTCCAGCAACTGATGGAATGTACTAACATTCTAAGGGTGGAGGGGAGTAGGAACATACTACTTTCTTACTGTATTCATTACAACAAAAGCCCTTCTCCAAATACTGCATTTCAAAGGGAACGCCACTCAAATGAGCCACTGATTCAATTACACTCGCCATCTACCTCCACCCACCTAAGTTTCACCCACCCAATTTATGACGATCAATGTCTTGTGAATTTTGTATCTTATTCCTGTTTATAATGCATAACACTCATGTTGTAAATTGAACCCTGCTGATACAACATTTTATCACCCTTCTGGAAATGTCATTGCAAACACGACCGAATAACGATAAATAATGCAAAACCATCAGAATTTAACATAATTCCCAATGCAGCCCCATGCTTCCAGCCTTGTTCATTGGTTCTGTGTACACAATACTTCAGACCTCCAGAAAAAGAAAAACAGTAATCGTAATACCCCTGAAACGGAAGTAATTGTAATATACTACAAAGAAAACGTAAATATGCGACAGTATTCAGGATAGGGTGACCACCTGGCATTAAGGCAAATTCTGGACAGGACTGTAAAAACATTCAGGACAAAAATTCAGGACGAAGGGTCAAAATTCAGGACAAACATTCAAGTACAAACATCAGTTTTACAGACACACCCAAGAGAAGCCTTACCCCATTACGTTATCAGTGCATTTATTTATTCTTTTTTTAACATAGCACTATTTAGTCACTGTGGTCTTTTTGTGATTGCCTCCGGCTCTGCTACATTCAGGTGTCATATTACGTCCTTGTTCAATAGTAAATGAATGCCCTTCAGCAGTGTTTCAAGGCCATCACCACTACCCAAATCTACCCAATCTTTCTTGGAGAGAAAGCAGCAGCAACATTTTGATTATGTTACTAAACATTTTAAAACCCCTGGCAAACAGTTTGGGAAACATTAAGGTAAGTAACCTTATGCTAGTTTAAACAGGTTGAACAAAAACACCTGGCTCACCTCAACCTCCAATGGACTTTCAACCTAAAAAAAATAATAATGAGACAGGGCAGATGGTGTGGGAGACAGTCTCACACCTAATGTCAGGAGGATGTGAGGTACCCACAACTTGTCTGCAGTCTCACCGCATTAGAGTGCACATCTGGGACTCTACATTTACCTCAGAATTGGAAGCCTGGACTACCAATCAAAGATAATAAAAGAGGAGGATGAAATCGAGTCAAATGGGAGATCCACGGCAACTGATTCAAAGGGTTGTTGTTAAGAACTGGATAAATAAGGAAGACAAGAACAAGGTGGGACAATTCCTAAAATCAGACAAGATGGGTTCACCAAGACTATTAGAAGGTATTGTGTACCTGGGGAGTTGTCTCTGCAGACAGGAGAGGAACAGAAGAGGTACTGTCAAGAAATTGACCAAGCAGCATCAACCCACCCTGGCAAGCTGTTCTGGTGCAATGGTCCGCTGTTCGTGCTTGTGAAAAATGAGCAGGGACCAGACCCCTTGCAAGATTGTGCAAGGCAATAGCCTGCTCTGTCCATGTCTTAAAATGGTTTTGCATTTGACCAAAAGCCAAACCTTATCCCTAAGTGTGATTGGTGTTTCTTTCACATATGGTACTGTTTTACTTTTTTCCCCTTTATATACAATTAGACCTCTGATTGAAATGGGAACCAGTTAACTTTTGATACTTAGTGATTAATATCTACCATTTCCCCGCTGATTTTCAGGATGGAAATCTTGGTAGAGCGTCATGGTCCCTCTGAGCCCAGTTTGCTTTTTGGTCTTCTCTTCTACTTTCTGTAGTGGGCCACTTGGCACTAGTGAAGATGGTGTGCTACCCGATGATGGTATTATTTTGCAAACCTTCCCCTGCTCGTCCTTCATTCCTTCTTTAGACATGCCACACATCTGATTTGGTCGCTGGGGTGCAGTCGTGTAGCTCTTTCCACTCTAACGCTACCCATTACTTCTGGTGGATTAGACCTTTGGGAATTAGAACACCATTATTTTGCGGAACAGGACCAATGGGTGGCTCGCTAGCTGTCTGCCCGCCCCCCTGTATTAGATGGAGTTTATCTGTAAATACTTTTTAAGGAGGGCTTACTGCACTGCTCATTGTTTCCTACTGACCATTCTATGGAACACCATCCAGGGTCATCATGCACAGCTTTCACTTGCCTTGCTAGAACCTGTAAACTCACTGACATGAAGAAAGCTTGTACTCCTGCACTACCTTAGCTAGGCCTTCCCACTCGCACAGGACAGCTGTGCTCAGAACAACACCGTCAGTGACATGCTGCAGGTGTCTTAAAATTGAGGGATTTGTTTCTGGACAGTGAGCTACTGAATTTCCAAACCCTTGTGGCAGACTACCATCTTCACCCCGATCAACTCCGCACTTACAATCACCATAAACCATCATTAAATGCCCCATTTCATTTCTGCCACCTAGCACTAACCCTACATCAGTTGTGCCAGAAGCTCTACACCATAGGGACTGGTGGCAAACTATTAAGATGCTCGTGCAGACCTTTCCTGCAACATGGAGACCACTCCAGGTCTTCTCGTCATACTACCTGAGTGATTGATGTGGTCAAACCTCTGCAAGATACGGACTGGGCTAAAATACTGGATTTTACCCTTAAAGTATCCCACGGCTATTACTTTAAGTACATTCATAGAGCTTCCTTTGGGAATGCATTCCACCTTTTGCTTGCCATTGGCTTTGTGCTAACTCACATTTAGTTGCTTTCAATTTGCTGCCTTTTTTTTTAGGCTATCTAGCTTGAGTTCTGCCCTTGCCTTGCCCATACCTTATTTACAGTCTCTTTCCGAGTGCTACCTTTCTGTAAACAGGCCTGTAAATCTTGTTCTTATCTCATCACATCTGCTGTGCATCCAAAGAACGAGGTCAAAAGTCAGGCTCTGTCTTCGGTGGAAACTTAGGGCCAGATGTAGGTAGGAAAAATTTAGCAAGTCTAAAATTGCGAGTCAATGCGAATCACAATGTCCGACTCGCAAAATGGGATCCAAGAAAAAAAAGGGACATCAAATTGCGACTCACAAATGATGTCGCACCGCAGTTTGTGAGGTCGCTTTTTGTGACCTCGCTAAAAGCGAACTCGCAATTTGTGAGTCGGTGTCGCAAATTGCGACTGGCCCGCAAATTGCATGCAGGTGCAGCATAACAGTTGGAAAAACACTTCCTGGCTCTTGCTGATGACATCAGAACCAGGAAAACATCAAATACACCTGGGAGGAGGGAGGACCACACCCTTTTCAAACTTCTGTGCAACAACCTGGAGAGAGGAGCTGCTGCTACCATGGAAGACACAGGCAGTGCAGGAAGGAAAAGGAAACTCAAGTTTTCTGAAAAAGAACTTGAGGTGCTAACAGAAGAATGCTGCCAGCACCATGACCAACTTTTTGGCAAGGCAGCCCTGAGTGTCCCAGACACTGAGAAGAGGAAGATCTGGCTGGAAATCCAGGAGAGGATCAATGCCATTGGGGTGAGCCACCGAACCCGGGATGAAATTAAAAAAAGGTGGTACGACCTGCGCTCCAGAACAAAGGAGAGGGTGGCAGAGCACCTCAGGGAAATGAGGGGCAGAGGAGAAGGCCAATCCACCATCCCACCACCCACAGCCATGGAGGAATTGGTGGAGCAGACACTGGAGCCTGAGGCTGTGTCAGGGATTGGAGCATTGGACACTTCTGCGCAAGGGACATCCAAAAGTGAGGTCCATGAAATATGCATGTACACCTACAAATGCAGTATCCACACTCTCCCAGTACACAGCAGCAGGCACAACCAGACTAGCGCCATTCCAAACTAGCAACCACCAGAATGGTGCATTATGGGCAATGTAGTACAGTAGTCAGCATATAGGCAAATGTTTATTATGAGGCATACAACAGATGTTAGAGACTAACAGTGTGTTCCCTATGTCCCACAGGTCTCCCACACGACACCCCCACCAGCCACACCATCCAGGGAGAAGACAGCAGGCCACAGGCAGTGCAGGAGGCTGCAGCAGTTATTCCAGGGCCCAGCACGACACCACCACAGTCCCCTCCAGAAGAAGTACAGGACATGGAGGATGAAAACACGACCCCTGGCCCCAGCCACACAGTGAGACATCCAGAGCCAGCAGCACAATCACGTCACAGATGCCAAGTCCAGGCAGTGCCCCAGGAGGAGATAGGGGAGGCAGCAATTTCTGCAGTCGAGGCATCCCTCCTAACCGGTCAGCGCCTGCAAACAAGGCAATTACGGATAATATCAGGTGCTATGCACAGACTGGAACATAATATGACACATGGCCTGGCTGATGTGACCTCACAGTTCACAAGACTAAATGACAATGTGAGCGAACTTACACAGTCAATCCGCCAACTAGTGACGGAACTGGTGGCTGAGAGACACAGTGCAAGGCGCCGGGAGCGCCACCTAGTTACTAGGCCGTGCCATGAACACTACAGGCCTGTCAAGATGGACTGTGAGTCTGCAGGTCGAACTTGGCCACTTTGCAGGGGATGTGGCACAGGGACTGGGCCGCATTAGCCACTCAGTGGACATGTTGGAGGCCAGGCAGGTGGCAAGGGGCACAGGTGAGACCCCTCAGGACAGTAAGGAGGGGTCCACTATCAGCAGTGTATCTGCAACTGACACACGTGTACTGAGGAGTGGAAGTGCACAGCAGGGGTCAGCAGACCCACCTGGAATGAGCCATGCTGGCCGAACCAGGAGGAGGGTGTAGGCCATAACACACCAGGACTCATGAGGCACATGAAGTTAATGTGTCCTCAGAAAGAGTGGACATGTGCAGCCCCTTACAGACAGTTATATTCTTGCAACATTTTGTTCACAAATTAAAAGGTTTTTATTTGTTCCACTACACAACTGGGCTCTTTTTGTGTGACATTAGTGAGTGTAGTGACAGTTGCCACGTACCTTCCAAAGTATTGGGTTGCAATGTGGTCCCGTCTCTGTCTGCCTTGATTTGCAGTGCTTCTATCTCCAGGCTGGCGATGTGGTAGCTCTTGCTCCTCATCCTCCGAATCTGGGTCTTCAGGGGTGAGATGTAGCCCACGTCTGGTGGCAATGTTGTGTAGTATTGCGCATGCGCCAGCGATCTTGAATGCTGTTATTGGGGCATACTGGGGCGCACCTCCACTTCTGTGGAGGCATCGGAATCTTGCCTTTAACAGTCCAAAGGTCCTCTATATGACATTTCTGGTCCGCCGATGTGCACTGTTATATCGCCTCTCATTCTCATTGCCAGGTGTTAGGTACGGGGTTAGTATCCATGGTCGTAGCGCATATGCACTGTCACCTGTTTGGCAAAAATAAAGCAATGTTAGCAGGCCATGGATGGTTTCTACAGTGACCTGTGTGGATGGCTTCAGGGTGTATTCAGCAATACCTAACAGATATCCGTCTCCAAACTCCCCACGTTCTAGGCGTTGGTGTATCCCACTGTGCCTGAATATGTATGAGTCATGTGTACTCCCTGGAAATTTGGCTACAATGTCAGTGATGACATTATGGGCGTCACATACCACCTGGATGTTCAGTGAATGGGTACATTTCCTATTGCGGAACAGATATTCCAGATTTGCAGGAGGGCAAATTTGTATATGTGTCCCGTCCACACACCCTATGACATGAGGGAAGTTGGCAATTCTGTAGAATTCCAACTTGGTGCTGTTAATTTCTGCCTCATTCCTGGGTAGGTATATGTATCTGGACATGTGCTTGAGTATGACATCTAGGAAACATCTGAAGAACTGTGAGAGTGCACTTTGGGATACCCCACCTGCCACTGCAATCACCCCCTGATAGCTACCCGAGGCCAAGAGGTTCAGTGAGCATAGCACTTGCACATGTGTGGGGATGGCGCTGCCGCGCACAGTCTGGCGTTGAAGCTGCGGATTGAGTAGATCAATTAATTCTAATATTGCTGCACTGCTGAGTCTGTATTTGTCGTAAATCTCCTCCTCAGTTTGTTGGAAAAGTGTCTGCCTGGTTCTGTATATCCTTCCCTGTCTCTGGCTCCTCCTCCTCCTCTGCTGGGCAGCGTGGACTCTCCTCCTTGCTATCACATATGTTTCAGCCATTTTTAGTAACCCAGATGCCTTCTGGGTCTCCTTTTATACTTTGGTTCTGGTTACCACCTGCTCTGAGTGTGCAAAATGGGCTTTTTGCGACTAGTCGCAATTTGCGAGTGGCTTTTTCATATGGTTTGCGACTTCCTATTTGCGGGTCGCAAAATCAGGTCGCAAATTTTGCGAGTCGGTAATGGCTCGCATCGCAATTTGCACTACGGAAATGGGATTTTTCCATCCCATTTCCGATTTTGCGGTGTCGCAAATTGCGAATCGGGCCATTTGCGACTTGCAAAACTTTGCTACATCTGGCACCTAGTGTTTAGTTTTCTTTCTCTGACTTCAAAGTGAGAGGATTTATGCAACAATCAAACTGTACACTGGGGGTTGGAAAGAGTTTTTTTCTATAACCTGACAACATTTAAATAAACTGTGCAAGGATTTCAAAATATATCAGAATTAGAAGTACAAATGAAGCACAGTTTGTTAATTCTGAACTGTGCTGGAAACAAATACCTTTATATAATTAAAAAAAATCATTAATAGATGATAAAATTTCCACACATCATCGTCTGCGCACTGTACAATTTTATTTGAAAAACTGTATGTCTGTGCAAAAGTAATTGTCATTTCAATCAAAAACGTGTTGTAACCACACCATGCTTATTCCACTCTACTCTACCTTGCACCACTCCACACCACTGCACCCTACTCTGCACCACTCCACTTTAAACCACTCCATGCCACTGCACTGTGGGACACTGCATGCTTCTCCACTCTGAACCACTCCACTCTATGCCAGTGCACTCTATGCTACTTCACCCTACGCTTGTCTACTCTACTCTGTACCACTCTACATAATGCCAATGCACTTTACAGCTCTACAACACTGCGCTCTGCGTCACTGCACACTTTACCAGTCTAGGCAACACTAATCTACTCCGCACAACTCTACTCTGTGCCACTCTGCAACACTGCACTCTATGCCAATACACTCTATGCTAGTGCATTTCACTCTGTACCACTCAACTCTGTGCTCCTGCACTCTACATCAATACACGGTACGTCGCTCTCATCTACTCTGCACCACTGCACTCTATACCATGGCCTTCTACACCACTTTACTCTATTCCATCACACTATATGCCACTCTATGCAACTCCACTCTACCCTGCACCTCTCCACTGTACGTCACTTCACTCTACTGTGAAACAATCTACTTTACGTCACTGCACTCTGCACCACTGCACTCTGCCCTGCACCTCTCACTCTATACCACTGTACTCTACTCTGAAACAATCTACTCTACACTACTGCACTCAACGCCACTCTGCCCCACTGCACTCTAAACTACTGCACTCTACTTCAATGCATTCTATGCCAGTGCACTCTAAACAACTGCACTATATGCCACTGCACTCTACTTTGCACCACTGCACTCTATACCACTGCTCTCTATGCCACTCTACTCCACTAAACACCACTGCACTCTATAACACTCTACTTTGCAACACTGCACACGCCACCACTATACGCTACACCACTGTACTCTGCACTACTGCATTCTGCACCAATACACACTATACCATTGCACTCTATAGCACTCTACTCTGCATAACTCCACTCTATGCCACTGCACTTTACAGCACCATACTCTACTCTGCACTGCAGCACTCTAAACTACTCCACTCTGCACCACTCTATGCCACTCGTCTACTCTGCGCTCTATGCCACTGCACCACTCTGCACTACTGCACTCTCTGCCACTCTGTTGTATGCCACTCTACTCCACTGCACTCTATGCCACTCTACTCTGCCCCATGCCACTCTACTCTGCCCCATGCCACTCTATGCCACTGCACTCTAAACCACTGCACTCTACACCAGTGCACTCTAAACAACTGCACTGTACGCTATTGCGCCACTGTAATCTACACCACTGCTCTCTATGCCACTCTACTCCACACCACTGCACTGACATTATGTGCTGCAACATTGCAGTCTCCACCACTGTACTCTGCACCACTCTAATCTGTACTACTGCATTCTACACCAATGCACTCTGTACCACTCTGCTCTGCATCACTCCACTCTATGCCACTGACCTCTACAGCACTATACTCTACTTTGTACTGCACCACTCTACACCACTCCACTCTGCACCACTCTTCACCACTGCATTCTCTGCCACTCAAATCTACTCTGCACTCTATGCCACTGCACCACTCTACACTACTGTACTCTATGCCACTCTATTGTATGCCACTCTGCTCCACTGCACTCTATGCCACTCTACTCTGCCCCATGCCACTCCATGTCACTGCACTCTAAACAACTGCGCTGTACCCTACTGCACTGTACTCTGTGCCACTGTACTCTACACCACTGCTCCTATGCCACTCTACTCCACTCTACACCACTGCACTAGTACTCTACTCTACAACATTGCAGTCTCTGCCACAGTACTCTACACCACTCTAGTCTGTACTACTGCAATACACTCTACAGCACTATACTCTGCTCTGCACTGCACCACTCTACGCTATTCTACTGTGCAGCACTCTACACCACTGCACTCTATGCCACTCGAGTCTATGCTGCAGTCTACGCTACTGCACTATACACCAAGCTACACTACTGCACACTCTGCCACTCTATTGTTCGCCACTCTACTCTACTCACCCACTCTGCACCCCTTCACTCTGTGCACCACACTAATCTATGCCTCTGCATTCTATGACACATTGTACGCCGCTGAACTCTATGCTGCTGCATTCAATGCCACTTCACTCTACACCACTATATTCTGCAACACTCTAAACAAATGCACTCTACATCAGTAGCATACCACCCCACTATCTGCCACTCTATGTGACTCCACAGTATGCCACTCCTAAACACCACACTCTCTGCCACTCTACTCCACTCTTTGCTATTCCACTCTGTGACAATTCACAATACTCTTCTTTATGCCACTAACTTTTAGTCATACTGAACAGCAGCCACTTTAGTGTATAACATGGCTAAAACACATTGGCAAAGCCAGTAACTCTTGCGTAGACAAGACCTATTGGGTTTGCCAATGTTTGTTAGTACTATGAGGTGCTGAGGTCCCTGAAAGCACTGTGAATGTGTAAGTCCTTAGTTTAAACATGCATTTCACACATCATAATATAGGCGGCTACGAAATGTGCAAATACATTTAGGATAAACAAAAAAAGGTCCTTCTAAAATACAAATTTAAATAATATACAGATTATACCTAGTGCAAACATTTTTATAACAGTCCATTAAAACCACACACTCCACAGCTCACCTTGGAACATCCTTAATGTACCCCTCTAAAAGAAAATATCTTTGACATTAGGAAGCTTCAAGTCCTGGTGTCAGGGGTAGTAACAGCTATATAAAGTGACTCCTTTCATTAGAGTCAATGCAAGATTCCAAGCCCCTTTGCATTTGCAGATTTACCAGTTGTGCACATTTGCATTTATTTAGGGAAGGAGACCCCGATGGCAAGAAGACCAGGTTCTTATCTGTCTAAAGCACCCCCCTCCCTCCCAGCACAATAGACACCTTGGGGGTGATTCCGACCCTGGCGGTAAATACCGCCAGGGCCGGGGTCCACGGGAGCACCGCCAACAGGCTGGCGGTGCTCGCCGCGGCCAGAAACGGAAAGTCGGCGGTGTACCGCCGACTTTCCGCTGCCCAGGGGAATACCCCATGGCGGCGCAGCTTGCTGCGCCGCCATGGGGGATTCCGACCCCCTCACAGCCATCCTGTTCCTGGCGGTTTCGACCGCCAGGAACAGGATGGCGGTGAGGGGTGTCGTGGGGCCCCTGGGGGCCCCACTTTGAATTTCAGTGTCTGCTTAGCAGACACTGAAATTCGCGACGGGTGCTACTGCACCCGTCGCACACCTTCCACTCCGCCGGCTCCATTCGGAGCCGGCTTCCTCGTGGAAGGGTGTTTCCCACTGGGCTGGCGGGCAACCTTTTGGCGGTCGCCCGCCAGCCCAGTGGGAAACCCAGAATGACCGCTGCGGTCTTTTGACCGCGGTACGGTCTTCTGGCGGTTCCCGCTTGGCTAGCGGCCCTTGTCTTTCAATCCTGCTGAGGAAACTGATCTGTCCTAATTACATTTTGTCCTTTAGGTGAAAGGCTAAAATTACGGACAAACGCTGTACATTAAGGTGGTCATTACAACCCTGGCGGTCGGTGTTAAAGCGGCGGTAAGACCGCCAAAAGGCCGGCGGTAAAAAATTTGCAATTACGACCGTGGCGGAAACCGCCAACAAAGACAGCCACTTTACAAACAAACAGCGCAGCGGTCACCGCCAACAGACAGGCGGGAGACAATGTACCACCCACACTATTAAGACAGGCCAATCCGCCACCTTTTCCGGGGCGAATTTACCGGGGATAAAAACACGGCGGAAACAGGAATCCCGAAGGGAAAACGCTCACCTCTACACACCCCACGAGGAACGAGGACGCCATAGATCCGGAACTCCAAATTCTACCAGCAATAGTCTTCCTGCTCCTCTACCAGGAGCACGAACGCCGGCAGCGAAGACCACGGTGAGTACTGCACCTACGACACAGGGGAGGGGGAGGGAAAAAACAGGGACACACACACGCAACACCCCCACCCTCCCCCACTACAACACACACACTAATGCATATCAAGAAAGTCCGTGGAACACTGGGACCACACAGAATGGGCGAGGCCCACACAAGATCCCCGACCATGACAGAGAGAACACTGCAGGGGCATCAGACAGCAACTAAACAGGCACCTCAGGGGGAGGGAAAGGGGGGGGCACCTCAGCCGGATGAGTGCACAACGCCAAATCCACGAGGGGGCCACATGCCCACTGTTCCATCCTGGGGAGTGCAAAGCCATAGTCTCTCAAGTTTCTACAGTAGGTGGGTTGCCCACTGTTCCAGCCTGGGGAGTGCAAAGCCACAGTCTCTCAAGTCTCTACAGTGGGTGGGTTGCCCACTGTTCCATCCTGGGGAGTGCAAAGCCACAGTTTCTCAAGTCTCTACAGTGGGTGGGTTGCCCACTGTTCCATCCTGGGGAGTGCAAAGCCACAGTCTCTCAAGTCTATATAGTGGGTGGGTTGCCCACTGCCATATCCTGGGGAGTGCAAAGCCACAGTCTCTCAAGTCTCTACAGTGGGTGGGTTGCCCACTGTTCCATCCTGGGGAGTGCAAAGCCACAGTCTCTCAAGTCTCTACAGTGGGTGGGTTGCCCACTGTTACATCCTGGGGAGTGCAAAGCCACAGTCTCTCAAGTCTGTACAGTGGGTGGGTTGCCCACTGCCATATCCTGGGGAGTGCAAAGCCACAGTCTCTCAAGTCTATACAGTGGGTGGGTTGCCCACTGCCATATCCTGGGGAGTGAAAAGCAACAGTCTCACAAGTGGATAACAGTCTCCACTGGTTCTGGAGGGGGCATGGTGCCCAGAGTGCTTCATCCTGCTAAGGACAGAGGTAGTGGATGCCTTTCTCCACTGGTTCTGGAGGGGGCATGCTGCCCAGAGTGCTTCATCCTGCTAAGGACAGAGGTAGTGGATGCATTTCTCCACTGGTTCTGGAGGGGGCATGGTGCCCAGAGTGCATAATTCACCCCGTGACGGACTCAGTTGCGTCAGTGCCCTTGCCGCTCATATGCCAGCGGTGCTTGAGTTGGCGGTGCCCTGTTCAGCGGTGCTTGAGACGGCGGTGCCCTGTTCAGCGGTGCTTGAGTTGGCGGTGCCCTGTTCAGCGGTGCTTGAGACGGCGGTGCCCTGTTCAGCGGTGCTTGAGTTGGCGGTGCCCTGTTCAGCGGTGCTTGAGTTGCTGATGCCCTGTTCAGCGGTGCTTGAGACGGCGGTGCCCTGTTCAGTGCTTGAGATGGCGGTGCCCTGTTCAGCGGTGCTTGAGACGGCGGTGCCCTGTTCAGCGGTACTTGAGTTGCCGGTGCCCTGTTTAGCGGTGCTTGAGACGGCGGTGCCCTGTTCAGCGGTGCTTGAGTTGGCGGTTGAGTTGGCGGTGCCCTGTTCAGTGGTGCTTGAGACGGCGCTGCCTTGTTCAGCGGTGCTTGAGACGGCGGTGCCCTGTTCAGCGGTGCTTGAGTTGGCGGTGCCCTGTTCAGCGGTGCTTGAGACGGCGGTGCCCTGTTCAGCGGTGCTTGAGTTGGCGGTGCCCTGTTCAGCGGTGCTTGAGTTGGCGGTGCCCTGTTCAGCGGTGCTTGAGACGGCGGTGCCCTGTTCAGCGGTGCTTGAGTTGGCGGTGCCCTGTTCAGCAGTGCTTGAGTTGCGGTGCCCTGTTCAGCGGTGCTTGAGACGGCGGTGCCCTGTTCAGCGGTGCTTGAGATGGCGGTGCCCTATTCAGCGGTGCTTGAGTTGCCGATGCCCTGTTCAGCAGTGCTTGAGACGGCGGTGCCCTGTTCAGCGGTGCTTGAGTTGGCGGTGCCCTGTTCAGCAGTGCTTGAGTTGGCGGTTGAGTTGGCGGTGCCCTGTTCAGTGGTGCTGGAGACGGTGCTGCCTTGTTCAGCGGTGCTTGAGACGGCGGTGCCCTGTTCAGCGGTGCTTGAGTTGGCGGTGCCCTGTTCAGCGGTGCTTGAGACGGCGGTGCCCTGTTCAGCGGTGCTTGAGTTGGCGGTGCCCTGTTCAGCGGTGCTTGAGTTGGCGGTGCCCTGTTCAGCGGTGCTTGAGATGGCGGTGCCCTGTTCAGCGGTGCTTGAGTTGGCGGTGCCCTGTTCAGCGTTGCTTGAGTTGCGGTGCCCTGTTCAGCGGTGCTTGAGATGGCGGTGCCCTGTTCAGCGGTGCTTGAGACGGCGGTGCCCTATTCAGCGGTGCTTGATTTGCCGGTGCCCTGTTCAGCGGTGCTTGAGATGGCAGTCTCCATTGCAGGGTCTCAGCTGCTAGCGGTCCTTCATGGCCCAGCGGGGCTTGTGCTGGCGGTCCTTCATGGCCCAGCTGGGCTTTTGCTGGCGGTCCTTCATGGCCCAGCGGGGCTTTTGCTGGCGGTCCTTCATGGCCCAGCGGGGCTTTAGCTGGCGGTCCTTCATGGCCCAGCTGGGCTTTTGCTGGTGGTCATTCATGGCCCAGCTGGGCTGGTTCTTGCGGTGGCCTCCTGGGCAGGTGGGCTGCTGCTGGCGGTGGCCTCCTGGGCAGCTGGGCTGGTCCTGGCGGTGGCCTCCTGGGCAGGTGGGCTGGTGCTGGCGGTGGCGTCCTGGGCAGCTGGGATGGTGCTGGCGGTGGCCTCCTGGGCAGCTGGGCTGGTGCTGGCCTCCTGGGCAAGTGGGCTGGTGCTGGCGGTGGCCTCCTGGGCAGGTGGGCTGGTGCTGGCGGTAGCCTCCTGGGCAGCTGGGCTGGTGCTGGAGGTGGGCTCCTGGGCATCGGTGATGATGGCGGTCTTCTCCGCCATGCTGCTCTTCCCAGACTTGCTGGGTTTCTTGTGGCCCTTCCCCACCTTGGAAGGTGTCACAGCTGACTCCACACTCCCACCGGGACCACTGGGAGCGGCTTTGGTGGCTGGAGTCTTCCCCCTCTCCCGCCGGGCACTGGCCAACTTCTGATGCTTATGGGACTGTCTGTGCTGTGGCTCCATGCCACACTGGCTGCCCTGGTGGCCGGTGCACTCCAGATTCCGGTGACTACAGGCACCACTGGTCCCAGAGATGTTGTGGCTGAGGTGCTAGTCCGGGACCTAGGAGACGGATGGGGTGGGGGAGGTGTGGGAAAGAGGTCAAGGGTGGACAGGAAAAGTTTTTGGGAGACATTGGGACGGGTAGCTGGAGGGGGTTTGGGAGTGGAGGAAGAGGTGGTGGTTGTAGGAGGTGTACGTTTGGTGACTTTGGGTGAAGGTGCATGCGCTGGAGGCTGTCGTGAGGTGGATGGCTGTTGGGTGGGTGTGTGCCTGCGTTTGTGTATCTTGGGAAGGGGCGTCACAGACACACTGGGAGAGGACACAGGGGACGTGTGAATGGTAGTGGGGTGGTGACTTCACATGAGCGGGGTGTGGTGGTAGGTGTGCAGGAGAGGGACGTATTGGCTGTAGAGGTAGTGCATGCAGGTGTGAGTGTAGACGAGACTGGGAGGGAGGAGGGAGACGAGGGGGAGGGGGACACAGTGGAGGCAGTGGATGTTGGTGTGTCTGCATGTGTGTGATGCTTGCGTGAGTGCCTGTGGGATGTGTGGTGCTTATGTTTGCCAGAGCTTCCCTTGTGTGTTGACGTGTGTGCATGCTGGTCTGTAGGTGTGCTTGGGATAGGCTGAGGTACAGGGGATTGGATCTGGGTGGAGGGGGGAGGCTAGAGACGGGGACAATGGCTGCCATCAGTGCTGAGGCCAGAGTCTGAAAAGCTCGCTGAAGAGCCGCCTGACCAGAATGAATGCCCTCCAGGAATGCATTGGTCTGTTGCAACTGCCTCTCTACACCCTGGATGGCATTCAAAATGGTAGACTGCCCAACAGTGAGGGACCTGAGGAGGTCAATGGCCTCCTCACTGAGGGCAGCAGGGGTGACTGGTGCAGGGCCTGAGGTGCCTGGGGCGAAGGTGATGCCCACCCTCCTGGGTGAGCGGGCATGAGGCAAAGGCTGAGGGGTTGCTGGGAGGGCAGTGCTGGTAGGGTGGGTGGCGGCTGTACCTGTAGATGCGGGGGCACAGATGTTGCCGCCACCACAAGGGAGCTCCCATCAGAGGACGAGTCCGTGTTGCTGGTGTCAGCTCCTGTCCCCGCCGTGGAGCTCCCCTCGCCCTCCGTCCCACTGGTGAACTCTGAGTCCGTAGTCTCGCCCTCCAGGGCCATGTGGGATGCAGCTCCCTCGTGCTCCGGTGCCACTGCTCCTCCGCCTGATGATGCTAATGCACACAAGAACAGGGAGACCACAGAAAGGGGGGGGACGACAGAAGAAAGACATGTTGAGTGCATGCATTACCGCTACCGTTGGCAGACACAACAGACACAGAAGCCCCCTGCACTACGCCGCGCTCTTGGGCTCCACTGTTCAATTCCTGGGAAATGGCCTACAAGGCTATGGACGACATCTGCACACATAGATGACACAGGGGCATGACTAGGTGTACTTGGCACTCTACAGAGGTGGGGTGGGGTGCCACATGGCCTGCCTTACGGAGGGGCCTTGCCTACGGAACTCGCCCAGGCCTAGGGAAACCCACAGCCCACCTCCCCCACCCAGACACCTCCACTGCGCACAACGTCAGCAGAATGAGAGTGTACTCACCCCCTTGTGTCTGCTGTGATGCCCTCAAGCGCCCATCCAACTCCGGGTAGGCCACCGCCAGGATCCTGAACATCAGGGGGGTCATGGTGCGACGGGCACCCCTCCCACGTTGGGAGGCCATCCCCAGCTGAGCCTCCGCCGTCTTCTTACTCCAGCGGTGAATGTCCTCCCATCTTTTCCAGCAGTGGGTGCTCAGTCTGTGGTAGACCCCCAGGGTCCGGACGTCCTTGGCGATGGCACGCCAAATATCTTTTTTCTGGTGGGCGCTGACCTACATGAAATGTACAGGGGAAAAAGAGAAGTTATTACCAACTGCACCGTCAAACTGATTGGCCCCCATCCCTACCCTTGCCATGTGGCACATGCATTCACCGTCTTTCATGCACGCAGCACTCTCCCCCCTTCCTTCTTACATCCAGCCCTCTCCACACAGGCATAGCCCATACAACATGCTCCCGGTGTACTTACCTGTTTGTCTGGAGGACTGTAGAGTAGCGTGTACTGGGGGAGAACCCCATCCACGAGCTTCTCCAACTCCTCTGATGTGAAGGCAGGGGCCCTTTCCCCAGACA
The DNA here is from genome assembly GCF_031143425.1 of Pleurodeles waltl. Classification (NCBI taxonomy): domain Eukaryota; kingdom Metazoa; phylum Chordata; class Amphibia; order Caudata; family Salamandridae; genus Pleurodeles; species Pleurodeles waltl. Next base: position 558,620,050 of record NC_090446.1, on the reverse strand, counting down.
CTTGAGCCATTGTCTCTTCCAGACCGAGGTCACAGCAGCACTTGCAGTGTAGGTCCTCTCCTGTCGAAGATCAGGTGTCGAGTGATTGAACAGATAGAAAATGGTGGTCATATCCGCGTCGGTGCGTACCGTCACCGCCGGCGTACATCGTCATTGGCTCCTGGGACCCATAGGGTCCAATGTTAACCAATGCAGCATTGCGCCGCGGTCTTCAACCGCCTACTGCAACGTGTACAACGCCAACGCAGTTACCTCACATCCCATTGTCCCACTTTAGAGGTCAGGCAGCCGCCATTTCAAGGGCCCACATGGCTTAATTTTTAACTGCGTCACACATACCTAGGCCTAGCCTCAACACACATACAGGCCACTTTTCGGAATATGATTTGTGTACTTTGTAAGCTGTGTGTACGTACCTCTAAGTTGGTTGACGCTGTGCTCGCTGTTGTCCTTCATAGGCACCGTCCGCTGGGACATGTGAGGCGATGGCGGCATCCTCCGGTGTACCGACCGTTGGTGGACTTGTTGACAATGGAGGAGCGACATGTGATTATCACATACAGGCTTGACCGTGCCACAATCCAGGAACTGTGTACCCAGTTGGAGCCAGACCTGATGTCAGCAATCCGCCATCCCACAGGAATCCCCCCTCAAGTGCAGGTGCTGTCAGTGCTCCATTTCCTTGCAAGTGGGTCATTTCAAACAACAGTGGCCATAGCATCAGGGATGTCCCAGCCTATGTTTTCCAACGTATTGTCCAGAGTGTTGTCTGCCCTTCTGAAACACATGCGGAGCTACATAGTTTTTCCTCAGGTGGAGGATTTGCCTACAGTGAAAGGTGATTTCTATGCCCTGGGACACATCCCCAACATCATAGGTGCCATTGATGGGACCCATGTGGCTTTGGTCCCCCCACAGGAGTGAACAGATGTACAGAAACCGGAAGAGTTATCATTCCATGAATGTACAGATGGTATGTTTGGCAGACCAGTACATCTCCCATGTGAATGGCATGTTCCCTGGCTCAGTGCATTACGCCTACATCCTGTGGAATAGCAGCATCCCTTATGTGATAGGTCAACTCCAGAGGCACTGTGTGTGTCTATTAGGTGAGCACCTGGAAGCAAGACAGTGGGAATGGTTGTCTGGGTCTGGGGATATCCCTCCAGGTTAGTGCGTGTCTAACAGTTGTCCCTCGCCATTTGCAGGTGACTCTGGTTACCCCAAGCTGTCATGGCTACTGACTGCAGTGAAGAATCCCAGGACAAGGGCAGAGGAACGCTACAATGAGGCCCATGGGCGAACTAGGAGGGTGATCGAGCGGACCTTCAGCCTCCTGAAGGCCAGGTTCCGGTGCCTCCATATGACAGGTGGATCCCTATTCTACTCACCAAAGAAGGTGTGCCACATCATCGTGGCCTGCTGTATGCTTCACAACTTGGCTTTGCGACGACAGGAGCCTTTTCTGCAGGAGGATGGTCCAGATGGCGGTGTTGTGGCAGCTGTGGAGCCAGTGGACAATGAAGAGGAGGAAGCAGAGGAAGAAGACATGAACAACAGGGACTCAGTGATCCAGCAATATTTCCAGTGAGACACAGGTAAGAGTACAGAACTGTCTACTACATGTACTTTAACACTACTACCTCTCTACTGTCTGTCGTTTTCACCCAGTGTATGGTCACTGAGTTGTCACTTTCCCTTACGATTTCACAGATGTGGGTCCCACTGTGTGACATCTGCTTAGATTCCTCATGGACTAGAGCTGTGTGACATAGGTATGTTGACATTACAATTGAAAGAGCATTTTGTCACTGTAATTGCTAATACACTATTTCGAAATCACAGACAGGCTCCAGATTGTTTTGTGCTTTAAGTGTGTTTATTTAAGTGCTCAATATTGGAGCGGGTAGTGAAATGGTGAGGGGTGATGGCGGAGGAATGTCCATGGCAGAGGCCAGTCTATTAGTTTCACAGGTGCATTGCCCATATGGGCATAGGAAGTGGAGCTGGGGCAGTTTAAGTATGGACAGGGTGACAAAGTGGGACAGTAGGATGACAATCAGGGTGGTCTCATTTCTTGGCGGGGGTCTTGGCATCGTGCTCTGTCTTTGTCCTGGATCTCAGGGACCGTTTGCGGGGTGGTTCTCCCTCTGCAGGGGGTGGGGTGCTGGTGTGGTGGTCCTGTGGCGGTACCTCCTGTCCACTAGCGCCGGCGGAGGTGGTGGGCAGTTCATCGTCCATGCTAGTGTCAGGGGCCCCTTGTAGTGCCACAGTGTCCCTCCTGGTGTTGAGTACTTCCTTCAGCACCCCTACAATGGTGCCCAGGGTGGAGCTGATGGTTCTGAGTTCCTCCCTGAAGCCCATATAGTGTTCCCCCTGCAGGCGCTGGGTCTCCTGAAACTTGGCCAGTACCGTTGCCTGTCGTCTCCTGGGAGTGGTGGTAGGCTCCCATGATGGAGGAGAGGGCCTCGTCGAGAGTGGGTTCCCTTGGCCTGTCCGCCCCCTGTCGCACAGCAGCCCTCCCAGTTCCCCTGTGTTCCTGTGCCTCCGTCCCCTGGACCGTGTGCCCACTGCCACTGCCCCCAGGTCCCTGTTGTTGTTGGGGTGGTGGGTTAGCCTGGGTTCCCTGTAGTGGTGGACACACAGCTGATTGACGTGTCCTGGGGACGGAGGTATGGGCCAGCTGGGTGGGTGCTGTGCTGGTGTTTCCAGAGGGGGGAAGGTCTGTGGTGGCCTGGGACTGGGTGAGGGGAACCGACTGTCCCGAGGTCCCCGATGGGCCGGGCTGGTCATCTAGATCCAGTTGGACAGAGCTGCTGTCATCACTGTGGGCCTCTTCTGTTGGTGGTGTGGACATGTGTGGACCCTCCTGTCCGGTGATGTTGGGTAGGGGTCCTGCAGGGGTATAAAAGGATGGTTATTACATCTGTGTGTGCCATGGTGTGCAATGGGTGGGTGACCATGTACCCCAGTGCTTGCATTCCTGTGTTGGACCTTGTGTGATGATGGTTTACGGGGTTGTATGGGTATGTGCAGTGGGCATGCTTTAGTGATGGGTGTCCATGCTTTGTTGTTGCATGCAGGGCTTGGTGTTGGGATGGGTGGTTTGTGATGTTGGAACATATGTGAGGAGTTGGGGTGCGGGGGTGAGGGGTGAGGGTGAGGGTGGGGGTATGTGTTGGCATGCAGGTAGGGTGGGGGATATGATAATTAAGATTTGTCTTACCAGAGTCCATTCCTCCACCTACTCCTGCGAGGCCCTCAGGATGCAGTATCGCCTAGACCTGCTCCTCCCATGTTGTTAGTTGTGGGGGAGGAGGTGGGGGTCCGCCGCCAGTCCGCTGAACCGCCTGGTGGTGTCTTGAGACCACGGAATGCACCTTCTCCCGTAGGTCGTTCCACCTCTTCCTGATGTCCTCCCGATTTCTTGGGTGCTGTCCCACTGCCTTGACCCTGTCCACTATTCTTCGCCATAGCTCCATCTTCCTTGCAATGGATGTGTGCTGCACCTGTGATCCGAATAGCTGTGGCTCTACCCGGATGATTTCCTCCACCATGACCCTGAGCTCCTCCTCCGAGAATCTGGGGTGTCTTTGCCGTGCCATGGGGTGGTGTAGGTGATGTGTGGGGTGGAGTGTGTGGTGATGAGTGTGCTGATATGTAGTGGTGTGTTGTGTGAGGTGCGTGGAAGTTCTGTGGGTGATGGTGTTGTGTGCCTGTGGATGCTGTTGTTCTTGCTGGTGCTGTCTCTCTCTGACCATCTTTCTGAATTTTTTGTCGTAGGGGTTTGTGGGTGATGTGGGTGTGTGTTTTATATTGGATTGGGTGTGGGGGAGTGGTGTGTGTATGTGTATCAGGTGTGTGTATTTGGAATTGTCCAATGTGGCAGTGTTTTGTAAGAGTGTGTGTATTTTGAGCGCGGCGGTGTGTACCGCCAATGGAATACCGCGGTTGAAAGACCGCCGCGTGGATTCGTGTGTCGTGATAGTGTGGGCGTTTTTCTGTTGGCATGACGGTGGAGGTTTTGTTTTTGCCAGTTTATCACTGACCTTTGGTGTGGCGGACTTGTGTGGGTGTCTGAATATTGGCGGATTCCGAAATGTGGGTCATAATAGTTGTGGCGGTTTTCCGCGGCGGTGTGTTGGCGGTCTTCTGCACGGCGGTAAGCGGCTTTTACCGCCAATGTTGTAATGACCGCCTAAGTCTTTCATCACGGACAATGGACGGCAGGGCGAAATTACAGTTAGTCTGTGAAAATGGAGATTTTCTTACCTTCAGTGAAAGAAAGTCTTGATTTTATTAAAGACATGGAGGCAAGTATTATGCTATCTTCTCTTGCTTTAATCCAAATAGAAGCCAAGAAAAAACTACTACTCCTAGCAAACCTAGCTGGGAAAACTACAAAATCAACTCTGAATAAAGGAAAAATCCAAAGTAAAATAATGCATGCCAATAGAAGCGAAAAAAAGGCCTTCAAACGATAAATGACACTGAAAGTCTTTTCATCAAAATCCGGATGAAGCCTCGAATTGTGGAAACTTTGAAGTAAGGATCCCTTCTGCACAGTTGTAGGTAGATCAGGCAGAGCATCCCAATGTAGACGAGGAAAACTCCTAAGACGTCTGGTTGGTAGAGGTAGAAGTACCTGATCAAAAACAAAGGGAGGGTTAAAAGAGGAGAAAAGTGGCGGGATAATACTCCCCTCCGTGTCTTTAATAAAATCAAGACTTTCTTTCACTGAAGCTAAGAAAATCTCCATTTTATTACAAAACACGGAGGCTCCTATTATGCTAGTTCAAAGCATAGAAATCACAGAACTGGCAACATGAGAGACAGGTTTACAATAGAACGTTCTAAAGGTTGAGACAATTGACCAATCTGCCGATTTGAGAATGTCAACTAAACTCAAGCCTGCCCAAAAGGCCTTGGAAGCCATAGCTCCTCTAGTTGAATGAGCCCCAAAGACGGAAGTGTCAATACCTGCAAGGTTCATGATCCATTTTACCCAACGAGCTAAGGTAGTGGACGAGACAGTATTGTGAGGGGACCTAAAGGAGACGAGGAGTTGAGTGTCATGAAGGCTTTCTCAAATTGTTTGTTCTTGATATATATTCTCTCAAACAACTTCCCACACATAATTCAGCATGATCAGGAAAATACGGATAAAAAACTGACATTAGGTTAGTCTTTGATCTTTTTCGGACCTGAAAGAAAACACCTGCAGCAGTATACTGTACAGAAGTCACATCTAAAGCTCTAACATCGGAAATACGTTTGAGGGAAACTAGACAGAGGAGAATGGTAAGTTTAGCAGAAAGGAATTTGAGGGATAAGAGAGAATTAGGTTGTTGAGATAAAAGCAACTGCAAAATCACATTGACATCCCACATAGCATTATACTTAGGTAAAGGAGGTTCAGCAAAACGTACCCCCTTTAACAGCCGGCAAATTAGAGGCTGTTCACCGATTGGTTTATTGTTGATTCGAACATGTTCCGTGGAAATCGCAGACCTGTACATATTTACCGTCCTATATGCTCTACCCCGGGCTGCCACGGAGGCTAAAAAATTAACGATGAGAACTACATCCGCTGAAAAGGGATCGGTACCCCTGACCAGACACCAATTATGCCAAGCTGACCAGGCTGACTTGTACGCCTTGGTTGTGCCAGGAGCCCAGGCCTGGCGGATGAAGCTAGCAGATTCCTGCGAAATTCCTTAGATTCTCCAGGAAGACCCGAAACCATCCATGCCACTAGTTGAAGGGAATGATTGAGTACCAATTTGTGAGGTTGACCCATGGGATTCAACAAAAGAGAGGGGAAGAGAGGAAGGAGGACAGGGAAGTATATTAGCAATTCCAGAGCTGAAGGGAACCAGGGCTGTCCCTACCAAAAGGGGGTGATTAGTAAAATTCTGGTGGATTGGCGGTGAATCTGCGCCAAAACTCTGGAGATCATAATGAAAGGGGGAAAAGCATAATTTGTTTGATTGGACCAGTCCTGTTGAAAGGTGTTGAAAGCCAGCGCCTGAGGATCCGGTCGCCAACTGTAGAAGTGAGGGAGCTGGGAATTCAATGAGAGGCGAAGAGGTCGATCGAGAAAGGACCGAATCTGGAAAAAAGGTTTTTGAAAATGGAAGGGTGCAGCTGCCAATCGCTGGAGTCTTGAAGATATCTGGAACACCAATCTGCAATTGTGTTCATATTTCCTGGAATATATTCCGCTTTCAGAGAAATTTGATTTTGAAGACAAAATTCCCACAGACTCTTTGCTAACTCGGCAAGAGGTTTTGACCGCGTACCTCCGAGGTGATTTATGTATCTGACTGCCCGAGAGGTTGTCCATCCGGAGGAGAATAGAACAACTTACCTTGTCTTTGGCAAATGTTTGGATCGCAAAGGAACCTGCAAGAATCTCTAAACAATTTATATGCAGTGACAACTCCTCTCTTGACCATAGACCTCCAGTCGAGAACTGAGCACATCTTGCGCCCCAACCAGTCCGACTTGCATCGGATTCTAAGACAAGATGCATCTAGATGATCGAGCCACCATTGGAGTTCGACACAAGAATCGTGGTCTAGCGACACTAGGTCCTCATATCCGAAACCTTCGCGAAGGTGCCGAATTTTTAACCTCTGGAGCGCTCGATAATGAGGAGGACCTGGAAATATAGCCTGAATAGACGAGGCAAGGAGACCGATTATACAAGCGAATCCCTTGATTGTAAGTTGTGATTTGTTCAAAACCAATCCTATTTCTTTCTTTATTTGGGAAAACTTTTGAGATGGAAGGTGAAGGGTAGCCTTCACGGAATCTATGAGAATCCCTAGAAACTCCATCTGACGAGACAGAATAAGATTGGATTTTTCTCTGTTGATGAGAAAACCTAGACATTGAAGGAGAGAAACAAATTTGTCCATCAGAGTGGATCTGTCCTGGTGTAAAATAAGAAAATCGTCTAGGTAGACCATGATTCTGACACCTTGAGCTCTCGTGTGTCACCACTGGTTTAAACACCTTGGTAAAACACCATGGGGCTGGAGAAAGACCGAAGGGGAGGCATGGGAAGCGGAAGAATTGGTCCTTCCATTGAAATTGAAGACATTTCCTGAAGGACTGATGAATTGGGATGGAGAGATATGCATCTTGTAGATCTAAATGAACCATCCAATCGCTTTCTAGTAACGAGTCCCGAAGATGGAGGATAGTTTCCATCTTGAAGTGATGGTATACTACAAAATTGTTGAACAACTTTAAGTTTATAACCGGACAAAATCTTTTGTTCTTTTTTTGAACCAGAAATAGAGTACTTACAAACCCTGAAGGATGAGGGGAGCATACTTCTATTGCTTGTTTGAGAATGAGGGAGTGTATCTCTTTAGAGAGCAATTTGTCTTGTTCTGTCGAAAAAATCAAAGGTTTTGGAAGACAATGTTGGACTGGAGTGGAATAGAGCTCTATGCAATTACCTGAAACCGTTTGTAATACCCACGGATCTATTGTCAACATCTGCCAATTTGTTAGGAACAAGGCTGTCCGTCCTCCCACCAACAATGGACCAGAAGTGAGATCTCTTACCTGAGTTTTGAAAGCCTCTGGATCTGAAGCTACGTCTGAAGGAACGCTTCCTCTGAGTATAGAACTGTGGATGGAACTCCTGTTGATAGGAAGTGGAGCCTCTGGTCTGATTGACCGCACCCCTGTGGGTGAATCGGCCGGAAAAACAGCTCCTGCCTTTGCCGGCTCTGCCAAAAACACGCAAGTGAAATATCTTCTGCATAGATGACTGAGCTTTGTCAATTGATTGAAAGGTGGCCACGTATTTATTAAGCTCCTTAATAAAGGAGTCCCCCAAAAGAAGTCTATTGGCCTCAAGTCCTATTTCCTGGGAAGCGAGGTTGTTTAACCTGTTAGATGCGGGTGTCGGCCACTGGCCGACGCCCACACACCCTCCCTGGTGCGGGTCACGACCAGTGGCCGACACCAGGAAGGGTATTAATAATGCGGCCGCTTCCTGCTTTGATGGGGAAAACGGCCTTTCCCACGTTCGGGAAGGCCTCGTAAGAAAGGGTAGAGTCTCCCCTTTCCTACGAGGCCTTCCTGAAAGTGTTTCCTGGCCCCCGATCGCAGCACAGGGGATTTTTTTATTTTTTTAAAAAAATAAAATTAAAAAAAACAAAAAAAATGACCGGGGGTCACCCGTGGGCAGGGTGACCCCCTGTGGGGGCAATATTTTTTTTTAGATGTTGTAGGGTTTCCCTGGGGGTCATTTTGGCCCCCAAGGAAACCATACAACAACTAAAAAAATATATATATATATATAGATCTATATATATCTATGTAGATAGATATATCTAGGTACATGGATATATCTATAGATATATCTATGTAGATATATATATATATATATATATATATAGAGGTAGATCTATATCAATCAGAGAGATTTATAAAGCGCGCTACTCACCCGTGAGGGTCTCAAGGCGCTGGGGGGGGGGGCGGGGGGAGGGAAAGGGGCTGGGAGGTTCACTGGTCGAAAAGCCAGGTTTTGAGGCCCTTCCTGAAAAGAAGTAGGTTTTGGGTCTTGCGAAGGTGGGTTGTGAGGGCGTTCCAGGTTTTGGGTGCAAGGTAGGAGAAGGATCTGCCCCCGGTGGTGGTGTGTTTGATGCGGGGGACAGAGGCGAGAGAGAGGTCAGCTGAGCGGACGTTTCGTGTGGGGGTGTGGAAGGTGACTCTCGTTGAGGTAGGCAGGGCCTGTGTTGTGGAGTGATTTGTGTGCGAGGATGAGGATCTTGAAGGTGATCCTTTTGTCAATGGGGAGCCAGTGGAGGGATTTGAGGTGTGGAGAGATGTGTTCGTGTCGGCGGAGGTCGAGGATGAGTCGTGCTGCTGAGTTCTGGATGCGTGTAGTTTGCGCTTGAGTTTTAGAGTGGTGCCGGCGTAGAGGGCGTTTCCGTAATCAAGCCTGCTGCTGATGAGTGCGTGAGTGACAGTTTTTCTGGTCTCTGTGGGGATCCATTTGAATGTTTTTCAGTATACGGAGTGTGTTGAAGCATGAGGAGGTGAGAGCGTTGATTTGTTGGGTCATCGAGAGGGAGGAGTCTAGGATGATGCTGAGGTTGCGTGCGTGGTTGGCGGGGGTGGGTGCAGGGCCTAGCGTGGTGGGCCACCATGAGGGGTCCCAGGTGTTTTTGTGTGGGCCAAAGAGGATTATTTCGGTTTTGCTTGAGTTGAGTTTCAGGTGGTTGGCTGTCATATATATATCACTTTTGTCAATATGTGTGTGGTTTCCCTGGGGGGAAAAGGGTCCGACTTGTCTAGTGGCAGTTTTAGTGCCATAAAGAAGCGCAGAAGGTTTATATGCCTACTGCAAAGAGCAAATCTGTATTTTATGTAAATAGCTGAGTACATTAGTAAAGTCTATGGAGAGATGAAGGGCACTTTTGCTGGGTGGTAATGAGGGAATCCGAGGAGGAGGGAGTGGGAGCACCAATAATGATTGTTGGACTGGGCGCAGGAGGTGCTAAAGACTGTGACGAATGGTATGTGACAAGGTGTTTTTTGAGTGTCTTGAAAGTACGTGCTGATTGAGGGAAGAAGCGCAGGTAAGGTGGCCTCTATTGTTGCACGTATCTCACACACCATCGATTTTGTGACTGTCTACGTAGGCTAGTGTTTTAGAGCAACAGTTTAGCCAATAGCAGAGATGGCATCTTGGTGGATGACTGCTGCCTGCACTCGGGTTATAGAGGACCGCTCTGACATAGGATCAGAGACTGAGACATCAGATACTGAGACAGCATCTGAGGGATAGGACAATGGAGCAGACTCTGGGAGTGATTTTTCAGTCAGAGGAGTCCCATTCGATAACTCCTCTTCCAGTACATTATGAGGGAGGTGATGAGGACAGTCCTGCTGTCCCTTCGCAAGCTGTTCGTGCAACTGGGTAATAGTGGGTTAGGCCAACCCAGAGAGCAGGTGAATGCGGCGGCAAGCAGAGAGAGAGTGCTCTCTTGGGAGCTCCCAAATTTAGTTCAGCACCAAATTCCACCACCCAAATCTTATTGTGGAGACATCAAAATTATCTATGGCAAAACAAACTGGTTTTGTAAGGCAGGCACCTGTGTTTTTGGTCCTGGATTCGGCGGCCATATAGAGAAACACACTAAACCCAAACATTTCTAGAAACTAGACATTCGGGGGAGTCCACAGAGGTGTGACTTGTGTGGATTCCCTAAAGTTTTCTTACCCAGAATACCCTGCAAAGCTGAAATGTTGAAAAAAAACTCAATTGTTCTCGCATTTCTGTCACACAAACTACAGGAATATGCTGGGATCCACAACATTCCTACCACCCAGTGACTCCTCACCTGTCCTGATAAAAACACTATCCCAATTGAGTGCCTACACCTAGTGCCTGTGTCAGGAATGGATCACCCCAGGGTCAACAGCTGCCTCACGTAAGGACCAACATTGACCGTTGTGTGATCTATTCCTGTCGCAGGCACCAGGCCTAACCACACAAGTGAGGTATCATATTTATCGGGAGACTTGGGGGAACGCTGGGTGGAAGGAAATTTGTGGCTCCTCTCAGATTCCAGAACTTTCTGTCACCGAAATGTGAGGAAAACGTGTTATTTTAGCCACATTTTGAGGTTTGCAAAGGATTCTGGGTAACAGAACCTGGTCCGAGCCCCACAAGTCACCTCATCTTGGATTTCCCTGGGTTTCTAGTTTTCAAAAATGTGCTGGTTTGCTAGGTTTCCCCAGGTGCCGGCTGAGCTAGAGGCCAAAATCCACAGGTAGGCACTTCGCAAAAAACACCTCTGTTTTCTTCCAAAAATTTGGATGTGTCCACGTTGCGCTTTGGGGCGTTTCCTGTCACGGGCGCTAGGCCTACCCACACAAGTGAGGTATCATTTTTATCGGGAGACTTGGGGGAACGCTGGGTGGAAGGAAATTTGTGGCTCCTCTCAGATTCCAGAACTTTCTGTCACCGAAATGTGAGGAAAACTTGTTTTTTTAGCCACTTTTTGAGGTTTGCAAAGGATTCTGGGTAACAGAACCTGGTCCGAGCCCCGCAAGTCACCCCTCCTTGGATTCCCATAGGTCTCTAGTTTTCAGAAATGCACAGGTTTGGTAGGTTTCCCTAGGTGCCGGCTGAGCTAGAGGCCAAAATCTACAGGTAGGCACTTCGCAAAAAACACCTCTGTTTTCTTCCAAAAATTTGGATGTGTCCACGTTGCGCTTTGGGGCGTTTCCTGTCGCAGGCGCTAGGCCACCCACACAAGTGAGGTATCATTTTTATCGGGAGACTTGGGGGAACGCTGGGTGGAAGGAAATTTGTGGCTCCTCTCAGATTCCAGAACTTTCTGTCACCGAAATGTGAGGAAAACTTGTTTTTTTAGCCACTTTTTGAGGTTTGCAAAGGATTCTGGGTAACAGAACCTGGTCCGAGCCCCGCAAGTCACCCCTCCTTGGATTCCCATAGGTCTCTAGTTTTCAGAAATGCACAGGTTTGGTAGGTTTCCCTAGGTGCCGGCTGAGCTAGAGGCCAAAATCTACAGGTAGGCACTTCGCAAAAAACACCTCTGTTTTCTTCCAAAAATTTGGATGTGTCCACGTTGCGCTTTGGGGCGTTTCCTGTCGCAGGCGCTAGGCCACCCGCACAAGTGAGGTATCATTTTTATCGGGAGACTTGGGGGAACGCTGGGTGGAAGGAAATTTGTGGCTCCTCTCAGATTCCAGAACTTTCTGTCACCGAAATGTGAGGAAAACTTGTTTTTTTAGCCACTTTTTGAGGTTTGGAAAGGATTCTGGGTAACAGAACCTGGTCCGAGCCCCGCAAGTCACCCCTCCTTGGATTCCCCTAGGTCTCTAGTTTTCAGAAATGCACAGGTTTGGTAGGTTTCCCTAGGTGCCGGCTGAGCTAGAGGCCAAAATCTACAGGTAGGCACTTCGCAAAAAACACCTCTGTTTTCTTTCAAAAATTTGGATGTGTCCACGTTGCGCTTTGGGGCGTTTCCTGTCGCAGGCGCTAGTCCTACCCACACAAGTGAGGTATCATTTTTATCAGGAGACTTGGGGGAACGCTGGGTGGAAGGAAATTTGTGGCTCCTCTCAGATTCCAGAACTTTCTGCCACAGAAATGTGAGGAACATGTGTTTTTTTTAGCCACATTTTGAGGTTTGCAAAGGATTCTGGGTAACAGAACCTGGTCCGAGCCCCGCAAGTCACCCCTCCTTGGATTCCCCTAGGTCTCTAGTTTTCAGAAATGCACAGGTTTGGTAGGTTTTCCTAGGTGCCGGCTGAGCTAGAGGCCAAAATCTACAGGTAGGCACTTCGCAAGAAACACCTCTGTTTTCTTCCAAAAATTTGGATGTGTCCACGTTGTGCTTTGGGGCGTTTCCTGTCGCGGGCGCTAGGCCTACCCACACAAGTGAGGTATCATTTTTATCGGGAGACTTGGGGGAACGCTGATTGGAAGGAAATTTGAGGCTCCTCTCAGATTCCAGAACTTTCTGTCACCGAAATGTGAGGAAAACTTGTTTTTTTAGCCACTTGTTGAGGTTTGCAAAGGATTCTTGGTAACATAACCTGGTCAGAGCCCCACGAGTCACCCCATCTTGGATTCCCCTAGGTCTCTAGTTTTCATAAATGCACAGGTTTGGTAGGTTTCCCTATGTGCCTGCTGAGCTAGAGGCCAAAATCTACAGGTAGGCACTTTGGAAAAAACAGCTGTGTTTTCTATAAAAAAAAATAAGATGTGTCCATGTTGTGTTTTGGGGCATTTCCTGTCGCGGGCACTAGGCCTACCCACACAAGTGAGGTATCATTTTTATCGGGAGACTTGGGGGAACATAGAATAGCAAAACAAGTGTTATTGCCCCTTATCTTTCTCTACATTTTTTCCTTCCAAATATAAGAGAGTGTGTAAAAAAGACGTCTATTTGAGAAATGCCCTGCAATTCACATGCTAGTATGGGCACCTCGGAATTCAGCGATGTGCAAATAACCACCGCTCCTCAAAACCTTATCTTGATCCCATTTTGGAAATGCAAAGGTTTTCTTGATACCTCTTTTTCACTCTTCATATTTCAGCAAATGAATTGCTGTATACCCAGTATAGAATGAAAACCAACTGCAGGGTGCAGCTCATTTATTGGCTCTGGGTACCTAGGGTTCTTGATGAACCTACAAGCCCTTTATATCCCCGCAACCAGAAGAGTCCAGCAGACAAAACGGTATATTGCTTTCAGAAATCTGACATCACAGGAAAAAGTTACAGAGTAAAACATAAAGAAAAATGGCTGTTGTTTTCAGCTCAATTTCAATATTTTTTTATTTCAGCTGTTATTTTCTGTAGGAAAACCTTGTAGGATCTACACAAATGACCCCTTGCTGAATTCAGAATTTTGTCTAGTTTTCAGAAATGTTTAGCATTCCGGGATCCAGCATTGGTTTCACACCCATTCCTGTCACTAACTGGAAGGAGGCTAAAAGCACCAAATATAGTAAAAATGGGGTATGTCCCAGTAAAATGCCAAATTTGTGTTGAAAAATGTGGTTTTCTGATTCAAGTCTGCCCGTTCCTGAAAGGTGGGAAGATAGTGATTTCAGCACCAGACACCCTTTGTTGATGGCATTTTCAGGGAAAAAACCACAAGCCTTCTTCGGCAGCCCTTTTTTCAAATTTTTTTGGAAAAAGCAAAATTTTCACTGTATTTTGGCTATTTTCTTGGTCTCCTCCAGGGGAAACCACAAACTCTGGGTACCATTAGAATCCCTAGGATGTTGGAAAAAAAGGACGTAAATTTGGTGTGGTTAGCTTATGTGGACAAAAAGTTATGAAGCCCTAAGCGCGAACTACCCCAAATAGCCAAAAAAGGGCTCAGCACTGCGGGGGGGAAAAGGCCCAGCAGCTAAGGGGTTAACTTGGGATAAATTTTTTATAAAATACTTTTCCGTCTTTCCTGTGCCATAGAAGCATTCGTGTTACCAGGGAGGCAAATCGCCATTTGGGCCCAATTTGAAAGAACGACCGGGTCAACTTTCTTGCCCTCCATCCTGGCTTCTTCAGCCAAATCCAAGATTCTTGTAAGAGGACTGGAAAGATCCAATAATCTCTCCTGGCAGTTGGTCCAGGCCCTGTCTACCCCTTTTTTGGGGTCCTTCCCAAACTTCGTAAAGAACATCAGCATGTTTGGGTCAATCAGCGGAGTGGCGGTTATATTATTAGGAAGGGAAGGTCTGGGACATTCCGATTTCAACCTGTTACGCACCAGTTTGTCTAATGGTTGGCGTAACTTCTTGGAGACGTACGCCGCCACATGTTCGCAGAGAGTCCACTCAGTGGATTTAGGGTGACGGATAAGCGTAGGATCAAACATAGGTTGACCTGCAAAATCCAATAAGGAATCATTATTGTCATTTGATTTTGATGACTCTCCCAGTACATCTAGAGAAGTTTTACGCCTCGTCTCCACAGGCCCTGACCAGATCATTATGTCTGGATCATCCTTATCCATGTCTGTATGCCCCATATCATCATCTGTATCTCCCAAGCGAGAAATCTGAATGGGGAAGGTAACATTAGAGGAAGTACTTGGTTGAGTAGAGGAGTTTTTTAAAGGAGAGTCCGAATTAGAGGCTACATTGTCTACTTTTCGTTTTTTTATCTTCTTGGAAGCAGGAGATGAGACATCAAAGGACAAAAGTTTTGTAACTGAGGGTTCAAAGGTCTTTGAAAAATCAGAAATTGAGGTTGAGACAGCTTTCTGAACGGAATCCTTAATAAAGAAATCCAAAATCTCTTTAAAATGTTGAGCCTCTTCATCATCAGAATTTTTTTCCATTTTTAAGATTTATAAAATATATAAAAACTAATAAATAATTAATTAATAATTTTCTGGTAGCAAATAATTACAAGGAAAACACAAAACAGTATAAAAATTATGTTTAGAGAGTAATGAGTTAAGAGGCTTGAAAGGCAGAACCAGGAAGTGGATCTCCGTGTGAAAAAAAAACAGTTCAGAATCAATAGGAGGCGTGGTTCAGCACTCCTATGTCAGCGAGCGTTGAGAAAGCAGCAGCCCGAGGGAAAAGAACGAATAAGGGCTTGTCTGCGCGGGGATTCCCCAGATTAAGGAGCTGTCACGCTTGAAAGAGAGCCGCAGAGCGAAGCGGAGTAATAGCTGACTCCAGAACAGCTGATTGCCTGAAGCGCTGATTGCCTGAAGCGCTGACGAGCCAGTAAGAGTGTAACGGCCGAAACAAGGCCGTTATGCAGCGCGCGCTGAGGGCGCTCGGTTTAGAATGTTATGAGCGTGGAAACGAAATGAGCAAAAACAAAGAAAGTTTATGCAAACGTTAAAAAGCAAAATAAATAAATACTTTAAAATACCATAAATTACAGTAAAACGAACTATAACATGAAAGATTTGTATAAGAGTAGGAGTAATAAAGATAGTACTTATCTTGACTGCGAGCAGCAAGAAAAGAGGACTTGTTGCTCTCAGTCAAGATGTTTATACCTCCCTGTTATCCTGATTGGTTACTTCTTTATGACATGTATTTTGTAGTTTTCCCAGCTAGGGTTGCTGGGAGTTATAGTTTTTTTTGGCTGCTATTTGGATTAAAGCAAGAGAAGATAGCATAACAGAAGCCTCCGTGTTTTGTAATAAAATTACGGACGGATGGTCACCCTAATTCAGGAAATGGAGAATACTACTCGGAAGCCAGTGTTATATACCTGCCTGTCTTGTCTGAAGGTTTGATGGGGCTCTAGTAGTGCCCCTTCTGCCTCTGTTAACAGCTGAGCACGTGCCCTTCTTTTGTTTCAATGGGCTGCTCTAATTCTCAGTCGAGCAGATCCGTGCATCTTATTTTCTGACACGTAGAAAGCTAGAGACACAAACGTCAGGCAATGCATAAGAAAAGCCTTCGAACTGAGAGCGCCCACTAAAGAACTACAATCACTATGACCTGTTCAGCCACACGTTTTAGAAAATAGTAAGCTTTAAACTCAAGCTGCAGGCACTGTTCAATGCGAGAAACCCAAACTACTACTTTAGCATCCTCTGACATTTTGATCTGCCAATACCCTACAGTCAAATCAAAGGTGCTTAGATACTTGGCAGATGTCAGTGTATCTATAAGCTCATCTGCCCTGGGTATAGGGTGAGCATCTGTTTTGGTTACTGCATTAAGACCCCTATAGTCCACACAAAACCGCATTTCTCTCTTTCCTTCTTTGCTATGCGGTGTGGGGACAAGCACCACTGGGCTGGCCCAGGGGCTATCAGAAGCCTCAATAACTCCACCAAGTTCTGTTACCCAGAATCCTTTGCAAACCTCAAAATTTGGCTAAAAAACACTTTTTCTTCACATTTCGGTGACAGAAGGATCTGGAATCTGAGAGGAGCCACAAATGTCCATCCACCCAGCGTTCCCTCTAGTCTCCCGATAAAAATTATACCTCACTTGTGTGGGTAGGCCTGGTGCCCGCGACAGGAAAAGCCCCAAAACACAACGTGGGCACATCACATTTTTCCGCAGAAAACAGAGGTGTTTTTTGCAAAGTGCCTACCTGTGGATTTTGGCCTCTAGCTCAGCCGGCACCTAGAGAAACCTACCAAACCTGTGCATTTTTGAAAACTAGAGACCTAGGGTAATCCAAGATGGGGTGACTTGTGGGGCTCTCACCAGGTTCTATTACCCAGAATCCTTTGCAAACCTCAAAATATGGCTAAAAAACACTTTTTCTTCACATTTCGGTGACAGAAGGATCTGGAATCTGAGAGGAGCCACAAATGTCCATCCACCCAGCGTTCCCTCTAGTCTCCCGATAAAAATGATACCTCACTTGTGTAGGTAGGCCTGGTGCCCGCAACAGGAAAAGCCCCAAAACACAACATGGGCACATCACATTTTTCCACAGAAAACAGAGGTGTTTTTTGCAAAGTGCCTACCTGTGGATTTTGGCCTCTAGCTCAGCCGGCACCTAGAGAAACCTACCAAACCTGTGCATTTTTGAAAACTAGAGACCTAGGGTAATCCAAGATGGGGTGACTTGTGGGGCTCTCACCAGGTTCTATTACCCAGAATCCTTTGCAAACCTCAAAATTTGGCTAAAAAAAACACTTTTTCCTCACATTTCGGTGACAGAAAGTCATGGAATCTGAGAGGAGCCACAAATGTCCTTCCACACAGCATTCCCCCAAGTCTCCCGATAAAAACAATACCTCACTTGTGTGGGTAGGCCTAGTGCCCGTGACAGGAAATGCCCCAAAACACAACGTGGACACATCACATTTTTCCACAGAAAACAAAGGTGTTTTTTGTAAATACCTTTTTAGGCATTTTCTTACTGGTGAAGTCATTAAGAAGGGCTGCAACTGAGCCATAGTTCTTAATGAACCTCCTGTAATACCCAGTGAGACCTAAGAAGGCTCTGACCTGGGTCTGTGTAGTAGGGGGAGCCCAGTCCATAATGGTCTGAATCTTCCCCTGTAGTGGTTCAATCTGTTCTCCACCTACCAGGTGGCCCAGATAAACCACTTTCCCCTGCCCTAGCTTGCATTTTGAAGCCTTGATAGTTAGGCCTGCCTTTTGCAGGGTCTCCAAAACTTTCCAGAGGTGGACCACGTGGTCATCCCAGGTGGAGCTAAACATAGCAATATCATCTAAGTATGCTGCACTGAAAGCGTCCAAGCCTTGAAGGGCTGTATTCACCAGCCTCTGAAAAGTGACCGGTGCATTTTTCAAACCAAAGGGCGTAACTGTGAATTGATAATGTCCTCCTATGGTAGAAAATGCAAGTTTTGCTTTAGCATCCTCTGACATTTTGATCTGCCAATACCCTGCAGTCAAATCAAAGGTGCTTAGATACTTGGCAGATGTCAGTGTATCTATAAGCTCATCTGCCCTGGGTATAGGGTGAGCAACTGTTTTGGTTACTGTATTAAGACCCCTATAGTCCACACAAAAACCACATTTCTCTCGTTCCTTCTTTGCTATGCGGTTTGGGGACAAGCACCACTGGGCTGGCCCAGGGGCTATCAGAAGCCTCAATAACTCCACCAGGTTCTGTTACCCACAATCCTTTGCAAACCTCAAAATTTGGCTAAAAAACACTTTTTCCTCATATTTCGGTGACAGAAAGTTCTGGAATCTGAGAGGAGCCACAAATTTCCATCCACCCAGCGTTCTCTCAAGTCTCCCAATAAAAATGATACCTCACTTGTGTGGGTAGGCCTAGTGCCCGCGACAGGAAAAGCCCCAAAACACAACGTGGGCACATCACATTTTTCCACAGAAAACAGAGGTGTTTTTTGCAAAGTGCCTACCTGTGGATTTTGGCCTCTAGCTCAGCCGGCACCTAGGGAAACCTACCAAACCTGTGCATTTTTGAAAACTAGAGACCTAGGGTAATCCAAGATGGGGTGAGTTGTGGGGCTCTCACCAGGTTCTATTACTCAGAATCCTTTGCAAACCTCAAAATTTGGCTAAAAAAACACTTTTTCCTCACATTTCGGTAACAGAAAGTTCTGGAATCTGAGAGGAGCCACAAATGTCCTTCCACCCAGCATTCCCCCATGTCTCCCGATAAAAACAATGCATCACTTATGTGGGTAGGCCTAGTGCCCGCGACAGGAAATGCCCCAAAACACAACGTGGACACATCACATTTTTCCACAGAAAACAAAGGTGTTTTTTGTAAATACCTTTTTAGGCATTTTCTTACTGGTGAAGTCATTAAGAAGGGCTGCAACTGAGCCATAGTTCTTAATGAACCTCCTGTAATACCCAGTGAGACCTAAGAAGGCTCTGACCTGGGTCTGTGTAGTAGGGGGAGCCCAGTCCATAATGGTCTGAATCTTCCCCTGTAGTGGTTCAATCTGTTCTCCACCTACCAGGTGGCCCAGATAAACCACTTTCCCCTGCCCTAGCTTGCATTTTGAAGCCTTGATAGTTAGGCCTGCCTTTTGCAGGGTCTCCAAAACTTTCCAGAGGTGGACCACGTGGTCATCCCAGGTGGAGCTAAACACAGCAATTTCATCTAAGTATGCTGCACTGAAAGAGTCCAAACCTTGAAGGGCTGTATTCACCAGCCTCTGAAAAGTGACCGGTGCATTTTTCAAACCAAAGGGCGTAACTGTGAATTGATAATGTCCTCCTATGGTAGAAAATGCAAGTTTTGCTTTAGCATCCTCTGACATTTTGATCTGCCAATTACCTGCAGTCAAATCAAAGGTGCTTAGATACTTGGCAGATGTCAGTGTATCTATAAGCTCATCTGCCCTGGGTATAGGGTGAGCATCTGTTTTGGTTACTGTATTAAGACCCCTACAGTCCACACAAAACCGTATTTCTCTCTTTCCTTCTTTGCTATGCGGGTTGGGGACAAGCACCACTGGGCTGGCCAGGGGCTATCAGAAGCCTCAATAACTCCACCAGGTTCTGTTACCCACAATCCTTTGCAAACCTCAAAATTTGGCTAAAAAACACTTTTTCCTCATATTTTGGTGACGGAAAGTTCTGGAATCTGAGTGGAGCCACAAATTTCCATTCACCCAGCGTTCCCTCAAGTCTCCCGATACAAATGATACCTCACTTGTGTGGGTAGGCCTAGTGCCCGCGACAGGAAAAGCTCCAAAACACAACGTGGACACATCACATTTTTCCACAGAAAACAGAGGTGTTTTTTTAATCCTTTGCAAACCTCAAAAGTTGGCTAAAAAAACACTTTTTCCTCACATTTCGGTGACAGAAAGTTCTGGAATCTGAGAGGAGCACAAATATCCTTCCACCCAGCTTTCCCCAAGGCTCCCGATAAAAATGATACCTCACTTGTGTGGGTAGGCCTAGTGCCCGCGACAGGAATGGATCACACATGGGTCAATGGTAGTCCTTGCATGACGGCTACTGTTAACCCTGGAGTGATCCATTCCTGAAGCAGGCACTAGGCGCAGGCACACAAGCGGGGTTGTGTTTTTACTTTGCAGGGTATTCTGGGTAAGACAACTTTGTTAAATCCAAACACGCCACACTTACGTGGGCTGCCTTGGGTGTCTAGTTTTCAGAAATGTCTGTGTTTGGTAGGTTTCCCTATATGGCTGCCGAGCCCAGGACCAAATACTTAGGTGACTGTCTTAAAAAACAAGGCTGTTTTGTGGTAGGTAATTTTAATGTCTCCACAATCCGTTTTAGATACTTCCCTGTTGTGGTCACTTGCCCACTCACTAAAGTGAGGCAGTTTTTCACTGGAGACTTAGTGGAACTTTTGGCTCCCTACAGATCCCTGGACTCCTGCTCATTGGAATGCAAGGCAAATGTGTTTTTTAAGCACATTTTGTGATTTAAAGGGGATACTGGGTGAAGGAAAACTGGTGAGAGCCACGCAAGTCCTGCACCCTTGGACTCACCTGGTACTAGTTTGTTAGAGTTAACCCACCAGTCACACTGGTTGGTTTTAGCACCTCCAGAAATTATGGTTTCAAAGCATGAATACTTAGCAAAGTATCTAAATATTGAAACCAAGCATTCAGAAGGTGGGCCATAAAGCCGCGTCCAGGCACCAACCTCTTAAAGGTCCATTCACACGCCATTCACGCACAACAAACAACCCTTTCATACCGCCGGCCACAGGCCCAATCTAACCAATCACTGCACTCACATTAACTTACCGCTGCCAGACAAGGGCCCATCACATTAACACGCCACAGAATGGAATAAGTTTGACTACATTTTACCACCTGCCAAGTAATTGCCTCCTTCTTCCGTGACATTACCAAATGCATGCGTAACGAACCTTTACTAATGACTCCTGTGACAGCCACCCGAGGCTCAGGAAGACATTTTTTTCATGCGCCTTTAACGCACTCTCTGCTAAATCCAACTCCTTCCAGTTTGTGGATGCAAGTTGGGGGTGTCCGAGTTTGCTGTACAAAGCGATTCCTCGAACTGAGTGAGCATATCTACCTTTGAAACTAAGGGAGACATGCTGGGGATTTCTCATGATGTTCCCTAAAGAGAAGGTCATAGGCTATGAAAAAGGGTAGTGTTTGGCACACAGGGGAGTCCATGAGAACGTAGCATATGTCCCAGCCAACATTATGTGCAGTGATGTGACTGTAATGCACTTATAAAGCAAACTGAACATCTACTAAGTTCTGATGGAGGATGAACATGAAAAGCAGGTCAAACACTGACCTATTCAAGTCATTCTCCTTCAGTGCTGGGATGGCACCAATGGGTTTGAATCCATAGGTGTAGTTGATGTACATCTGTACGACCTTTACTATCTGCCTTCTACCTGTGCAATATCCCTGTGGAGGCACACCTACCATAAGCTTTCCTTACCCATTCATGTCTCTGTTCTCATCAGAGTCCTGACTAATCCTGTATAATTGCCAAGTGAACCTATACTAGTTTGTGGATACAAGTTATGGGTTTCCAAGTATGCTGTACAAAGTGATTCCTCGAACTGAGAGAGCATATCTACTGTTGAAAGTAAGGTAGACATGCTGGTGAAGAAAGGGTACTCCATGACAATGTGGCATATGTTCTGTCCACTAGTATATGCAGTAGGGGGAATATAATGCATGTTAATTGAACAGAACACCTACCATGTTCTGACCGTGGATTTAGCTCTTAAGCAGTCGAAAAGGAAGTCCATGATGAAGTAGATGAAATCAAATTCTGTGGCTCCTTGCCTAACGAAGCAGTGGACCATGGTCGTTCGGTATCCATGCACTGCCACTGAAAGGATTACCCAAGGGCAGCTCAACCTCAGTCGATTTCCCAGAACTTTGCTTTGGTATGATACAACGTAAAGCAAGTAGGGATACAGAGGCCTGGTTGTGATGGACGCTGTGGACAGTAATACTGACTCTCCTGCCGCTTTCCATGCTTCGAGCACACTTTACAGCGACAACATGGACGATCTTTTTTGGGTGTTTTAGGAATGCGATCAGCAAAGTGTCGCTCCTGCAGCCTTGCCACATCCTCCAGAACATATGAGGTAGAGGCTGCTGCTGCTTTTGTAACAGCAGTGAGGCTTTCAATTACAGACAACTGGAAGTCAAGGAAAGTCATGAGTCTTCCTGTGGTTGTCTGATGGTAAACAACATATGCATTATATGTTGCCATCTGAATCAGGTGGGTAAACAGTTTCTTGTGTATGGTTGAAGAACCTGGCCGTTCTTGTCTACTCCACCCATGTACTTATTGTAATCAAGTATACAGATGGGCTTGTGGACTTTGGCCATCTGACCCCAAACTGTGATGGGAGAAGTGCTCTCATCATGAATTGTAGTGAGCACGTATTCATTACGCCTATCCAAGAACTTGACTGCGAGCAGTTCGTTAAAATGCAATGCAGTACTCTCTGATTTCTGGAGGTTCTTGGAAACAAGCTCCTGCGGGAATCCTTTGCGGTTACAACAAACTGTACCGCAGGCCACAGTGCCAGCTTTGTAGAGCTCACTGAACAGCTCTACTCCTGTCTAGAAATTGTCCACATAAAGGTTATAACATTTGTAAAGAAGTGGCTGGACAAGTTCCCATACAATCTTACCTGTGACCCCTAACGCGGGAGGGCAACCTACAGGGTTTAGGGTAGAATCCTTCCCTGTCTACACTCTCAACTGTACACATAGCCAGAAGAGCTCTCACACAGCATGTACAGCTTTATGCCATAGCAAGCTCTTTTGCTCACAATGTACTGTCTGAAAAGCAGCCGTCCTTTCTACAGGATCAAGGACTCATCGACTGCTATATTCTTTCCAGGAGTATAGATCTCTGGAAACCTGGCAGACAAATGTTCCACAACAGGCCGAATTTTGAACAACCTGTCATGGTCTGGATGGTCCTAGGGCAATGCAGCAGAATTGTCATTGAGATGCAGCATGCGCTGCAGTAGCAAAAAACGATCTCTGCTCATGTATGGTGCGAAGATGGGAGTTACCCAAACCGTGCGAGTCGTCCAGTAGGACTGCAAGGTGGGTTTCTGCACTAATCCCATTTTGAGCGTAAGACCCAAAAATATCTTCAACTCCGCCAGTGAAATGGGAGTCCACTGGCGTGCCCTAGAATGGGGCCCTAGAGTGCCTCGACGCTCCCTCAGAAATTGGTCTGCACGCAAATTTGTTTGCTGCACAATTTACTGAAGGAAGTCAACATCCAAAAATAGATGGATGTAGTCGACTGGCAAAATGTTAGCTGTATCGACTTTACATCCAGCGTCACCAGTAAACAGTGGAATTTGGGGATGAACTAAACAGGGAGCTGCCAAGAGAGCACTCTCTCTGTGCTTGCGGCCGCAAGCACCTGCTCTCTGGGTTCGGCTAACCCAATGTTGTCCCGCTGCACAGAATGTGCTTGCGAAGGGACAGCACAGCTGTCGTCATTGTCTCCTTCAGACTCACTGGAAGAGGTGTCGTCGGATGGGACTCTGCCGACAGAAAAATCACTCCCAGATTCTGCCCCATTGTCCTCTCCCTCAGATGCCATCTCAGTATCTGCTGGCTCCGTCTCTTGGCCTACATCAGAACTGTCCTCCATACTCCGAGTCAGGGCTTGATCAGCAGTCATCCAACGAGACGCCATCTCTGCTACTGGCTAAACTGTCCCTCTAAATTACTAGCCTACGTAGAAGGCAGATAGTCACAAAATGGCTTGTAGGTCTGTTTGATGTGTACAATAGGAAATGTCGTCACCTTACCTTCGCTTCTTCTCCAATTCGGCAGATTCTCTGAAAACACTGAAAAAAACAAAAAAGAATGTATTACTTCACCTTACCACATACCCATCATCACAGCCTTCAGCGCTCGTGGCACCTAGTGCTACAGTCATTTTTGGTGCGCTACCTTCCATTACCTCCTCTTCTAATTCCCTCAGTACCACCTAGCAAAAGTGCCGCTCATATCTCCATAGTCCACCTCGCATAACATTTGTTTTAAAGCGCAGGTAACGCTTGCCTTTACTAATCCACTCAGCTAAATACATATAAATGTATATCCTTTTCAGCAGGACAATAAACCATCTGCGCTACTTTATGGCAACTGCCACTAGAGAAAAGACATACATGCATGCGCATATATATATATATATATTTTGTGAACAGGAATCTCACCACACTCCACGAGGTTCAAATTGACATGTTTTATTGCAAGCAACAGCCACCTACGCGTTTCGACTATCAAGGAGTCTTGATCACGGTAAATGAGTCCCTCTTTTCTTTCATTTTTTATACGTGCAATAAAACATGTAAATTTGAACCTCGTGAAGTGCGGTGAGATTCTTGTTCACAAAATATTTTCGAGGTTGGTCTCCTCCGTCACCGAGCACCGGCAGTGGAGTGTGCCGTGCAACAATCTTTTGACTAATTTGTGTTGTGTATATAAAGAAATATATATATATATATATACAGAGAGAGAGAGAGAGAGAAAGCAAGACACTAAAGGGGTGATTCTAACCCCGGCGGTCGGCGGAGAGGCGGCGGTCGGACCGCGAACAGACCGGCGGTCCAAAAAATGGCATTCTGACCGCGGCGGTCACCGCCGCGATCGACCGCCACTTTCCCACTCCGACCGCCACGGCGGTCATGACCGACGGGCTGGAGTTTGCGCACTCCGGCCCGGCGGTCGACCCAAGACCGCCAACCGCATCATGACCCTGCTTACCGCCGCGGTTTTTGGCGGTCGGGAACCGCCATGCGAACCATGGCGGTAGGCACTATCGGGGCCAGGGAATTCCATCCCTGGCACTGATAGGGGTCTCCCCCACCCCCCACTACCCCCCACTAGTCCCCCCCCCCACACCCTCCACCCCCTGCCACCCCCCAGAGATGTTACAAACCCCCTGCCCCCCCCACCCCGACATGCACATACACGCACCCCGACATGCACGCACCCCCAACATGCACATATGCACACCCCCTACACACACACATACACAACGGGGGCACATACCCGCACACATACATGCCAACATGCGCACCCGCCGAACTACACACATTGCCCATAGGCACAGCAGCACCCCCCGCCCGCATGCACGCACTCACACACCCCCTCTACACACCCCCATGCACGCACACATCACACAACACCCCCCCCACCCCCTCCCCTCACGGACGATCAACTTACCTTGCGTTGGTCCTCCGGGAGACGACGGGAGCCATAGGGACGTGACCGCCAACAGAAGACCGCCAACAGAAGACCGCCACACAGAAATGTGGGTCGTAATTCTGTGGGCGGTGTTCTGCTGGCGTGGCGGTGGAGGTTGACCAGTCTCCACTTTCCCGCCGACCGCCAGTGTGGCTGCTGGCGGTTTTCCGGCGGAACGCTCCCAGCGGTCGGAATACGCGCCGCGGCATACCGCCGCGGTCGGCGGTCTTTACCGTGGCGGTAACTCGGCGGTCTTGCGAAAAGGCCGCCAAGGTCAGAATCACCCCCTAACTCTCTACTTAACTTTTTTTTCATACATGTGTGCTTTCCCTTGGCAGAGCACTCATGTATAAAATAAATGGCCCCATAGAGGGTCAGCCTAAGGGCTGACCCCAAACATTTTCTATTTTTTTTTAAATAGAATCTAGTTTTCCCTGTGGGGGTGATCGGGCACCCCCCAGGGAAAACTAGATTCTTTTTTTATCCCCCAGGGCTCAGCCCGTGTTTGGAGGGCCGACCCCGCCATTTAAAACAAATATTTTTGTATTTTTTTTTCATCTGGGGGGCGCGATCGCCCCCCCAAAGCAACCAAAACCAGTTATTTTTTAAAAATAGTGCCCCCCACGGGGCGGCCCATTTACAAGGGGGCCGACCCCCCCCAAAGAAGATCCCTGGTGTCTAGAGGCTGCGATCCATGGCCAGGAAACGGTGCCAGAGAGGCATCGCTGGAAAGGGGAGAGTCTCCCCTTTCCATCGATGCCTCCCTGGCATCTGGGGAGGCAGTTTTGGCCTTTTTTTCCCCACCGGAGTAGGAAGAGGACGCTTACCTGCTCCTCTGCTGCTCCGGTGGGGAAAAATGTGAAGTCAGCGCGCCTCGCGGCGCACTGACGCCACAAAGGGGCGGGAGGGGGGTGGGGGGGAGATGCGGAAGTTGTTCGCGTCTCCTACTGTAAACATTTTTTTAAACATTTTTTAAACCCCTCCCTGGTGTCGGCCACTGGTCGTGACCTGCACCAGGGAGGTAGTTCGCCCGCACTAAAGGGGTTAAGCAGGCATTGTGCTCTGCACCTGTCTTAAAGCGCCCAAACTACTCCAAAAAATTAATTGTTCAAAAAGATGTTTCTGAATTAGGGGTAGGGGCTGTACTATCACAACTTAACTCAGAGGGCCAGGATCAGCCTGTTACTTTCATTAGCAGGAGGTTGACCCCTATAGAAAAGCGTAGGTCTGCCATAGGGAGGGAGGCCTTGGCTGTGGTCTGGGCACTGAAGAAGCTGAGGCCCTAATTGTTTGGGACTCTCTTCATTGTTCAGACAGACCACAAATCTCAATTATGGCTTAGACAAAAGAAAGGTGAAAACCCTAAATTGTTGAGGTGGTCCATTTCCCCACAGGGTATGGACTTTACAGTGGAACATAGACCAGGGAGTAGCCTTATTATCCCTCATTTGGGGGAGGGTTGTGTAGGAAAGTACCATCTTTCATGACATGTTACGCCCAATTTTACCTGTATGTCAGTATGTTTTTGCCTGTCTCCCTGGGATCCTGCTGGTCAGGACCCCAGTGCTCATAGTTTATGGCCTAATGTGTGTGTCTGTATTGTGCTTGACTGTGTCACTATGGCTCTGCTAATCAGAACCTCATTGCTTATGCTCTCTCTGTTTTTACATTTTTCACTATAAGCTAGTGACTTAATTTACCAATTTCAATTGGCACACTGGACCCCCCTTATAAGTCCCTAGTATATGGTACCTGGGTACCCAGGGCATTGGGGTTCCAGGAGATCCTTATGGGCTGCAGCATTTCTTTTCCCACCGATAAGGAGCTCAGACAAACCCTTTCACAGGACTGCCACTGCAGCCTGCGTGAAATAACGCACACATTTTTTCACAGCCATTTTCACTGCACTTAAGTAACTTATAAGTCACCTATATGTGTAACCTTCACTTGCTGAAGGTTAGGTGCAAAGTTACTAAGTATGAGGGCACCCTTGCACTAGCAAAGGTGCCCCCACATAGTTCAGGGCCATTTCCCTGGACTTTGTGAGTGCAGGGACGCAATTACACGTGTGCACTACATATAGGTCAATACCTATATGTACCTTCACAATGGTAACTCCGAATATGGCCATGTAAGGTGTCTAAGATCATAGAATTGTGCCCTCATTCCAAATCTGGTATTGGGGAGCCAATTCCATGCATCCTGGGGGCTCCACTGTGGAATCCTAGTACTGCCAAACCAGCTCTATGAGGCTTGCACTGCAGCTACGGCTGCTGCCACCTCACAGACAGGGTGCTGCCCTCTTGGGGTCTGAGCAGCTCAGTCCCAGGAAGGCAGAACAAAGCATTTCCTTTGGGAGCAGGGTGTTACACCCTCTCCCTTTGGAAATAGGTTTTACAGGCTGGGAAGGGGTAGCCTCCCCCAGCCTCTGGAAATGCTTTGAAGGGCACAGATGGTGCCCTCCTTGCATAAACCGGTCTACACCGGTTCAGGGACCCCTCGTCCCCTGCTCTGTCGCAAAACTGGACAAAGGAGAGGGGAGTGACCACTCCCCTGTCCAACACCACCCTAGGGGTGGTGCCCAGAGCTCCTCCAGTGTGTCTCAGACTTCAGCCATCTTGCTTTGCAAGGTGTGGGGGCACTCTAGAGGGCTCTGAGGGGCCAGTACCAGCAGGTGACATCAGAGACACCTCCTGACAGGTCCTTACCGGATAAGGTAGCCAATCCCCCAATTAAGGGCTATTTAGGGTCTCCCCTTTGGGTTCTCTTCAGATTCCACTTGCAAGTTTCCAGCAGGAATCCTCTGTAACTACTACTTCATCCTTTGACCTCGGTTCAACCGCGGCCTGCTCCAGGAACCGCTGGAACAGCAACAAAGTATCCACAAGGGATACTTTTCTTCTGCAACTTCAGCTCCAGCCAGCAACTGTTTTCATGGTGTGCACGCTCTGAGGACTCCCTGTCTTCACCCTGCACCAG
Organism: Pleurodeles waltl; assembly: GCF_031143425.1. NCBI lineage: Eukaryota > Metazoa > Chordata > Amphibia > Caudata > Salamandridae > Pleurodeles > Pleurodeles waltl. The sequence continues at coordinate 558,591,899 of NC_090446.1, read as the reverse complement.
AAGGACCGAAGAAATCTCCAGTGGGGTGACGGAGTCACTCCCCTGCTCGTGCAGGCACCTTCGAAGTCGTCGACCAGTACTCTTGGACTCCTCTCACAGCGACGAAATACAGAGGGTGGACCCCATCGACACAGACTGTCCTAAGGTACTGCTGTCGCAATGTGGAAGAGGTAAGACCTTGCCTTCCCCCAGAACGACAGTACCACTATGCACTGCGTCTTCTTCACCTCCTGAGGCCTCTGTGCACTATTTCGTGCACAGCCTGACCCAGGTCCCCAGCACTCTATCCTTGGACGCTCAACACGTTGAGTTGATCTCTGGCGGCGTGGGACCTTCCTGTGTAGTGCTGCACCAACCGCATTTTGCCCCTCCTTTGTACCCGTGTCCTGGGACTCCCGTGGGTACTATCTGGTGCTCTGAGGGCTCTCTGAAGTGCTGTGAGCCCCCTCTTCCACCTCACACAGAGTTGAGGCCCCCAGGTCTCCCATAAGTCCAGATAGCGCCTAGTTGACGCAAAACGCAACTTTGCCGGAACCAAGGTTTGTTGGAGGAATCCAGCGCCAAAACTTGCCTGCATCCAACTTCATGACGTGGGACATCCTTTGCATCATGCAGGAACCTGCTGGCATCTTCCTAGGGTGCATTTCTTCAGTCTTTGTCCAACCGGGAACTCTTCTTTTGCACCCTCTTCTGTATTGGCAGGGCTCCTGTTCTTCCTGGAACTTCTTTCGACTTCTGGACTTGGTCTCCTTCTTTTGCAGGTCTTCAGGTCCAGGAATCTACTGGTTGTTGTTTGCAGACTTGGTTGGTTCTTACAATAATTCCAATCACGAGGTATAATGTGTCCTAAGGAAACTTGCAGTACTTTAGTCCTGCTTTTCTGGGCTCTGGGGTGAGGTAATTTACTTACCTTTACTGTATTCTTAGTCTCCCAGTGATTCTGCACACACTACAATTGTCTAGGGGGGAATTCGTGATTTGCATTCCACTTTCTTAGTATATGGTTTGTGTTGCCCCAGACCTATTTTCTCCTATTGCATTCTATAGCATTTCCTATTGTTTGCACTATTCTATGTCTAATTACTTACCTTATTTTGGTGTCTAGTGTATATATTGTGTATAATACTTACCTCCAGAAGGAGTATTGTCTCTAAGATATTTTTGGTACTGTGTCACCCAAATAAACGACCTTTATTTTTGGTAACACTGAGTATTGTCTTTAATTGTGTATAAGTACTGTGTAACTATAAGTGGTATTGCATGAGCTTTGCATGTCTCCTATTTCAGCCTAAGCTGCTCTGCTGTAGCTACCTCTATCAACCTAAGCTGCTAGAACACTACTACTTCACTAATAAGGGATAACTGGACCTGGTATAAGGTGTAAGTACCCAAGGTACCCACTGCAAACCAGGCCAGCCTCTTACAATTGTAGGTTTTCGAGCGGATAAACAACTGGTGGGGATGGCCCTGATGGTGACAAAGCAAGATATTTCCCGCCATTGGTTGTCAAGCATATAACCCAAGCTGTCCCAATGGAATAGGGGGTAGACTGGTGTGCAGAGATGGAGAGGCATGTTTTTAAAGCTAGAGGCTGGCCGCAGAAATACACAAAAATGTGGTCAAAGTGGCTGGAAGACTGGTGGGGACTACCAAAGTAAAACTTTGCCTCTAAACCACACACCTTGCGGGAAGGTATTGACAAATGTGTAAAGGATGAGGGTCACAGGATACGTTTTGGGCTGGTCATGAGTGGGCACTTGTGTAGCCGTATTTGCTTTGTTGTGACAAATTGTTTGTTTACTCTGAAAACGAATAAAATTGGTTAGAAAAAAAAATATAGTGACATGTTGCATGGTGGAAGGCCCTTCGCAAAGCTAGACTGGTCACCTTTCTGTTGCTTATTGTTATATTTGGGCATTCAGTTGTTACTAATGAGGTGCAACCAAGGCCCAGACAGTGTGACCAAGTTATAGAATGATCAAATAATGAAGTAATACTATACCATGATGTGCTGCATAATGACGCATGATTTACTTTTTCTTGCTGCATATTTTACTCAACCCTGCCCCATAATTTCTTCCTCTTCTGCTGCATAAATCCAATGGCCATGGTTATAATTATGTTTGGATGCAGAGCAGAACTTAGTCACTTCTGGCCTAATGGTCAAGGTCTTGTGCTGGCGCTCAGTAGGCTGAAGGTTCAAATCCTAGTATCGCATGGCGGTGTTTGTTTATTTACTAGTGTTTTGACTGTTAAACCTTCCTTGTGATGGAACATTCACATTTCTTGCAAATCACATTTGGGTTGACAGTCATAGTTATGTCTGCAGGAATCACATGAAGGAGTCACTTATGGCTTAAAGGTTAAGGTCCCAGAGCCTCACACTGAAAGTTGAGGGTTCTACTCCAGGTTTGCCCATGGTTAATTTCTTTCTTTATGTATTTTTTAAACTTCAAGTTTAAGGTTCATAGGGAAAGGTGATCTCACGCTTTGTAATTGACAAAAACATTTGTTCAGAAAATCTAATTCTATGTATATCAACCATCAAAGTCTAAAAAACTCTTTATCTGTCACTCTTTATCTCTCTCTCTTTGTTTCTTTCTCCCACTCAGACCCTTACACACCAACACAGACCCACTCAGACACTCAAGTACCCACTCACAGGCCCACTCAAACCCTTTTTAACTCACTCACAGCTATACTCACATCCTCAATCAACTACTCACAGACTCTCTCAGACTCTCACACACCCACTCACAACCCTCTAAAACTCTCACGCACCCTCTCAAAGAACCAAACTGACAAACACACTCACAGACCCACTAACACACTGACGCACCCACTCTCACACCCAGACTGACACTCTCCCAGCCACTCGCACACCCAGATACACCCTGTCACACCTATTCTCACACCCAGAGACACAGGCCATGAGCAACTCCCGCTGCAGGTTTGGGTGGTCATAGGGTTCAGGCCCTGCGGCCAAACCCTGCTGCGCACGGCTGAAGGCAGTTGGCAGTGTGGGATTGGGATGATGTAGGGGTAGGCCGTAGGCCCTGTGGCCAACCGCCACAGCGCACAGTGGAAGGCCGTGCGCGGCAGTGGTTAAATTAATGTATAGTAATGAAAATGACTTTATGTTAAAAAAAACAAAGAAATTCACTTAAAAAAACAAAAGTTACAGGGACGTTATTGTTAGACTCCCATTTTAAACGTACAAAACCAAGTGAATATATATGCCACTAAGTTGTTACTGTTGGAACCTAGTTTCTATAGAAAAAGTATTTTTTGTTTTGCTAATAACATTGGCGTTGTTTGATGAATCTTCCCAAAATGTTCCCAAAAGAATACAACGCTCACTTAGCTGCTCTCTGTAAAGTTTTGGGGTGATCGGTCACGCAGGGGTGAGAAAAAGTGGGTGAGGTCCTAAAACGCTTTTTCTCCACGTGTTTTGTTTATAGGGATTTTGAACAGGAATAGTGCCCGAACCTCTGGATGTAATTACACCAGATTTGGCAGAAAGGTAGCTCTTGGTTCAGAAAGTGCCCTTTTTTTATTTTGTGTAAATCCCTTCAGTAGTTTTTGGGAAATTAAAGAAAAACCTACTTTGTATACATAGTGACGAGAATGCTCCGCAAACTCTCCCAATCTCGTGCTAAGATCTGATTGGCTGCCAACACCTCGACAAGGAGGTGTTGGCAGCCATTCTTGGGACTGAGCTTCAGCTGGGTCTCATAAAAATAAAAAATGTACACAAAAAAAGGGCCCAGGGTATGTACACAGTGACCCCTTAGCTCTGGTGCTGGTGTCCCAGAGGGATCCCTCCAGAGCAAAAAAGCATTTTTTTTAACATTTTCGGTGGGAGTTGCTGCGAATCCGGCAAAACAAAAAAAAATGGAAAAAAAAATAATGAAGTTCCTGTGCTTGTTCTGTAAACAGCCTCTGGGTGGGCCAAGGCATGGGGCATTGAAACTTTGAATGAAGTGGGGGGGGGAGTTCGGTTCACCCCTCCCCCCGAACAGCCCCAGGGACCATACACAGTATTAAATACGGTTGGGGGAGCACCTGGCCCCTGAAGCCCCGGGGCCTGCCACCTCCCTTGGTCTAAATTTAAATAAGATAGGGGGTCTGTTGCAGGGACCACCACCTCCCTGGGGCTAATTGAAACATTGGAGGAGGGCTGCACAGCCCCCCTCATGGAGCTAATAATGTCCCTTTGTCCACCACCTCCCAAGGCCGGCTCCTGCTATGTTCTGGGGTTCTCACACAGGACATAGCTGTTTGCTCTGACTTGGTGGGAACTTTGACAGCTCCTGCGAAGTGAGAGCAAAGAATCCGGGTAGGGCAAGTGAGAGCTGTCAAACAGCTCTTGCTTGCTGGAAGCAGAGATTTCCTCTGTCTGCTTTCCTGCCTGCAGCGATGCAGGCAGGGAAACAGAGGAAACAATTGATCTCACTGATAGGGAGCTGTATGTTTAGGAGCTCCCTGTCTGTGACAGCAATGCCTGATCCCACAGGAGGCGGGTAGTTGGCTGGGACTGCAGGGGGCCTTCAGGTTCCCCCCGAAGACCCCAGCGGTGCGACTGGGTGTCCTGGGGGGGCACCCAGGTGACATGCTATGCCCTTGGGGATGAAGTCCCAGGGACCAATATCGGTCTGGGGAGGGCAGGGGGGGCACAGGGTCCCCCCCAAAAAATAAAATGTTTGGGCCAGGCCCTGGGGTCCCCAGGGCCGAGATCACCTCGGGGTGAGGGCCGCGTGGCCTCCCTCCATAAAAGAAAATAAAGGCCCTCATTACAACCCTGGCGGTCGGTGTTGAAGCGGTGGTAAGACCACCAACAGGCCGGCGGTAAACAATATGGAATCACGACCATGGCGGAAACCGCCAACATAGACAGCCACTTTAACACTCTTACCGCCACGGCAGTAGAAACAAACAGCATGGCGGTCACCGCCAACAGACAGGCGGAAGACAATGTACCCCCCACACTATTATGAGAGGCCAATCCGCCACCTTTTTCGGGGCGGAACCAACGCAAATAAAAACACAACAGAAACATGACTTGGAAGGGAAAATACTCATCTCTACACATTCCACAAGGAACCAGAACACCATGGAGCCAGAACTCCAAATACTCCCTGCGACAGTATTCCTGCTCCTCTACCAGGGGCACGAACGACGGCGGCGGCGACCACGTGAGTACTGCACCTACAACACAGGGGAGGGGGAGGGAAAAGAGAGTGACACACACACGCAACACGCAAAACCCCCACCCCCACCCTCACCCACAACAACATACACACAAATACATGCTGCAACATTACATTTACCCTCCCAACCCCCCCTGGAAGAACGCAATACAAAAGTTGAACGATTGTAATCATGAAAAATCCATTACTCAAAACTTTAAATACAGTATACACAATTATGTACACCAGCTATACAAGTCCGGATAGTGCACTATTCATAGTCCGTGGACCACTGGGCCCAAAAAGCATGGGCGAGGCCCACACTCGATACCAGACTCCAAACGGAGAGAACACTGCTGGGGCATCAGATGATCGAAATGAAACAGGCACCTCAGGGGGAAGGGAAGGAAGGCATCTCAGCCGGATGAGTGCACGACGCCAGCTTCACGAGGGGGCTCAGTGCCCACTGCTGTTTCCTGGGGAGTGCAAAGCCACAGTCTCACAAGTCTTTACAGTGGGTGGGTTGCCCACTGCTTTATCCCGGGGAGTGCAAAGCCATAGTCTCGCAAGTCTTTACAGTGGGTGGGTTGCCCACTGCTTTATCCTGGGGAGTGCAAAGCCACAGTCTTTCAAGTCTTTCCAGTGGGTGGTTTGCCCACTGCTACATCCTGGGGAGTGCAAAGCCACAGTCTTTCAAGTCTTTCCAGTGGGTGGTTTGCCCACTGCTTTATCCTGGGGAGTGCAAAGCCACAGTCTCTCAAGTCTTTCCAGTGGGTGGTTTGCCCACTGCTGCATCCTGGGGAGTGCAAAGCCACAGTCTCTCAAGTGGATGCCTTTCTCCACTGGTTCTGGAGGGGGCTTGGTGACCAGAGTGCTTCATCCTGCCAAGGACTGAGGTAGTGGATGTGATACTCCACTGGTTCTGGAGGGGGCTTGGTGCCCAGAGTGCTTCATCCTGCCAAGGACTGAGAAAGTGGATGTCTTTCTCCACTGGTTCTGGAGGGGGCTTGGTGCCGAGAGTGCTTCATCCTGCCAAGGACTGAGGTAGTGGATGTAATACTCCACTGGTTCTGGAGGGGGCTTGGTGCCCAGAGTGCTTCATCCTGCCAAGGACTGAGGTAGTGGATGTCTTTCTTCACTGGTTCTGGAGGGGGCTTGGTGCCCAGAGTGCTTCATCCTGCCAAGGACTGAGGTAGTGGATGTCTTTCTCCACTGGTTCTGGAGGGGGCTTGGTGCCCAGAGTCCTTTATCCTGCCAAAGACTGAGGTAGTGGATGTGATACTCCACTGGTTCTGGAGGGGGCTTGGTGCCCAGAGTGCTTCATCCTGCCAAGGACTGAGGTAGTGGATGTCTTTCTCCACTGGTTCTGGAGGGGGCTTGGTGTCCAGAGTGCTTCATCCTGCCAAGGACGGAGGTAGTGGATGTTATACTCCACTGGTTCTGGAGGGGGCTTGGTGCCCAGAGTGCTTCATCCTGCCAAGGACTGAGGTAGTGGATGTGACACTCCACTGACGGTGGTGCAACATGCAAGCTGCCCAGGCTAACCACTGGGGATGGCAGCCATGCCTGCGGTGGCGCCACTGGCTCAGGATGTCGCGGGGCCACTGGGGGTGCTGGTAGCGGTGTCAGTAGCGGCGGTGCTTGCGGCTGCCTCAGTGGCATCGGTGCTGGCGGCAGTGTCATTAGCGGCGGTGATTGCTGCGGACTCTGTGGCATCGGTGCTGGTGGCGGACTCTGTGGAATCGGTGCTGGCGACGGTCTTTGTGGTGGCGGTGCTGGTGGCGGGCTCACTGACTGCGGTGCTTGTGGTGGGCTCAGTGACTGCGGTGCTGGTGGCGGGCTCAGTGACTGCGGTGCTGGTGGCAGGCTCAGTGACTGCGGTGCTGGTGGAAGTGCTGGTGGCGGTACTGGTGGCGGTCTTGTCCGCCGTGTAGGTTGGCGTCGACGTGGACCTGCCCTTGATCTTCTGGCCCTTCCCCACCTTGGATGGTGCCGCAGCTGTCTTGCCACTATCCACTTTTGTTTTGCCTGAGCCCTTGTTGGCAGGTGTTTTCGCCTTCTCCCTCCGGGATGTGGGCAACTTTTTGACTTTTGGAGGTGGCGGAATGTCCTTGCCCTCGCTCCGTGGAACACTGGCAGCCCTGTTGCTTGGCGCACTCCAAAAGCCCGAAATTTTGGCACCACTGTGCCCGGTGATGTGGTGGCTGAGGTGCTGGGTTGGGACCTGGAAAGGCGGGCCCTAGGGACGGACGGGGGCGGAGGTGTAGGGAAGATTTCAACATTAGATAGGAAAAGCTTTTTAGACACACCGGGACGGGTAGATGGAGGGGGTTTGGGAGTGGAGGAAGAGGTAGTGGATTTAGGAGGTGTACTTTGCTGACTTTGGGTGAAGGTGCATGGGCTGGAGGCTGTTGTGAGGTGGATGGCTGTTGGGTGGGTGGGTGGCTGCGTTTGTGTACTTTGGGAGGAGGGCTCACAGACACACTGGGAGAGGACACTGGGGATGTGTGAATGGTAGTGGGGGTGGTGAGTGCATGTGAGCAGTGTGTGGTGATGGACGTGCTGGTGATGGAGGTAGTGGCTGATAATGTAGTGCATGCAGGTGTGAGTGGAGACGAGACAGGGAGGGAGGAGGGAGACGTGGAGGAGGTAGACACAGTGGAGGCAGTGGATCTTGATATGTGTGCATGGGTATGATGCTTGTGTGAGTGCCTGTGGGATGTGTGGTGCTTATGTTTGCCAGAGCCACCCTTGTGTGTTGAGGTGTGTGCATGCTGGTCTGATGGTGTGCTTGGGATAGGCTGAGGTACAGGGGATTGGGTCTGGGTGGAGGAAGTTGGAGGGGGGAGGCTGGACACAGGGACAATGGCTGCCATCAGTGCTGAGGCCAGAGCCTGAAATGCTCTCTGTTGGGCTGCCTGGCCAGAATGAATACCCTCCAGGTATGCATTTGTTTGCTGCAACTGCCTTTCTACACCCTGGATGGCATTCAGAATGGTAGACTGCCCAACAGTGAGGGATCTCAGGAGGTCAATAGCCTCCTCACTGAGGGTAGCAGGGCTGACTAGGGCAGGGCCTGAGGTGCCTGGGGCGAAGGAGATGCCCACCCTCCTGGGTGAGCGGCCACAGGACGCATGCTAAGGGGCTGCTGGGAGGGCAGTGCTGGTAGGGGCGGTGGCGGCTGTACCTGTTAATGCGGGGGGCACAGAGGGGCCCGCCACTGCAAGGGAGCTCCCATCAGAGGAGGAGTCGCTGTCGCTGATGTCACCTCCTGTCCCCGCTGTGGAGCTCCCCTCGCCCTCCGTTCCACTGGTGGCTTCAGACTCCATTGTCTCGCCCTCCAGGGCCATGTGGGATGCAGCTCCCTCCTGCTCCGGTGGCACTGCTCCTCCGCCTGATGATGCTAATGCACACAAGAACAGGGAGACCACAAAAAGTGTGGGGGGGAGACAGAAGAAAGACATGTTCAGTGCATGCAATACCGCTACAGTTGGCGGACCCTACAGACACAGCAGCCCTCTGCACTACGCCATGCACTTAGAGTTCCCTAATTAATCACAGGGACATGGGGTACAAGGCCTATGCCTGATTGCTGCACACATGGAAGTCACAGGAGTCTGACTAGGTGTAGTTGGCTCTTACCACTGGAAGGGTTGGGGTGCCACATAGCCTGCCTCACGAAGGGACCTTGCCTACAAAACTCGCCCTGGCTTAGGGGAACGCACAGCCCACCTCCCCCACCCAGACACCTCATAATGCGCTCAGAGTCAGCTGAATGAGGCTGTACTCACCCCCTTGTGGCTGCTGTGATGCCCTCAAGCGCCCATCCAACTCCGGATACGCCACCACCAGGATCTGGAACATCAGGGGGGTCATGGTGCGACGGACACCCCTCCCATGTTGGGAGGCCATCCCCAGCTGGGCCTCCGCCGTCTTCTTGCTCCAGCGGCGAATGTCCACCCCATCATTTCCGGCAGTGGGTGCTCCGTCTGTGGTGGACCCCCAGGGTCCGGACGTCCTTGGTGATGGCACGCCATATATCCTTCTTCTGATGGGCGCTGACCTAGAGGAATAGTACAGGGGAAAAGGACAATCTTTAACCGTCCGGACCGTCACAGTCATTGACCCACGTTCCCACCCTTGCCCTGACGCACATACACTCACCGTCCACTCATGCAGGCCTCAGTCCCCCTCTCTATCTTCCATCCACACCACTCCAAACAGGCATTGCCCATACAGCATGCTCACAGTGTACTCACCTGTTTGTCTGTAGGACTGTAGAGTAGCGTGTACTGGGGGAGGACCCCATCCACTAACTTCTCCAACTCCTCCGAAGTGAAGGCAGGGGCCTTTTCCCCAGACACATGAGCTATTGTCGCTTCCAGACTGAGGTCACAGCAGCACTTGCAGTGTAGGTCCTCTCCTGTCGAAGGTCAGGTATCAAGTGAGTGAACAGACAGAAAATGGCGGTCACGTCCGCGGCGGTGCGTACCGTCACCGTCGGCGTACATCGTCATTGGCTCCTCGGACCCATAGGGTCCAATGTTAACCAATGCAGGATTGCGCTGCGGTCTTCGACCACCAACTGCGACGGTGTAGAACGCCAGCGCAGTTACCTCATATCCCCTTGTCCCACATTACAGGTCAGGCAGCCGCCATTTCAGGGGGTCACATGGCATTAAATTTAAATGCGTCACACCTATCTAGGCCTTGCATACACACAGTGACAGGCACATTGCAGATTGACAAATGTGTGCAATAAATATTTTTTATTATACCTCAGTGTTGGCTGACTCTCTGCTCGCTGTTCTCGTCCATAGGGCACGTCTGCTGGGGCAGGTGAGGAGATGGCGGCATCCTCCGGTGTACAGACCGCTGGTGGACCTGTCGACAATGGAAGACAGACACATCATTATTACTTACAGATCCAGGAACTGTGTGCCCAGTTGGAGCCAGACCTGATTTCAGCTATCCACCATCCCACAGGAATACCCCCTCTAGTGCAGGTCCTGTCAGTACTCCATTTCCTGGCAAGTGGGTCTTTTCAAACAACAGTGGCCATTGCATCAGGAATGTCCCAGCCAATGTTCTCAAACGTGTTGTCCAGAGTGTTGTCTGCCCTGCTGAAACACATGCGCAGCTACATCGTTTTCCCTCAGGTGGAGGATTTGCCTACAGTGAAAGGTGACTTCTATGCCCTGGGACATATCCCCAACATCATTGGTGCCATTGATGGGACACATGTGGCCTTGGTACCCCCCGCAGGAGTGAACAGGTGTACAGAAACCGGAAGAGCTACCATTCAGTGAATGTGCAGATGGTGTGTTTGGCCAACCAGTAACATCTCCCATGTGAACGCCAAATTTCCAGGCTCAGTGAATGACGCTTACATTTTGAGGAATAGCAGTATCCCTTATGTGATGGGGTAACTTCAGAGGCACCGTGTGTGTCTAATAGGTGAGGACAAGGCCCCTATACCATGTGAATGATTGTCTGGGTCTGGGGTTGTCCCTAAAGATTAGTGTGTGTCTAACAGTTGTCCCTCGACATTTGCAGGTGACTCTGGGTACCCCAACTTGTCATGGCTACTGACCCCAGTGAGAAATCTCAGGACAAGGGCTGCGGAACGCTACAATGAGGCACATGGGCAAACTAGGAGAGTGATCGAAAGGACCTTCGGCCTCCTGAAGGCCAGGTTCCGGTGCCTCCATATGACAGGTGGTTCTCTCTACTATTCACCAAAGAAGGTGTGCCAGATCATCGTGGCCTGCTGTATGCTGCACAACCTGGCTTTGCGACGACAGGTGCCTTTTCTGCAGGAGGATGGTCCCCAAGGAGGTCTTGTGGCAGCTGTGGAGCCTGTGGACAGTGAAGAAGAGGAGGCAGAAGAAGAGGATATCGACAACAGAAACACTGTTATCCAGCAATACTTCCAGTGAGACACAGGTAAGAAGACATCACTGCCTTTCACATCTCATACAATTATTAGACCTATCATATGTCTGTCACTTTCACCCAGTTTATGGACCCTGACTTGTCACTTTGCCTTTCCATTTCACAGATGTGGGTCCCACAGTGTGACCTCTGCTATATTACCTCATGGACTAGATCTGTGTGACATAGATATGTTGACAATACAATCAACATTGCTATTTTCCTTAGTTATAGCAAATACACATTTGTGAAAGCACAGACTGACTCCAGATTGTTTTGTGATTCAAGGGTGTTTATTTAAGTGCAAATTAGTGGAGGGGGTTGTAAAATGGTCAGGGGTGATGGTGGAGGAATGTCCATGGCAGAGTCCAGTCTATTTGTTTCACATGTGCATTGTCCAAAGGGGCATAGGAAGTGGAGCTAGGGCAGTTTAAGGATGGACAGGGTGACGAAGTGGGGCAGAAAGATGACATTCAGGGTGGTCTCATTTCTTGGCGGGGTCTTGGCATTGCTCTCTGTCTTTGTCCTGAATCTCAGGGACTGTTTGCGGGGTGGTTCTCCATCTGCAGGGGGTGGGGTGCTGGTGTTGTGTTCCAGGGCGGTGCCTCCTGTCCACTAGCGCCGGAAGAGGTGGTGGGCTGTTCATCATCCAGGCTAGTGTCAGAGGCCCCTGGTTGTGCCACAGTGTCCCTCCTGGTGTTCGCAAGGTCCTTCAGCACCCCTACAATGGTGACCAGGGTAGTGTTGATGGACTTGAGTTCCTCCCTGATCCCAAAATACTGTTCCTTCTGCAGCCGCTGGGTCTGCTGAAACTTGGCCAGTACCGTTGCCATCGTCTCCTGGGAATGATGGTACGCTCCCATGATGTTGGGGAGGGCCTCATGGAGATTGGGTTCCCTGGGCCTGTCCTCCCCCTGTTGCATAGCTGTCCTCCCAGTTCCCCGGTTTTCCTGTTCCTCTGTCCCCTGAACCGTGTGCCCACTGCCCCCAGGTCCCTGATGTTCTTGGGTTTGTGGGTTTGTCTGGGTTCCCTGTAGTGGTGGACACACTGCTGCTTGACGTGTCCTGGGGAGAGAGGTATGGGCCCACTGGGTGGGTGCTGTGCTGGTGTTTCCTACGGGGGTAGGCTCTGTGGTGGCATGTGCCAGTGTGTGGGGAACCGACTGTCCCGAGGTCCCAGATGGGCTGGGCTGGTCATCTATATCCAGTTGGACCGAGCTGCTGTCATCACTGTGGGCCTCTTCTGTGGGGGGAGTGGACATGTCTGGAACCTCCTGTTCAGTGACGTTGGGTAGGGGTCCTGTAGGGGTGTAAAGGCATGATCATTGCATCTGTGTGTGCCATTGTGTGCAATGGGTGGGTGACTCTGTATCCCAGTGCTTACATTCTTGTCTAGGTCCTTGTGTGATATTTGGTTTGGGGTCTGTGTGGGTATCTGTAGTGGACATGCTTTGGTGATGGGTGTCCATGCTTTGGTGTTGGATGCAGGGCTTGGTATTGGGATGTGTGGGTTGTGATAGTGGGGCATATGTGAGGTGTTGGAATGATGGGGGTGAGGGTGGGGTATGTGATAGCATGCAGGTAGGGTGGGGGATGTAATAGTTAAGATTTGACTTTTTGAATTACCAGAGTCCATTCCTCCTGCTACTCCTTCGAGGCCCTCAAGATGCAGTATAGCTAAGACCTGCTCCTCCCATGTTGTCAGTTGTCGGGGAGGAGGTGGGGGTCTGCCGCCCGTCCTCTGAACTGCAATCTGGTGTCTTGAGACCACGGAACGCACCTTCCCCCGTAGGTCGTTCCACCTCTTCCTGGTGTCATCCTGTGTTCTTGGGTGCTGTCCCACTGCGTTGACCCTGTCTACGATTCTGCGCCATAGCTCCATCTTCCTAGCAATGGAGGTGTGTTGCACCTGTGATCCGAATAGCTGTGGTGCTACCCGGACGATTTCCTCCAACATGACCCTGAGCTCCTCCTCAGAGAACCTGGGGTGTCTTTGCGGTGCCATGGTGTGGTGTGGGTGATGTGTGAGGTGGTGTGTGTTGTGATGTGTGAGGGGATGTGTTTGTGTGTGTTGTCTGAGGTGCGTGGATGTTGTGTGAGTGATGGTGTTGTGTGCCTGTGGATGCTAGTGTTGTTTCTGGTGATGTCTCTCTCTGGCCTTCATTCTCAACTTTTTTCGTAGGAGTTTGTGGGTGATGTTGGTGTGTGTTTTATATTGGATTGGGTGTGTGGTTGTGGTGTGTGTCTGTGTATCAGGTGTGTGTATTTCAAATTGTCCAATGTGGTTGTGTTTTATAAGAGTGTGTGTATTTTGAGCGCGGCAGTGTGTACCGCCGATGGTTTACCACGGTTGAAAGACCGCCACGTGGATTTGTGGGTCGTGATAGTGTGGGCGTATTCCTGTTGGCGTGACGGTGTCGGTTTTGTTATCGCCAGTTTATCACTGACCTTTGGTGTGGCGGACTTGTGTGGGTGTCTGGATTTTGGCGGATTCCGGCCTGTGGGTCGTAATAGCTGTAGTGGAATTCCGCCGCTGCAGCAGTGGGTTGGCGGTCTTCTGCACGGCGGTAAGCGGGATTTACTGCCAATGTTGTAATGAGGGCCTATGTGTGCTTTTTGAGACCAAAAAGTTGTTTTTCCCTTTTGCCAGTGTTTTTTACAATGGTGAGGGCCTGGCAGCTCACACAACAAAGGGCCTGATTACGTCCTTGGCAGATGGGATACTCCATCACAAACATGACAGATATCTCATCCGCCATATTAAAAGTTCCATTATATCCTGTGGAACTTGTAAAACAGCGGGTGGGATATCCATCACATTTGTGACAGAGTATCCCATCCACCAAGGTCATAATCAGGCCCACAGTATTGCAAAAGCCATGTCAAAACAAGACACGCATTGACGAAACCAAAAGACTCACAAAAAATGTCAGATCGATTGGCTTTGCCAGTGCCTGTTTATTTTCATGCTTCCCATAATTTTGTTGAAAATGGCTACACAGATTTTTCGTTAGGAATATTTTTGGGAAATACAGCATGTATCAAAACATTTTACTAAATGATGCTTCAAATAAATAGCACCTAAAATTTCATAGTAGCAAAATGGTTTTTATTCTACTTGCATTTTTTTCTGAACATTTTATTTTGAAAGCAAAGAATCATCACTCTTGCTTGCAAGCTTTTGCAAACATTTGCATCTAATCAGAGAGAATTCTGGAAGCATTATACTTAGCTTCATATTGTTAAACTTTTCAAATGTGTGTATACTTTTGTTTTTTACTGGAACCACTGTCAGTAGTGCAGTGTGACCTTAAAATGTTTATTTACAGCACTCACCCTAATAATGAAGGCTTTTCAATAATGAACCATAAATACAAGTTTGAACACACATATTACCTCAACTGCAGACAGTTCCCTTTTCTATAAACGGCAGCCAAAGGGTACAGCCTACTTGTCACAAGGAAAAAATAAACATGAAAACGTTTTGCCCTTGACCCCAAACAGTATGTCCCGGGCATCGAGCGATAGGAATTCCACATCCCTGAATCCAGCAGCAATTTAACCAAGCCGAGTTTGTTTCTCTGTGATGCTTTTTTCTTTCAAAAGTGTGCATCCCACCTATTTGAATCTTACATAGAGCGTGATTTTGTCCCCTGTGAAAGCTAGTCCACTTGTCTTGAGGAATTGTAAAAATTCAAATCTACCCTCACTGCGGAAATCGTGAGTCAGGAACGTCCAAAGCACTGTTGGCATTTATTACTGTGTAGCTTTGGGAGTATTGACAACACGGACTAAAATAGGTGAGAACAAATATTTCTATGAGCATTAGTAATTTGTTAACTATATTTGAAAACATTAATTTGAAATATAACTGACTTTAAACGCAGATGTATAAATGTATTATGACGAGTTGGATTATTTACCTCGTTTATTGTCTGGTTTGATATGTCTTCTCACAAATTACATTTTCTGTTGTAGATATTATTTTTGCAATTTTCAACTGACACTACAAAACATGCATATACAAAGGTTTCTTATAATTGTTTATGGAAGTCACTTAATTAATTTTGTGTAGATGGCTAGTGCACATGTACTTGCACATCTCTCTTTGGAGACCCTGGTGTCTGCCATGTGTTGTTTGTCAGTTTCATTCGGCCTGATACCTGTCTACTGTCGGACTGAATGAAATGCACATTTGTCTATGATAGAACAGTCAGACGTTTGACAATCACTGAGCATGCTGACTGTTTCTGGATTGCTTGACATATTTAGCGCAGGTAACGTTTAGTCACTTGTTCTTCATTTACTTTGCTGTCAGGCTGGTATTCATTTGTTTGAATGATGTATTGATGAATTGTTTGTCAATTGTTTATCATCAAAATGCCTCACATGCTGGTGTTTAAACGACTATACAAATGCATGAATGTGCTACAGTTGCCTGTCACAAGATTGCTTGCCACGTATTTAATACGAGACCACATTAGACTTGCTTTTTGCTGGATTATATAACATCATAGTATCCGAAGAATGCATGACAGTAGTCAATCACAGCACTGATTAGACTTCCTGAGATGTTCCTATTGGAAAACTGAGACCGACCGTCTTCTTTGTTAAGATTAATAATTAATTTTCTATCAAAGGACAGTTGAACACTGCAATATACAGTTGGCTCCCTTGCCATGAGCTGGCCCCTTTAAGATAAAAAAATGTGTGCTTCATTAAAAAGTGTGCAATATTCTGACCGTTCTCTCTTTTAATTCCACAGTGCAAAAATTAAAGACAAGAAGCATGAATCAAAAACAGCCCCATATATGTTCAAAACACACAAATAACTTTACTAACAAGTTTGACATTGAGAAACACCAAATAACGTTAACGCATGAAAAACTCTGGAACTGTACTGAATGTACGAAGACATTTACCATCAGGGCAAATCTTCTAAGGCATAAAAAAATACACAAAGGAATAAAGCCCTTTGTGTGCAATGAATGTAGAAGGAGTTTTGCAGCGAAGAGAGAATTTGACAGTCATCGAAATATGCACAAAGGAGTGAGGCCTTTTCCCTGCACTGTGTGTGAGACGAGATTTACTCGAAAGTCGCATCTTATGCACCACCTGCCCTTACATACAGGAGCAAGGCCCTTCGCCTGCAATGAGTGTGAAAAGACCTATAAAGTGAAATCTGACCTCAGGCGCCTCCATCGCGTTCACACAGGATTCAGGCCCTATGTCTGCACAGAGTGTAAAAAGAGCTTTACTCGGATGTCACATCTTCGTCAGCATCAGACGATCCACAGTGGAAAGAAACCCTTTCCCTGCAACTAATGTATGAAGAGTTTCGGTCAAAGGATGCATCTCTATCTGCATCAAAGGATACACAGGTGAAAGGCCCTTTACTTGCAATGAGTGTAAAAGAAGCTTTATTTCGAAAAGAACACTTGAGCGTCACCAGAGAACCCACAAAAAAGTGAAGTCTTTTGCCGTGTGCGGTGCAATTTACCCTAAAGTCGTATCTTCAACAGCACCTTACCTTACACACAGGAGTGAGCACTAACCGGCTCGAAGAGTACACAGTGGAGTGACCTCCTTGACATTCGCTGAGTGTACAAAGTGCTTTGCTTCAGAAAGACCACTTGAAGATGGCCGGAACATCCACACAGAAGAGTTTTTTTAAGGAGAAATATGTTGAAACTCATCAGAGAACTCCTTTCTAATCATCTGAGTGTGCAAATTGCTTAATTCTTCATATAAATTATTTGCAGCGCTGAAGAGTGAGAATATCTTCTGTGAAAATAAACCTTTTGAAGCACCTTGACATGCACACAGGAGTAATGTCCTTTTTTGCAGGGCGTGTTCAGGAACCTTTGTTGTAAAGGCACATTTTCAGTAAAGCAACATAAGCCACTCACGAAGTGCCAGTCACCTGCATGAACACTGCCACAAAAGCACAGCATTCTCTCTGACATGAATAGAAACATAAAGGCCCCATTTCAAGGAGCCAGTAATGCTCATTTTGGCGCAACAAGGAGTTTGCATCAGTGTTGTAATTTTGCACTTTTCGCCTGCACGAATTTTGCCAGGTAAACTACTGTGATTTGTGCAGAGGAAAAACTATTCTGGGTTTTACAGCTCATAACAGAGAAAACATGTTGCTTTACAATGTTATTCCTTAGAATGAGAGTAGTGCAGCACCTGATAAATACTGTAACTTGTGTTATTGTTATTTACTGGGTATGGCAATACCACCCTAAACAACTTCGAATGAGGTTCAGTCAGTTCTAGTAAACTCTTCAACTTCTCCTGACTTGTGAAATGACATAACAGTACTTTCAAATGTAGGCGTACATCATCTGGTAGATGTTAGTGCATGACAACACAACAGCACTGTGCTCCCTCAAAACTACACAAAGTTAGAATAGTAAACATTTAAAGGATGCCCACTTGCTAATCATCACTCTGGATAGAACTGGCGCTCACCACAGTCTTTACTACAGGACTGGTGCGGCTAGTAGCCGAAATTTATTTTAAAAAACAAGATAGTTGCATAAATGTTAAAAATTGTGATAATGTCGAAATTACCAGCAAAGCAGCACTAAAAATGTTCTAACTTATAGCACGTAAATGATCATATTCATGGCTTTGGCACAGTGAAATGGATTGTTGGAGACCAGTCTTAGGTAAGCTTGGCAAATATAATACAACTACAGACAAAAGGAAGTAAGAACATAACTTCAAATCAAGTTTGGCGTTTGCAATTTCCAAAACAACTCAGAAATCGCCTGTCATTGGTAAGAGAAAAACTCTTACAAAGGAGAGTTATGTTTCACTTGAGAAATAATACAAAAAAACAAACCTAAACACTTTCACTCAAAAATTAAATACATTTCCGTCATGGCTCGTATACAAGTATGTCACCTAACTAGGCAATAAATATGCACAACAACTGAAAAAAATGCAGAGTACGTCTCCAGAGAACAACACAATCAGTGTCAAAGAAGCATGATTGCTCAGAAAGAAACATAACGTTTAGATGCTGTATCGAGGAGTGTGCCTAAGCCTCCGCTTTGTGTGTTTATGCTTTGTGTGCCACCTAAAGTGTGCATATTCAATCTGAACCAGGCGATATCCAGATAGTACCGTTTTTCTTTCAGTACTGAGCTACTTATGACAGGACTTCTCTAGAGGGTTTTTACAGCATAGTTCAACACAGTGGTTAGGTGGAAAGCTCCATCAAGAGACAATTTAGACTTGCTAGCTATGTCATTTGATATGTTAGCTTTCCCATGTGCCTTCCTTCTGTGTTCCCCTCATCTTCTTTCGGTCACGCATCCTTTTTCATCTGTTCCCCTTTGCGTTTTTTTCGAATGCAAGTTAATATTCATTTCTCCGCACGGAGAGAGAGCAGATCATGAAATATTAAAACATAAACTCAGAAACTGTCAATAGGTTGAATCAAAACAAAGTGTCAGCTGTATTAATTGCAAAATGAGTTATCAAACTTTACTTTCAGATTCCCCTAAACTTCTCTCTAAGCTGCGTGCTCTCCCCTTTGGAGAATAAAATCATTCTTGCATGCCTGGACTCTAGAGTGTAGCTGATTCTTGCCCTGCAAATGTGTGTATGTGATTTTATTGTTTGTCAGCATATTTACAGGAAATGATGTACATACATTAGTTAAACCAGAGGTAAACGAGTTACAGTGCGCAAACCACGGTGGCGAGGGGGGTGTTTATGTCAAGTTTAAAAGTAATCACATTTCCAGACATCTGTGATTCGCATGAAGAATTGCGATCAGGATTATCACTGCATTGGTGGGATTCTAGAGCGGCCCTGGTTTGGATCGTTAGCCGAAAGAACTCCATGTGCGGACACTGACCCAGAATGTGAAGCCTCACTTCAGTGGCCATCCAGACCTCACTGTGGACTGCGCAGTTCATATCTGTTCTTCTGCGCAAGTCTGGAATTGTTCCTAACTAGAATTTTTCTATCACTACCTTGTGTTCTGACATGGCATCAAGGCAACATGGAAGCACAATGTATAACACCATAAATAAATAAATAAATAAATAGGAAGTCAATGACTGATGAACTATGTGCAATATAAAATTATTTTGGGGTATCTGTGTCAGTCCATCTACAATAACCATCAGTGTTCTCATGTTATTCCGGGGTAAATTGACACTGTTGGTATTCTCACAGTAGCAGCCAGAGAAAAAAGGGCAATGGTTCATATAGATGCCAAGTGTCCTTATGTGTTTTTAAAGACTTTATTTTTCAACATTTTCGAAACTTACAATGAACGGCACAGATCTTTGTCACTGTTGGTTCACCTTTTCAGATCAAACTATTGGTATCTGTTTTGCTAGAAAGACGCATCTCATAGTACCATTGTCCAGAAGTAACACCCAAATATAGTGCCCTTGTGATTGTGTGATAAGGACAGCCCTGAATTTTAAACAGTTTCACTTTCCCAATTGTAAGGATGGACTTCCAACATGCAAGGTGCTCTTGGATTCAAACTCAAAACTGGTTACAGGTATGATAAATGATACAGCAAGTTTTTAAGTTTATTGACTCGGTTAATTAAAACCATCGCAAATCCAAAATACATAATAATAATAAAGATACTTTGCCTACTCATTATGTTAATAGAAACCCATAATAAAAACATAAAAGCTTATTTGAAACTAAAACATATCATGGTAAAGAGTTGTGCATAGCTAAAATGTTCTCCACTTAATTCCAACCTTGGTCTATAACTTAACTTTAGGGCTTTCTTACTCCCTTCCGAACACTATAATAGTGAATGAGTGAAGCTGAGTGAGAATCCTAAGTAGTACCTAGGGCTGTTTCCTGGCTGGAATTAAACTTTTGGAGCTTTACTAATCATAAAATAATGGCCCTTGCACACTCGGCTTCAACTTTATTCACTAATTCTTTCTGAGCCTGTACCATGAATTTGGTCCCTCGACAGGAAAACGGGATTGAAAGTCCGCTGAGCCAGCTTATAATGGCCGGTCTGCATGAGCGTATGTTCAGTGTCTTAAAAATGTTTTTTAGATATAATATCCTGAGGCCTAGCAAAGCCGGGCACGCACAAAAAATGTGTTCTAGTGACTCTTGTCTGTACCCACACAGTTGACAGGAATGTGTCAGATCCTGCTGTCTCCATGAAGGGACCATATCCTTCGTTTCCATCAACCCAAAGCGGAAAAGCATGAACCGATGTTTCAGCGACTGGTTGAAGGTTGCTGCTAGATATTCCTGTGTCCGTAAAGATTTGTACGATGTCATTATAGTCCAGGCGTGCTGTCTGCTTGCCAGTTTTTGTTTATCAGAATTTAAAGATTTCTTCTTAGTGACAGCGTTTGCCTTCTGAAAAAACTCCTTTTTGTCTGGGTTCTGGTCCCAGGTTTCTAGCAAACCTAGTGCTTTAATGCAGTTATTTAAGTGATGATCCCAGGTGCTTTTATCATTGTGTCGCTGTTGCTCCTCAATTTCCATCCAACATAGGTTGTTTAGAGTACCAGTCTCAGCTGCACGCAACCCCCAGCTTAGTTTAATGAAGGCACATCTACTCTGAAATTCATAGTTTTTCAGACCCAATTCTAAACGAACCTGAGCTGGAGATGCTGGTCGTGGTATCCGAAACACTGTTTTGTAGGCCTTCGTCTGAACTTGATTGAAAAAAACTGCCTCCTTCCACCGCATAATTTCGGCGCTATAAGTGATGGTGGGCATTCGCCGCGCTGCCATGACAGAAAGCAGGTGGAAGTATGAAGGGCAGCTCAGTTTTTGTTTTAGAACTTTAAAACCATAGGTCAATGAGAGGGCTTTTGCTTGAGCGACAGCAAGCTGCGGCTTGAAAGTCAGGAATCCCAAGTACTTATATGTGGGTGCAACCTCCACCCGGGATCCGTTTATGAACCATGAAGCAGATTTTAACTTCCTGTCAACTAGGCGGACAACCTTAGTTTTACTCAGATTAAATTCTAGGACTTGCATTGTTATGTATGTGTAAAATGCATCGATGCTATGTTGTAGCCCAACAGGTGTTTGGATGTGTAGAACTATGTTATCTGCGTACTGTAGCCATGCAATTCCTTTCTTGGCCAAAACTGGCGGGTGGCTATTTACGGGAGCTGGAGCCTCGGCTAGGTCTGCAAAATATAAGTTAAACAGCGTGGGAGCCAAAACACATCCTTGTTTGAGTCCTTTTGCTGTTAATATTCTGTTGGTGAGGTGGCTGCCCTCTCCAATTTTTACTTGCGCCCAAGTACCTGTGTACAAGTCCATCATTGAGCCAAGGAGGCTGCATGGTAAGCCCCACCCTTTCAATTTCTCCCATAAGCGGGTTCTCGGTACGCAATCAAAAGCTGCCTTTAGATCAATAAAGCACGGTAGTAGCCTTTTTTTCTTAAGCCTGGCTTTGTTTCCCAGCAGGGCCAGGGTTGCCAGGTTGGTGGAAGCACCCATACCAGCTCTGAAACCTGTCTGGCATTGTGGAATTAACTGTCTGTCATGAATCCATTCTGCTAGTTGTTGTAGTAGGCAGGATGCGTAGAGTTTTGCTTCCACGTCTATCAATGCTATTAGCCTGTAGTTTGAAGGATTTGCGGGGTTACTTGCTTTGTATATAGGGTGACTAATGCTGCCTTTCCATGCATCTGGGAGACCCGTAGTGCCTTGGAGCTCGTTAAAAAGCAGCGCCAAATAATACGCCCAGAATGAAGGGTCTCCTCTAAACAAGGCGTTTGGAATGCCGTTCTGACCAGCTGCCCCTTCCATTTTTAGTTTCTTAATAAGGCTTGTCAGCATTTCTATGTCAATGGTCATTAGTGCATGCTTTCCTTGGTTTCCGTTTAGAGTTAAGTCTGTTTGCATTGTCACTCTGAAGCCAAAATTAATCTTACTTAAGTAATTGACTATCTGTGAGGCCTCCTCCTTCGCATGGTGCTCTGGGAGTGAGAACATTGTCTGTACGTGGGCTTCCCATGTGGCTGCATCGATCCCTGCATTCGTGTGTCGATTTTGTCCCTTAGTTAGTCCGTTTATTAGTTCCCAGAACTTTTTGTTATTTTTCTGTTTGTTGGACATGAGCAGCTTGGTCCACAGATCCTCGTGATAACTCTGTTTTGCCATCCAGCAGTTTTTCTTATATTTGGCTCTTAATTCAGAAAGCCTTGTGTCATCAGATTTCCTCCCCCAGTGTACGTCCTTCAGGACTTTTTTTGATTCTCTAGAGACTTGATTTTTCAAATTACACAATGTCCTGTTGAACCATGGCTTTTCTTCTTTGCAACTCTTGACTTTGTTTTTTGACTCTATGACCGCAATTGGGAGACGTTTTTTGATGGAAAATGTATTTATTAAAGAATCACACAAATGCTTCCAAGCGATCACTCGCTCTCCTTGGGGGTGGTCTTCTAGTGCCTGTACTCTTAGTGATTCTTTGAGCTCTTTAGTTGCGCCTGCACTGTGGTACACTACTTCCATTACTTTGTTGAGGCCCGGACCCTTCCATATCAGTTTTTTTGTATCATAAGTCACTGGGGCTGAAATCATGATATTAGCAGTGGGGAGCCGATTCCATTAATTCCGGATCTTAATAAGTTGTGGAAAGTGATCGCTCTCTGTGCGTTGTTGAATCCTATATGCTGAAACCAGTGGCAATGCGGTTTCGTTTATTAATGTAAAGTCGATGTTGGATTTTTTTGTGCCGCTTGAAAAGGTTACTTGCGCGGATGAGGCGTCCTCAGGGAGAGGCGTCATGCAGCGCAATCCCAGGGTTTCAAATTTTATATATGTGCATGTTCCGTTAGGGTGTTTTGTGCTGCCTTTTCTCAAATCAAGGTTGAAATCGCCAGATAAAATGAGGATTGCATCCTTATTTTGTTTCTGCAGCATTTTTAGAATATTGGTCAATGTTTCAATGTTCCCACTGTTTTGGATTTTGTTAGGGTGTACGTATACTTTGATCAATAGTAAAGTTCTGTTGTTGCCTGATGGCGCCTGATGTTCCAATTTTATTGGTAGCAGCCAGTCAATTCCCAGGTCGATCTGTTTGATCACCCAGTTGATTTTTGTGGAGCAATATGTTGTGAGGCCCCCCTTGGGGTGTCCATGTTTTTGAGGTTGTTTTGCAAAGACGTCTATCCCAGAATAACCTGAAATTTGTACCGGCTCCAGGCACCATGTTTCCTGCAACATGATGATTTCAAACTGCTGAAGGAAACTCAGAGCCGCCCTGTCGGTAACCAGATTTTTTAAACTGTGAGTGTTTCAGGAGCAAATATGGATATATTCTGGGTTTTCGTCAGGACCATTTGTAATTGTTGTCATTTAAATTTTGCCTTCCAGTCTGTTTGACTGTTGAGGGAGTACCAATGAAGATCTGTTGGTGCACGCCAGGATGGGAAGTGCTTTGGTGCTTTACAATTGTAATGTGGTCCCAACTGCTTAGGGAGGTTTCTACTCCCACGGCCCCTTTTAAGATTGAGCCGCCCTTCTTTTGTTGCGGTACCAAAAGGTTAGGGTATCTGGGCGGTTCTAGTTTTTGCAGGGCGATGCCCCATGCGCTAAACGTGTCTTGATGTGCTAGAATTTGATCAATAATGGCCCAGGATGTCAGCGTTGCCTCTTTATCTTTATTGTTTGGATGTGGAGTAAACTCCACGGTCATCAATTCTGTTGTTGAAATGTGAGCTGGGGCAAAATCGCATTTATTAACTTTAGTATGGTGCCTCTATTTAGAATGTCTAATGCCCCCTTCGAGTTATAGCAAGGGATGAAAAGTAATTTATTTTCCTCTGGGGCCGTATTGCCCTGCGTTGTCTGGTGTCCTGGGATTCTTTTTTGTGCCACGCTGTTTGTGCAATCATCTGACCAAGGATGGTATCTAATATCTGTTTGTTGTTGCCTGCAGGTTGATTTATTACGGTCATGTTGTGTGAGGAGCTTGTGCATTGAGGGTTATGTTCCCAGGTTTTGCCAGTTTCCTGCCTGTCAGCAGACCGCTGAGTTCCCTGTTCTGGACACTGCCTGATAATAGTTCCATTTCCCTGGAATTCTCTTAAGGCCGTCTCTCCTTGGAAAAGGCTGCTACCCTGCTTGTTGCTGGAACAGGGGATTTTTGGAGACTGTTGCTGTGATGTTGATTGATTAACAAAAGTGCTTGGTTTGCCCGTGGAATTGTCCTCACTAGCTGGCCGTTCTGCCCTGATCTGTCTAGATTGGCAGATCTTGTTTCTATTTTCAGTGCTTTCTGATTCTTTGGACTGCGTGCCATTTGATTTAGCAAACAATTTCCATATACAGCTTTACTGGACCCCCTTTGTTTTTTTCCGTGCCTTCCTTTTCCGTTTCTTTTCCCTTTTCGTAAGGGATGATTCCCCCACTATTGAATTGTTGGGAATTGAATCCTTCGATCCACCCTTGAGGGGTGCCATTTCTTGTGTGCTAAGGCATGATCTGCCCTCTATGTTGCTCTGAGACATTCCCTGTTCGGATAAATGAATATCTTTGATATTATTGCTTTCCTCATGGGATATCTTTGCGTTTTGTGGGTTATCCTTCTTTGTTTGGTTTTTGGGGATCTTCTCGCAACAACTACTAAGATGCTCTTCAGTTCTAAGGGTCTGGATTTTTACCTCTTTCAAGATGTCATTTAGGATATCCAGGGATCTTTGTGAGTTATCGCCTGTGATGGAGCACTGACATGTCACCTGCTGAGTGTATGAGTGGGTTTGAGCCCTCTTTATCAGATCATTCAAAGATTGTAGCTTGTTGTCGATGCTCACAATGTGGATGGCCAGGATGTTGAGGAAATCTACCTGAGTGTCTTGCTTATCTGCTTGAAATTGGATGGCTGCTGATATCGCGTCCATTGTTGCTAGCAAGGCCTTCCACGAGTCTTCAGATGTTGATGGTTCTACATTTGCTTTAGTGTGGTCTAGTGAGTCTTCATGTTCCTCTAGTTGCTCTGGTTGCTCCATTGCCATGACAGCTGAGGATGCGTGGGTGTCGAATGTTGTTGTTGTAGTTGATGTATTACAAGATGGGAGATCTTTTCGTGGGGAGCTTGTACTACAGGTAGGTCTCATTTTTGTTTTGTTTTGTTGTTTGTTGTTTGCAAACTGAGTGCCCTGAGGTGTATCTGAGCAGGTATCTGAAAGGTCTATCAGCGGGAATTCCTCAATTATGATACAGTCTGTGTCGTTCTCTACCTGCGAGGGTTGTTTGGAAAAAGGAGTGCAGCACAGACTGTCACCCCAGTTGTTCCAGTTACTGAGGTTTAAAGTGGAAACAGTATCATCTAGATAACATCTGTGAATTTCTGCGCTGATCCTTAAGCCGGTTTTATTTGGCTGGGGAATTGGTGTGTTCATTTTTCCCAGGACCACGCAGGTCCTTTCGTGCAGCAGGTAGCTTGTGCGATTCTGCTCCTCGCTGGCAGCAGTTTGTGGATTTCTTGGGCTGCGCTTCGTGTCCCCCACAGAGGGATGCGGCAGAACTGGCAGATCCCCGCGGCCCTGCCCCTCTGTGATCCTGTCCCACGATCGGTCCCCGGGTGCTGGAGGAAGAGGCAGGCTCGGCGGTCCACGCTCGGAGCACAATTCACGCAGAGGCACCGAGCAACACTGCTGACTCTCGCAGTGAGAAGGAGCCGCGTGCCTCAGGAAAGAAGCCCCAAACAGCCCAGCCTTTAGAATAGTCCCAGGCACCCCTGGCTGGGGTGGGAGCGAGTTCTAGCTCGCAGCGCAGGGTGGGGGCGGGGGCCAGTGGCAATCAGTTCCTTACCGGGAAGACAGTACTTTGATTGCAGCCCCGGGGTCTGCGCGGTGCCGGTGTGAGAAAGGCGGCTGCGGGGAGCAGAGCCTAGTCCAGCGGTGGCTCCTCCTGCCCCGTGCCCCCGGCTCACGGCGAGTCTTGAAGTCCGTGGTCCGTGGAGCCCAGCGATCATGGGCTGCAAGTGCGGGTGCGTTGACCCCTGGCTGGGGTGCCGCGGGTGTCGCCGCTCCGGAACGCGCGGACCTGGCTTCTGCGCTCCGACCAGAAGTCAGCAGTTCCAGACAGCTTTGTATTCTAGTACTTTACTTTCTACAGTTAACTGGTAGTGATTTTACAGATATCAGATAAAGACTTCTGGCCACAGATTCCTTACCTTAGAATTATCCCCAAGCGTTAGGCCAAATCCTGAAACTTTTTCATGAGCAATACCCCTGCACTGGTAAGTGGAAGTCGTTCTGCTCCACATTGCGTTGTTGGCATTGTCCGTGCTAGAAGTGACATCTGGGTGCCTACATAGGCTTAACCCAGGCTTGCTAACATCAGTTATTTTCTTCCCACGCTAGTCAGCGCAGATCCGGGAAGAACTACCTCTTAGTCACTTTTTAACTACGCTTTTTTCAATGTTTTGCTGAAGTCTTTTAGAGGTTTTACCTTTTGGTGTTGCAGGAATGTCCTCGAAAAAGGCTGGCATCAAGCCCTGTGCACCTGTCACCGACAGATGTCAGTGACGGATCTGCATCTTGTTTGACTATGGTTCCACGAGCGAGATCATGATGAAGGCCAACCCCGATTGCCACGCAATGCAACCTAAGACCTTAAGAGAGTGATCCTTCAAGATCCTGGCGGATCGATGTGCGACGCCACAATGATCAAGGTCCAGGTCGAGACAAAGGTCCTGGGGGCGGTCGCGGAGCCCGAGGTTTTTGTCGCATTCCAAGTTGTTGAGCCATTCGGATAAGTCAAAGTCCTGCAAGAAGGAAGAAGTTGAAGCGTAGTTCGAGTTTACATCAGCTGACAAGGCGATGAAGAGTTGCCACTGGATGCCTGGCTCTGCGGTTGTGCCGGCGCCTGGGCTGATTCACGCCTCCCTGAGTTTCTGGGAGCCGGACTGACCCCCACCCAACTCCAAGAAATCTATGAGGACATGCACCTCATATTTGGATGGCCCGTTCCTACTAGCGCACCTTTGGGCCCCACAGGTTCAGAAGGGGTCCCTACTTGATTACCATTGGTGGTCCTGGCACCAGTAAGGCCACAAGGATCCCCAGATGGATCCAGACTGGCAATGATTGTACCATCCCAACCTTCCCCGGCACTGGTCCTGAAGCTCCCGGCACCTACAAGTGGCACCATCCCAATCATCTACTCTGACATTGAGCCCGAGGGGCGACGTCCAATGCCAACTTGAGCCATGCCATCCAGGTCAGAGCCTGAGCCATACTCTTATGGTCTAGGACTCGGGGAGGAATAGGAAAGGTCGCTGGACCCTGAAGAATACCAGCCTTGTGAGGAAACAAACTTAAACTGGTCTGAGGATCTGGGTTAAACCAGTGGACTGGACACTTCTCAAAACACTAGCATGCTTTCTCCCCCTACCGTGGGTACAGAGTAGGGCATGTCCTTCCCTGTGGTAGTACGGAGGGCGGCTGAGGATCTTGACCTTCGTCTACCCTCTGTGTCAGTCAAGACAAACCTCTTGACAGGGGTGCTGCAACCGGGTACGTATTTCAAACTTTCTGCATCTGGCCATGTTTTTCTGTAGCTCTATAATTGCCGTGTATGTAATTACCTAGCATTGTGCATTGTGCTGCGTTCTTCTTTCCACTCCTGTATTCTTATTACTGCCGTGTACGTAGTTATTTAGTATTGTGCCGTGTTTTTCCTTCCATTTCTGTATTTTCTACTGCCGTGTACGTAGTTATTTAGTACTGTGCCGTGTTTTTCCATCCATTTCAGTATTTTTATTGCCGTGTACATAGCTTCTAGTATCCTGTACTTTGTTTTTGCCCCTTTTTCACTCTTCTTCCGCCGTCCGCCGTACTTCAGAGTCCCCCTATCCCCCGTGATCCTCTGCCTGCGCCTCTCTGCTCCCCTACCCCCCCGCTCCCAGCACTCGCTCCGCTACCTCCCTCTCTCCCCGCCGGTTTTTTCCCTCGCTGGCTCCGGCCAGTCTCCAATCCCCCTGCCGCTGCCTCCCATACGGCCCGCCCCCGCACACACCCATTGGCCCTCCTCCTCCCAGCTGCTCCACCCTCCCACCCCACCCTCGCTAGCCCGTCTGTGCCCGTCCGCACCCGACCGCACCCAGCGCCAGTCCCCCTGGCCCCGCCAGCACAGACCCCCCCAAACAACTCTACACCACTAACACACTCCCTCAACCCAGGAACACGCCCCGCATGCACCCAAACCAACCCCACACACACACACAAGGACCTTTCTCCTGACGCGCCTGCCATTTTTCATGCTCCACCTCTCTCACTTCCAACACCCACACGCCACACATCACCCCAGGCACCCCCCACACCAAACAACACAATCCCAACACAACAGACTCACACACAACCCCCTCACATCCCAACAAACCCCACCTCAAAAGACCTCACAACCCCAACACACTCCACCACAACACCTCCAAAACCCACAACAACACCTCTGGCACCCACACCTACACCTACACCATCACACAACACAACAACAACACCCCCCACAACCATCTCAACTGCCTACTCCTCAACACCCGATCCCTACACAAGCACACCATAGAACTCTGGGACCTCATCACATCACAATCACCTGACATCGTCTTCCTCACAGAAACCTGGACTAACCACTCATCTGAGCCCGACATAGCCACAGCCACCCCTGACGGATACAAAATCCAAAGCAAAGACCGCCTAAAAAAACCAGGAGGAGGCATCGCCATCCTGCACAAAGACGCTATTAAGGTCACCTCCAACACACACGACACCCTCGACAGCGCAGAACACATGCACTTCCTAATCCACATAAACAACAACACCACCCTCAGAGGCACACTCATATACAGACCCCCAGGGCCACGACCCCTCTTCTGCGACACCATCGCTGACACCATCAGACCTCACGCACTCATCTCCACAGACTTCATCCTCCTTGGTGACTTCAACTTTCAACTGGAGAATCGCCAAGACCACAACACCTCTGCCCTCCTAGACAACCTCACCAACCTCGGACTCAAACAACTGGCCACAGCACCCACCCACTCAGCAGGACACACTCTAGACGCTATCTTCACCTCAAGCCAGCACATAACCTACACCCATACCACCGAACTCCACTGGACCGACCACCACTGCGTGCACTTCTCCTTCGCCAAATCCCCCTCACACCACCAGCAACACTCCACGCCCTTCCGCTTGTGGGACAAGATCCCCACTCAACACCTAAACTCTCATCTAACACAAAACCCTCCCGCCCACACAAATGACCCCCACACCGCTGCCAACAATCTCACAAATTGGATAACTACCTGCGCAGACACACTCGCCCCCCTCAGAAAAAATATCACCACCCGCAACACCAAGAACACCCCATGGTTCACCACTGAGCTCCACGTCTCCAAACGCAAATGCCGCAAAGCCGAGAAAGCCTGGCAACAGGAACACTCAATCACTAACTTCTCCACCCTCAAAACCACAATTCGCTCTCACCACCAGCTCATACGCACCACCAAAAGAGCATACTACAAGGAATGCATAGATAGCAACTCCCACAACAGCAAAGAACTCTTTACCATCATCAAAGAGCTCTCCAAACCCAAAGCCAGCAACATAGACCCCACACACACACAACTCCTCTGCGACTCCCTCTCAAACCACTTCCACCGCAAAATCCTAGACATACACAATAGTTTCACAACAGACACACCCAACGCACACACACTCCACACATCAAACACAGATCCCCTCTCCCCCCCAGCGTACTCACCACCTGGGCCCCAACCACTGATGAAGAAACCGAAACAGCTATGAACTCCATTCACTCCGGATCCCCCTCCGACCCCTGCCCCCAACGCATCTACAACAAAGCCAGCCCCACCATCGCCCCCAAGCTTCGCGACATAATCAACACCTCATTCGACACTGCCACCTTCCCAGACTCCTGGAAGCATGCAGAAATCACTGCACTCCTAAAAAAGCCCAAAGCTGACCCAGAAGACCTTGCCAACTACCGCCCCATCTCTCTCCTCCCTTTCCCCGCCAAAGTCGCTGAAAAACTACTAAACACAGACCTATCCCAGTTCCTAGAGGAAAACAACACACTCGACCCCTCCCAGTCCGGTTTCTGCAAAAACCACAGCACGAAAACTGCCCTCATAGCATGCATTGACGACATCAGAACGAGAGTCGACAAGGGTGAGACCATCGCACTCATCCTCCTAGACCCCTTTGCGGCCTTTGACACAGTCTGTCATCACACACTCCGCACACGTCTCCACAACGCTGGGATTCAACACAAAGCCCTAGACTGGCTCCCCTCCTTCCTCACCAATAGAACCCAAAAAGTCTGCCTCCCTCCTTTCCAGTCCACCGCCACCAAAATCATCTGCGGTGGCCCCCAGGGTTTCTCCCTCAGCCCCACCCTCTTCAGCATTTACATGACCCCACTCGCCAACATCCTCCGACCGCAAGGAATCACCACACTCTCCTACGCAGACGACACCCAAATCATCACCTCCCTCACCCGCAACCCCACCACTGCCAAAACCAACCTCCACACTGCACTCCTCGACACCGCCACCTGGATGACAGCCAACCACCTCAAGCTCAACTCCAACAAAACCGAAATAATCATTTTCGGACCCAACAAAACCACATGGGATGACTCCTGGTGGCCTACCGCCCTAGGCCCCGCACCCACCCCTGCCAACCACGCACGCAACCTCAGCATCATCCTTGACTCCTCCCTCTCCATGACCCAGCAGATTAAAGCAGTCACCTCTTCCTGTTTCAACACCCTCCGCACGCTGAAAAAAACCTTCAAATGGATTCCCCTAGAGACCAGAAAGACCGTCACCCACGCACTCATCAGCAGCAGGCTAGACTATGGTAACGCCCTCTACGCCGGCATCACACTCAAACACAAACTCCAGAGAATCCAGAAAAACAGCTGCATGCCTCATCCTAGATCTCACTCGCCAAGAACACATCTCACCACACCTCAGATCCCCTCACTGACTCCCCATCGACAAGAGGATCACCTTCAAAATCCTCATCCACGCACACAAATCCATTCACAACACCGGCCCAACCTACCTCAACGGAATAGTGAACTTCCACTCTCCCATCCGCCACCTCCGATCTGCCGACCTCGCACTAGCCACAGTCCCCTGCATCAAACACACCATCACAGGAGGCAGATCCTTCTCCTACCTCACCCCCAAAGCCTGGAACACCCTCCCCACTGATCTCCTTCGCTTCAGAAAAAAACTGAAGAGATGGCTGTTCTAACAGTAACTCCCCCCCCACAGCGCCTTGAGACCCTAACGGGTGAGTAGCGCGCTATATAAATTTTCTGATTGATTGATTGATTGATTGTGGGTCGGGCAGCCAGCTTTCAGATCAGTTTTATCCCCCCTCTCCTCTCACCCCTAACCAGCAGACACAGCTTCCAAGCCCTCCTAATCCGCCCTCATACAATTGTGGGTACCCTGTCGGCCCCAGGATTTGCCATCACCTGCCTCACTGGCAGTCCATAACAGCCAACAGTTAGGTTTTGCAGATCCTAGTCCTTCCCCTTTGTCACTACCCCATGCCACTATCTTAAGACCGGCTGATGGAGGATCACCTGTTTCTTCTATGTCAGGATGTTGCTGCTCTTTTGGCCAAGGGAACCGGCCACCGGCATTATCTGAGGTTCACGGATGGTCGTGAGCATGTTCAGTTCACTGTGTTGCCATTTGGCCCTACCAGCGCCCCTTGGGTGTTCACCAAGGAGATAGTGGTGGTTGCAGCTCATCTGCAGAGATCAGGAGTGCCAGTATTCCCTTATCTCGATGACTGGCTGTTGAAGGCGGGCTCACTCCAGGCTGTCGTCTTCCACCTCCAGGCTAAGGCAGACCTCCTCTGCTCACTGGGGTTCACTATCAACATACTGAAGTCACATCTGACTCCCTCTCAGACACCCTGCCTCATTGGAGCTGTTA
This sequence comes from Pleurodeles waltl, assembly GCF_031143425.1. Taxonomy (NCBI): domain Eukaryota; kingdom Metazoa; phylum Chordata; class Amphibia; order Caudata; family Salamandridae; genus Pleurodeles; species Pleurodeles waltl. Next base: position 558,559,802 of record NC_090446.1, on the reverse strand, counting down.
TGGAAATGCTGCAACTTTGGGCCTATCTCCCCCGAAAGGCGAGTCCAGGATATTCAGGCTATGATACCGATGTTTCAGCCTCTATCCTGGTTTTCAGTGAGACTGACTCTGAGGCAGCTGGGCCTCATGGCCTCCTGCACCCTGCTGGTGACACATGCCCACTGCCATATGCAGGCTCTTCAGTGTGACTTGAAGTTCCAGTGGGCGCAGCATCAGGGGAATCTCTCCGACATGGTGCAGATATCAAAGGGAGCTACAAGAGATCTGCACTGGTGGTTAACGAACTGCGAGTGGATCAGCAGCAGACCCCTCTCCCTTCCCCAACCAAACCTGATGGTGGTGATAGATGCATCACTTTTGGGATGGGGTGGCCAACTGGGAGAGGTGGAGATCAGATGTCTGGTGGAGTCAGGAAACCAATTTAACCTTCTAGAGCTCTAGGCGATCCGGCTAGCGTTGAACACCTTTCCACTCTCCATCAAGGGAAGGCAAGTCCAGGTGTTCACAGACAACACCACCGCCATGTGGTACTACAACAAACAGCGTGGGGTGGGGTTGTAACCCCTTTGTCAAATGACCCTGCTTCATTTAATCCAAAATGGTCACTCAGTTTCACGTAGACCAATCCATCACCTTGCCTACTTTTTATGCTCCTCCATATCCCTCCAAAGAAGCAGAACCACTCCACTGACCCAAAAGAGCTGTGTTGTTCTACGTTGAGCATACATGAGAGTTCTGGGTGGACGACCAACACTTTGTGGGGTATGTTGAAGTGAAGAAGGGATGGGCTGTGCAGAAATGGGCCATCTCAGGATGGGTCATGCTCTGTATAAAAAGATGCTATACATTGGCCAAAAAGCAACCCCATTAGGGTTTGCATGCCCATTCCACCTGAGAAAAAGCTGTGACCACTGTCTTAGCACACAGTGTTCTGGTCCTGGATATCTGCCACACAGCAACGTGGGCCTCATTGCACACATTTACCACATACTGCTGTCTAGACAGTCCGATCTGTAGAGATGGGCATTTTGCCTGTTCGGTCCTGCAGGACTTCCTCATGTGAAATTGGTCTGCAGACCCACCTCCGGGGAGGTATTGCTTGGGTATCTATTATAAGGTAAGGAATCTGCAGCTAGAAGTCTCTTTCAGATAAACAAGTTACGTCTGTTCAGTAACACCTTATCTGGTAGAGACTCTATCAAGCTGCAAATTCCTTACCAACCCACCCATCTTTCCTGCTCTGCAAACAGATTTATAGGGACAGTGCTGTTCCCCTTTTAGGGCCCTAGTTTTCCACTCCAGTGGTCAGTTTACCTCTGTGGTTCTGGAGTGGAAAGTTGCGAAAGTGACTGACGTCAGCAAGCCTGGGTGGCGCCCCCATAGGCATAGCCAACATCACTTTTGGCTTGGATGTCGCAGACAATGCCATGTGGAGCCGGACAATGCCACCTACCGGCACGCAGTGGTATTGCTCACAAAAAAGTTTCCAGATTCAGGCCCTCATTATGAACACGGCGGACCAAACCGTGCCGCCGGCGGTAAAAAACGCCAACAGAGGAGCGGTCCGGACCGCCAAATAATGAACCAACTGAAACACAGGCATCCTGAAAACCACCCACAGCCAGTAGAGGAGTGCCGACGACGACTGCAGAGTCCGCCCACAGGCCGACGGAAAGGCCCAACCCGCCCATCAAATAATGAACCACTAGTCCACCGTCAGTTCTGGGGCAGGAACCACCGACACGCAAAGCCAGGCGGAAATGAACGAATATAAGGAAACACTCACCGGAGGCCCACACAACGCGCCGAAGCAGACATGGATAGAGAGCTGCAGATCATGCCAGCCCTGCTCCTTGCCATATACCTCCATGACCGAGACCGCAGACGAAGATGATGACGGTAAGTACCGCAACCTACGAAACAAGGGAAGAAAGGGCACAGTTACATACACACCCACTTCACCCACCCTGCAACGCTCCCACAACACTTCACAGCAGCACAAGCCATACACCCCAGAGCAAGAGGTACTTACCCGACCCAAGGCAAATACAACCTGACCATAGTACATACAAATGCCCCACACCCACAAACAATGAAACGAAAGACCAGGGTTCAAGAGTGTGTCGCCAAAACACAGGCCACCCATAAAAAATGTATTTGAGATCACAGAGCTAACTATTCACAAGGCCAATGGCCAGTCCATAGTGCCAGACATGTGTGGGATACAATGGCCCCCACCCTGACTCCCAAAAGTGCACAGTACTCCACCTAATGGGGCAACAATGGGGCATCCAGGCACCTCAGGGAACAGGGGCAGGGGATGGTTGAGGTGGGGATTTGTGACGGGGTGCTTTTTGTGTGTTGAGGTGCTTGACTGCGTGTCAGATTGTGTGCTTTGGACGGGTGAAGGGAGTGGGGTGCTGGAAGGGGTAGAGGAGGTTGGAGGGGGGAAGGAATGACCAGGGAAACTGGCTGCCGTCCAAGAGGAGGCCAGAGCCTGAAAAGATCTCTGTAGGCCAGACACGGCACTGTGAATGTCATCAATACAGGCATTGGTCTGCTGCTTCACTGATGCTAGCCTCTGGATGGCATTGACGATGGTTGTCTGCCCTACAGAGATGGTTCTCAGGAGGTCAATAGCCTCCTCTGTGAGGGCAGCAGGGCTGACTGGGGCAGGGGAGAAGGTGCCTGGGGTGAAGGAGACGCCCACCCTTCTGGGTGAGTGGGCACGGGCAAATCGGTGGGGAGAGAAAGGGAGGGCGGTGATGGCCTGGGGGTTGCAGAAGATGATACTGTAGGGGTGTGCCCACTAGGGTCCGCCACCACCATGGAGCCCCCATCGGAGGAGGTATCGGAGTCACTACCTCCTGTGGTAGTTGCCTCCCCTGTGGTACTCCCCTCGCCCTCCAACCCACTGGTCCCCTTGGCGTCAGATGACTCTGCCTCTGAGGATCTGTGGGCCGCTGCATCTCCACTTGCCGGTGCCTCCGCTTCCTCGCTAGATGATGCTGATGTACACAAACAACACAAGAGAACATGGATGGGGAACAAAACAGGAGAGACACTTGTAAATAGATGAAAGGAGTGAACATAGTGGCCAGACATACACCCACCCAGAAGACCCCCCCAACAGGCAGCCCCTTCCACTATGCCCATGGCCAAGCCCCTGAGTAGTGATCAGAACCCCGCTCTACACCCATCCCCTGAACTACCTAAGGACCCGAAGTGTAGGAGATCTGACCAAAACACCCCAACATCCTACGGGGCCATCATGTAGATGGACTTCAGTGAGAGTCCCTGCAACTAAGCAGCATAAACCCTAATGCACACACAGACATTCATCAAGGGTTAAGACTGTGACATGAGTACTCACCACTTTGTGACTGCTGTGCAGCCCTCAAGCGCCCATCCAGGTCTAGGTACGCCACTGCCAGGATGCGTAGCATGAGGGGGGTCGGTGCCCGAATGGTACCCCTTCCACGTTGGGAGGACTTCCCCAGCTGGGCCTCAGAGATTTTTCGTGCCCAGTGCCGTGTAGGTCCTCCCATCTCTTCCTGCAGTGGGTGCTCCGCCGGTTGTAGACCCCCAGGTTCTGCACCTCCTTGGCAATGGCATGCCAAAGTGCCCTCTTCTGGTGTGCGCTGACCTAAAAGGGAGACACAGAAATGTAACACAGAGGTCAGGCACTTGGAAATTATGTACAGCTGCCTATACGTCCACTATGGGATGGATAGTACTGACAAACTTACAGGACATACGCAAGCAGCATGGTATGAACCATGGCTCATGCAGGCTCAGAGGTGCACACATATGTACTTACAACACCATCCATTACACCCAAACAGTGCCCACCAACCCCTGACTCACCTGTACCTCTGGCTGCCCATAGAGCTTGCCGTACAGGGGCAGGACCCCGTCCACTAGCCTCTCCAATTCCTCCTGGGAGAAGGCGGGGGCCCTTTCTCCTGCAACATGAGCCACTTCCTTGACCAGAGGCAGAACACAGCAGTACACTCAGTGGAGTACCTGCTCGCACAAGATCAGGGAGTCAAGTGAAGTTGGGGTGATTAATTTGCGTACGTACCACAGCGGTGTGCACCGTCACCACCAGCGGCGATCATGATATGCCAGGATTCCCCATTGGCATCCATGTTAACCAGTGATGGAGCGAACGGCGGTAAACACCGCCTTACGCTGTTACGTCAACCGCTAGCGGTATGAGGTCACTTCCACAACAACAGTTCTGGATTACAGGGGGCAGACATTTTGGCCTTAACTACGCATTAATAAAAATGAAAAGTGCACTAAGCAGGCATCTTAAACACCTATGCATGTGACCATTAACAAGACCACACATAACAGTGTTCACTCATTAAGGTCTAGATGAATTTCTGTCAAGAACATGTTTCTTTTGAGTCCCTATAAATCAAATAAGCAGTGCACAATGAATGACAATGTGTGCCAATGTATGTGTGTTCCTCACACGTGTTTCAAGTCCCTCCTAGGTACCGACCCTTGTGGCGAGGAAGGGCCCCATCGGTGTACAGGCCACTTGTTGATTTGCGGACCATGGTGGAGTGTCACATCATAATCAATTACAGACTCACACATGCAACTATTCTCAAACTTTGTGCATTACTGGATCCTGCACTAACTCTGGCAAATTGTAATCAGCATGCCATCCCTACTGAGCAGAGGTGCTCTCTGCACTCCATTTCCTGGCCATGGGCTCATTTCAAGTGACAGTGGGCATGGGTGCTGGATTTTCACAGCCAATGTTCAGCATGGTACTGACAAGATTTCTAAATGCATTTGTACGACACCTGCAGTCCTATGTGAGGTTTCCCCAAAGTACTGACCTCCCTGCCATCAAATCTGACTTCTATGCATTTGCAAACATACCCCTTGTGATCGGTGCCATTGATGGCACCCACATACCTATCATACCCCCAAGAGTCATTGAACAGGTGTACAGAAACAGAAAGAACTTTCACTCCATGAACATCCAATTGGTATGTACTGCAGACTAGTACATCCCACATGTGAATGTCATGTTCCCTGGTTCAGTCCATGATTACTTTGTGCTTAGGAACAGTAGTGTGCCACAGAAGATGGAACAACTACAAGAGGACAGAGAGTGGATCATAGGTAGGTGTTTCTGTCACTAACTGCCACCTAGCAGACAGCCAGGATGTCTGACTCAGAGGCTTGACAATGACTACCCTGTTTTGCACCTTTTTCTAGGTGATTCTGGCTATCCCAACTTGCGTTGGCTCCTGACACCAGTGAGGAGTCCTGGGACAGATGCAGAGAGGAATTACAATGAGGCCCATGGACGTACTAGGAGGGTGATAGAGCGCACAATAGGTATCCTGAAGGCTAGATTTCGTTGTCTACATATCTCTGGGGGTTCCCTGGCCTATGGGCCTGAAAAGGTGTGTAGAATAGTGGTGGCCTGCTGCATGCTGCACAACTTGGCAGTGAGAAATTCTGTCCCCCTCTTAGAGGTGGATGGTGCTTTATATCCTGATCAGCTTCCTCAGAGAGGGGAGGAGAGTGATGGTGATGATGAGGAAGATGTCAATTCCAGGACCCAACTGATACAACTCTACTTCCAGTATCTATGTGGGACTAAGGGCTGACATTGGTGTTTGTGACACATACTGTCAGTGTGCTTTGTCATCTGGGGGGGGGGTTGATTCTACTATTTGCAACTGGGTCCTGGTCTATATGGTACCAAATACAATTTAGTGCTTTTTTTTAGGACAACATTTAGGCACACAGGTGTACTTTCATGCAACGCATTACCAATAAAGTAGTTATCAGCCAGTTGCATCTGTACTTCACTTTGTTCACACATTATGACAGTGTTACAGGTGTGATATGTGTTTTATTGGTGGCAGGGATTGAATAGTGCAATTTACAGTGATGGCAGTTGGTCATGGGTGGTTGTCCTCAATGCCAACATGGTGGCAGCCTTGTTGGTAGTATTGATGGGTCCATCAATGCTTACATGAGTTCTCATTGATTGTTAGCACTGTTTGTTGGTTGATTGTGTGGGATGGTTGGTGTGCATATTATTGCAGAGTTACTTCTTGAAGGGGACCTTGTTTTTGGCAGGGGTTCCAACAATCCATATCTTGGCCTGAGGGTCCGTTTGTGCACCTGCTGTTGACCTAGAGGGGATGACATGGTTGACCCTTGTGTTTCCTCTGAGGGTAGTTCCTGGGATGTTGCTGCTGATGGTGTCATTGTCCCGTCTGTCTCCTGTGCTGTAATGGGGGCCTCCTGTCCTGTGTGGGTCTCAGACTGGGTTTGTACCAGCTGCAGCAGTGCTCCTGCTATGCTGGACCTTGTGGCGTTGTGCTGTTTCCACTGCTCCGTGGCCTCTTGGTGGTGTTCCTGCTGCATCCTCTGACTGTGCTCCAGGGTGGATACTATCTGTGCCAACCTGTCATGGGTATGCTGGTAGGCCCCCAGGACCTCAGAGATCATGTCCTGGGCTGCAGCATCCATCCTGTGGCCTCCCCCCTGGGCCACTGAGGCTCTCCCACTGGGCCTAGCCCCCTGTGCCTGTGTCCCCTGCACAGGTCTGGCAGTGCCACTTGTACTGGGGCCATCGTATTCCTGCCTGTTGGTAGGTGGTGACCTGTGTTCCACCAGTCTGTGGTCTGGATACACTGGTGTGGGGACGCTTGCCCTGGGCTGATGTTCTTGTCTGGGTGGTAGGGGTGTCAGTGGTATCCTGGGTGAGGCTGCTGCATGGTGACAGTCCAGGACTGTGTGAGGGGCCAGCCTGCTCATCGGTGTCCAGGGATCCTTCCCCAGTGTCCTGTGAGGTGCCTCTGTCTCCCTGTGGGGCACTGGCACTCCTTGTCCTGTCCGTCAGGGTGCCATGGGTGGTGGTGCCTGTTGGGGGAAGTGGACATGTCTGTTACAAATGCATGATCGGATGGGGTGCACAGGGCTGGGCTGTTTTGTGCCGGTGTAACTTTTTGGGGCCACGCAGGGTGCCTTTGTGAGGTTTGCACTGCATCTTGTTTAGGATGTGGAGTTGCATTGTGGGAGGTGTAGTGCAGAGGGAGGTGGCTGTGCACAGGGGGAGGGATGTGGCCCTGTTAGTGGGTTTGTGGTCATGCAGGGGGGTGGATTTAGTGGCTGTGGGCTGGGTGGGGCAGTGGTCCTGGTGGGTGTTGGTGGGGTGGTGCATACATTCCAGGTTTGATGTATATGGGGTAAATGTAGACGATTTACCCGAGTCCATTCCTCCAGTGAGTCCCTCAGGGTGCAGGATGGCCAGTACCTTTTCCTCCAAGTCTGTGTAGTCGGGTGGTGTTGGTGGAGGTCCTCCCCCAGTCTTCTGGACTGCAATGTGGTACCTCGATGCCATGGCCCTGACCTTCCCCCGCAGGTCGTTCCATCTCTTGCGGATGTCGTCCCTGGTGCGTGGATGGTGTCCCACTGCATTGACCCTGTTGACAATGGTCTGCCATACCTCCATCTTCCTGGCGATGGGTGTATGCTGCACCTGAGCCCCGAATATTTATGGCTCCACCTTCAGGATCTCGTCCACCATGGTCCTTAGCTCCCTTTCTGTGAAGCGTGGATGTTTGGGGGGTGACATGGTGGGTGTGGTGAATGATGTCGGGGCTGGAATGTCGGTGAGGGTGCTCTTCTGTGGGTTGGTGTGAGTCTCGTGTATAGTGGCGTTCGGTGTCTGCTTCTGGTGCTCTCGGTCTTCGTTGGCCTAGTTTCGTTGCAAAGAATTGTGGGGGGTGTCTGTGAGTGTTTTATGGTGTTGTGGATGTGTGTCAGGTGTGTGGGTTTCTAGCTTATCCAATGTGTGCACTTCTTGCTGTTGGGTCCACTTGCCGCCCATGGCGGTTGGCACCGCCAATGGTTGTTCGACTTCCACTGACTGCCAAGGGGATTTGTGCATCATTATTTGGAGGGCGGGATGTGGGTGTGCTCGGTGGTTACGGGGTGGAAGGTCCAGCATTTCCACCGACAGGGCCCTGGCGGTGACTGGTGGACTGGTGATTTTTGGCAGGGTCGGGATTTTGGTTCATTATATGGCGGGTTTCTATTCACCGCCAAGGCGGTCTTCTGTTCACCGCCGCCACGGCAGTCGGTGGTGTTTACCGCTGTGTTCAATATAACCGCCTCAGTATGATACTTGGGGATTATTCTAAGGTATGGAATTGGCGGCTAGATAGAGTCTCTACCAGAAAAGGTGTTACCGAATGTAAGTAACTTGTTCATTACAGTCAGTAGGTTTTTCTTTAGTATTGCCTCACTTTGGGCAAAAAGTCAAATGGAGAACACCATTCTGATGACCTCAGACTGGTGAATCTCCATCTTGGAGAGTAATCATAATAAAATATTTTTCCAAGAAATTCCAAATTAATTTCCTGGTGAGAAAAAATTGATAAATTGTCTTATATAATTACAATTCCTAAGAGACAAAATGGGGGAATACCTTAGTTTAAAAAAATAAAAATTAGAAATCTAAAGAAAAATCCAACCAAACGAAAATAATATTAAAATAATAATAGCTTCAATACTGTCTTCTACTGTAACCAGAAAACAGCAGAAGCCATCTACCCAGTGAAAAGAAAGGCCGAACGTGCCGTGAACAGAAGCCAAAAGAAATGGCAGTGGAGTCCGTGGGTTCTCAGAACTCCTGCAGGGTAGAAGAGGCATTACAAGGGCACTAGAGGAACGGAGGAAGTCAAGGGCAAGGTGGTTAAGGCCTTGAGGAATGCTTTTAAATTGAAGTTTCGTGGAAACCATTTGATGGGAAGAGGGTCTTCAAAACTGGTGTTATCAGGTGTGCTTCCCCAAGTTCATGTACTCCTTTTTTTCCTCATATTTTCATTTGTAGCAGTTTGCATGTTTTAAAGAAACCAGCTGTCATGCATATCATTTCCAGTGAGGAATCTAATAATAAGTAGTAATAAACCAATCTGTTTCCACAAGTGATCTTTCACGTTCTTATTCTATAATATTTGCTGTTGACTGCAAGTGGTTGTAAACTCTTAACTGTTTTGAAAAACAAGCATCTCTCGGACATCAGGCACACGTTTTCTCGATCATTAGATAGTACATTTAATTTATCATTTATTTCAATACATTAGTGTTACATTAAATAAGTTTAATGTTAAAGCAGTCCGGCCTAAATACAGCATGTAGAGATAAATCACTGTGGCATATCCAAGCTATGTTTCACTCCCAAAGTCCAGCATTGTCTGTCATTTTCTTAGCTATTGGTCCATGGCCTATTAAGTCAAAGTCTTCTAGTAGCTCTCTTGATACCAGTCTTCTCCTTATCAACAGTGCAAGGCATGTACATGCAGTAATAATCCCCCATAGATCACCAGCAGTCCTTCCTCCAAGACGTTTCTCCTCACTAATCACTTGCTAAAAGTTCCCCATTTCCTTGTTTCTGACTCCGTGTGCTCCCAGAAAACACCTCACAGTGAGATGCCATTCTGTGGTTCCAAGATATCTCTTTTTGCCAGCCCAGCAGGATATCACCCTCTAACTTCTTGTCTGGTCTAGATTTTCTAATGTTTGCGTCATTTTCCCATGCCTGCCTTTTGGGGTTCCGAGGATGCATTAATATATGGCTATGGGGTTTTTCACCTAGAGTGCGCCAAAGACCGCAAACTCACTCCTCATCTTACTACCCCTAGATTTATGAACTACTCCCAAAAAGCATTGTGTAACAGCTAACGGTGGATTTTTCGCCTGTCATAGAATGTGGTTGGGCCATGACTACAGTCCATAAATCTGCTATCATTCAACATATCCACATCACGCAGCACTAGCCTAGTTGCACCTTGGTCTGTAACGTGAACCCCCGTGGAATACCCTACCTCATTTGAGAGGGGCCAGGTATGTCATGTCCAAAAAACAAAATTGCAGTAATTTAAACCTGGGGCTACTTGATTTAGTCTTAACATGCAATTTACAACCTCCAACTTTTTATCTGTCAGTTCTGTTCCAAACTATTGTCTTCCCATTGCTGACTGACTTGCAACACCACACTCGTTTTTTTCTACCTTCTATAACTTACATGCGCTTGACAGTAACTTTGTTTCCTGTCCTAGATTCAGGCCTTTAATAATTGTGCTTGTGGGCCTAGGCAATAAGTCTGTCCGAAGCTCAGTCACTACTTGAGCTAGTTTAGGATATTGTAAGAACCTCATCAACCTAAAAGCTTTCCTGTGCTTCCTCAAATGTAATGAAGTAATCTCCTGGATATAGATATAGATCTCCCATTACATTACGGCCTCCCTGTTTTTATTGCACCACAGTTATGTCTCTGCTAATGTGCCTAAACGGGTGCTGACTCCAGGTATCCATACCATGGCCATAGGGTGGCCACTTCTTATCATTTGCAATACTCTTGCCCCAAACGTCCTACTCATTTTACCAAATAAGCCTGATTCACTGGGATTGTGCCCAACACATCATAAAAACTTCTCTCAGTGGGATCATCCATGCCTCTTTCAGCTGTCTCTTCTCTCAGTTATCTTCATCTTCTAACCAGTTCACTGTATGCCGCGACTGTGCTGCCATGTGTTATGAACCCAGCTGTGGGACCCCCAGGCCACCTGCCTCACACATTAATTTATAAGTGTCTAGGCAAACTCTGCTCCTTTGAACAGCTCAAACTAAGGAGCTTGGTATTTTCTCGAGTTCCTCAAATAAGTGCTACAGTATGGAACACATTTATTTTTTTCATAACGTTCAGACATCTCAGGAGGAAAACGGTCTTGTTCAGTGCTGTTCTACCCTTTAGAAAAAGTAGCGGTGTGTTCCGAAATTGAATTGATGTTATGAATGCTTTTGTCCATTTTCTCGTATTAGAACCATGTTTTTTCTCTGATGTGTGCGCCACTTGTAATCCCTGGTATCTAAAGCTTCTCAGCAGAGATCCATATCCAGGTAAAGTTCGCTAGTTAGTTTGGTCAGGTCCCCCACTTCTGGAACATCCAAACTTTCCCCATTTGTATGTTGCCCTGACACTAATCTGAAGCTTTAAGGTTCCTCCAACAATCTTGGTAAGAATTGTACTCTGTCTTGTGCTTTGTGCCTCTCTTTATCGCCCAACTCTTAGATACAAATTCACTGTTTCCTCCCAGGGAGATTTTCATACAATAGCCTGATGAAGACGGATTGATTTCCTTGTATTCCAACACTCGAAACGTATATTTATATTTTAATGCAAGGGTTTCAAATACATTGTTACACTTGTAAGCCTCCTCAGGTTCTCTGCAGTAATATTCCTGGGAATGAATCCACAGTGGTCTTCGGAGACGAGCTTTCCTACCGCCTGTTGTAGTCTCTTTACCAACACTTAATATTTTGGCTTATGTGTTTATATGACTCACTCTCTTCTAGGTCACTGACTGGTTACAAGCTCATTGTAATAATGGCCTACCTTATGGTGCTCTGTAATTCACCAGCTCCTAGGCCTCCTCTTACACCTCCACAAACCTCTCGGAGAGATGTCGGGTGAAGCGCCGATAATACTTCACCGGGAATCTTTTGCTCAGTAGCATATTACCCGTAGCATCTTTTTAATTGCTCCCATTAAATCCTCTTTCTTAATCTCACCCTTCAAGGTTTATCTTTTTTTCTCTGTTATCAGTTTCCCTTGGGAATGTCTTAAGGGGCCCCTCCCCATCTACTTATGGCTGTGTGTATGCATGGGCAATCTACCAAGCACTGCACTTATGCCTGCCTCCCTAGCAGCCCATCCTCCCACTGTCTGTGGCTCCTGGGGTATCATTGCCCTAGGTACTTCTCTCCAAGTAGTCAGCTTTGGAGTCTCCCTGATTTTGTCCCTCCCAGCGAAGCAGTTGTCTTTAGGTTTTATGTGTGAATTTATCTAGTGCACCCGAAGACATCACCAACTGGCCTCTGTGCTTCCATTACTCCCAATCTTTTCCCCAGTCCGTCTCTTATTTAGTGCCATTCCCCTCCTGAGTCTTGAGCGTCCTTGCCAGAAATAATTTCGTACTTTATATTCTAGTCATGTTCTCACCCTTCAAGACTAGCTTCATGACTTCCCATACAATAGTCTGGCTGCTTGCAGAGACCCAGTTGTTTTTCATTTAGTTAGTGATTGTAGTTTTCTAGGAAGATTGCGTCCTGCTGCGCCTCTGTCCCAAGCCTCTAGGTTTGTATACGTGTTCTTGTGCCCCCCCTTACATCTGAGCACTCATTGGAAATGCTCAGAGAAGTCTGTATCTAGGTACTGGCCAGATCGAAATCTCTGCTGCGCCCCCCCCCCCCCTCTCCCCCCCGGGACATCAGGATGCGATCCAGCCGATTATTGTTATTGCACATGCCTCAGTAATCGGATGTCGTGTCTGCAGCCAAATAACGACACAAGGCCCGGTTGTGGTGTTCCAGTGCTTTATTGCCAGACACAGTTAACCACTCAAAACTTTCTCCCTATCTAACATTCCCGCCACCCTCCTTTGCTATTTAACCCTTCGCCCTGCGTCACTGCAGGCACACCCCAAATGCGGTCGGCAAGGAGGGGTCACCAGGTTGACCCCTTCCAAATCCCGCACGGGTGGGTGCGCCCATAGTTCAGGCAGACACTACACTCCACCCCAACTAGATAAAAACCCACAAACACAAAAACAAGGGCAGGCCCAGACTGAGCCAAATCAGTCTTGGTGAGGTTAGCGAACATCATTATGACTCTGATCAAATGCCTTATGGCAAACAAGTACTCAGTCAGATATAAAATCAGTATATCGCCGGGACGGGTCTGGTTTGGACCGCAGGTGATACCTCTCAGTTCCTGACCGCCCTGACCTGGCCAGGGTCATGTCACTTGGAGTGCGTGAACCCCGGGCGTGCGATGGTGCTCCGTTTGTCGCTGAGGAAAGGTGATGCACGTGGGCAAAAGGTTCAGAGGTGACCCAGCATTCTGCAGGGGGCACCGGGAGCTGGGAAGTGGTAAGTATTGGATCTGCGCCGTCTTCATCACTTACGGACTGGCTGTCCATGGGGCCAGGCTTTTTGTGACCGGCCACTGGCGGAGCAGGAAGAAGCTTGAAGTGAGATACATTTCTTGTGACGCTTTCATTGCCTCTTGTCGCAGTGACCATGGTTCCCTTGAAGGCAGTCACCGTCCACCTCCTAGCTGAGAATGGCAGCCGGAACTTGCCACCTGGGTGGCGGTCTTCTACTAGCACCATGTCCCCCACTTGAATCATACTCTGACGAGCTCTCCGCTTCCAGGAAGCATAATCGTTGCAACTGGACTTTCTACTCGCGGACTGATTCTTAGCGCTGGGCTGATCGACCCAGAGAGGGTGATGAGGGATGGCGTCCATTACGACTCGTCCGAAACACAACTGGCTGGGCGCAATGCCCGTGGTGGCATGAGGAGTGACTCCATATTCTCTCAGAAAAATGTAAATGGCACTTTCAATGTTCTGTGATTCAGCCACGGCAATGCGGATAGTCTTGGACAATGTCTTTACAAATCTTTCCACTTCGCCATTGGCTTGGGGCCACCAGGGTGTGATTCGGCGATGAACAGTGTTCCTGAACTTCAAAAACTCAGCCCACTCATAGCTGTTAAACGGAGGCCTGTTACCGGTGCGCAGTTCCCCGACGAGGCCATGGGTGGCCATTAGCTTCTCCATTTTTGGGATGACCACATGAGCAGCGGTAAAGGGAACTAACTCGACCTCTGGATACCGGGAATAGTCGTCCATTACCACCAGCATGTACGATCCGTCAGGGAGACTCCCAAAGTCGGCACTCACCCTTTGCCACAGGACAGTTGTACCTTCTCCCGTGATGACAGGAGCTGGGGGATCAGGAGCGCCACTGGCTTGGCGACCAAACAGCTTTTGACAGTGTCCTCTACCTGCTGATCGAGTCCCGGGAACCAGACCTTGCTTCTCAACCTGCTCTTGGATTTGACGATGCCCTGATGGGCTTCATGCGCCAACAGTACCACCCTCGGCCCAAGACATGCAGGGAGCACGAGCTGGGGTCCACACAACAGGCAGCTGTCTTCGCTCACTGACAGCTCACGCCTTACGCGGAACAACACCTGGAGCGTTGTCCTGGCTTCTGTGGTATGAAAACTGGCAGGATGTTGCAGTTGCCGCCAGTCACCAGAATGCACAGCCTCGATAGCCATCAGCAGGCAGTCATCTTGCTTGGTGGCTTCCACTGCTTTATGGAGAGGGGTGGGCAACGGTCAGGCCCTGCCAACAAACTAGCCGCACATATTCTTCGGTCTCGAAGGCTTCCTCAGCCTCTTGAGGAGTGGCTGGGCGCGCGTGGTGCAATAAAAAGTCTGTTGGGATTTGGTGCCGGGTTGGTACTCCACTTGAAAGTCAAACTCCTGCAGCTGCAGGATCCACTTTTCAATCCGGGGGGACGGTTTCAAAGATGAGCCTTTGAAAAGTGGCAATAGTGGCTTGTGATCTGTCACCACTGTGAATGCTTTGCCGTACAGGTACAAATGAAAATGTCAGCACACCCAGTGGATGGCTATAGCCTCGCGCTCAATTTGGGAGTACCGCTGCTCTGTCGGCGTCAAAGTTCTACTCGCAAAAGCGATGGGAGCCCATGTTCCGCAGTCTTGCATCTGCGCTAATACAGCCCCTCATCCTGTAGGACTGGCGTCGACAGACAGTTGGGATTCTCGTTGAGGGTCGAAAAAGGCCAGGGTTGTGTCAGCTGACAGGGCCTTCTTGGTATTCCTAAAGGCTGTCTCTTGAGCTTCGCCCCACACCCAGGGATGGTCGACTTTGGTGAGGTCTCTTAAAGGTCCTGTGAGGTCTGATAGATTCGATATGAAACTGCCACAATTTGTGACCATGCCCAGGAAACTCCAGACCCTGGACACTGAGGTGGGAGCCGGAGCCTCTTGGATGTTCCTCACTTTGGCTGGGTCCGGGCCGATCCCGTGTTGAGAGAAACGGTAGCCAAAGAAGCTGATGCTGTCTTTGCCACTTCTCGCGATGCAGCGTAAGGCCATGGTCTTGCAGCCGAAGGAACACTGCGAGTGTGCGGTCTAGGTGGCTTTCAAGCATGGGGGCGTGCATGAGAATGCCATTGCTTGCATTCAATACACCTGTTAGTCCTGCGAGTACCCCTTTGATGGTATGTTGAAAGATTTCGTCAGCTCTCGATATACCAAAGATCAAACTTGTGTACCTCCACAGGCCTACATGGGTGGAGAAGGTCATGATTGGTCTGGAGTCGGGATGCAGTACCACCTGATGGTAACCTGACCGGAGGTCCATTTTTGAGAACCACTTTAAGCCTTACAGTTCACCTATTATGTCATCGATTGTTGGGCTGAGGTGCCTCTCTCTCTTGATAGCCTAGTTAGGTAGACGCATGTCCACGCAGATGCGGATGGCGTCATGCTGCTTGGGTTTCTTTGTGACCACAATCGGTGAGACCCACGGTGTGGGGCCAGATATCCTCTCAATGATTCCAACCCTCTGTAGGAGTACCAGTTCTTGTTTCACCTTGGAGCGCAGGTGGAAAGCTACTCGCCTGTGTCGGAGGGCGACAGGAGCCACTGAGTCATCAATGTGTAATCGGAGGGGTGGCCCTTTGAGGCTGCCAATGCTGCTGAAGAGGGTGTTGAATTCTTTGACAAGATCTTCTAGGCCGCTGGCATGGACACAGAAAGCTAATTGTACTAGGCCAAAGTACTGGGCGGTCTGGCAATTTAACAAGAAACCAGACCCTTCTTGAGACACATATATTTTTGCGGCGAGTTCCGTGCCCTCGTGTCCAACCTCTGCCGTGAAGGTCCCCACGATTTGTAGTGGATGAGCATTCCCAAAGGCGTAAACGAGTACGCTGGTCACCTGAGCTGAGGCCGTGTTGCGAGACAGTGGTATACCTCAGTAGCCATGAGGTTGATGGAGGTGCCCGTGTCAATCAGTGCTGGCACAGGCTGGATCTGCAGGGTGACCTGGCAGGTAGGCAAACATCGACTATGGGCTGTCTTTGGGTCGAGTGTTCTTATTATGTGGACCACCTGCGGGTCGTCATCCATGTTGTTGCTAGATGATGTGGTGGGGAGTGCTGTCACTGCTTTGACAATCTTTTTGGAGACAGGTGGTGCCTTGGGTGTTGACCGACACACCTTCCCGAAATGGTTGATCTTGCCGCAGGCACTAAACGTTTTTCCACGGGCCTCCTCCCCAACAACTAACAACATGGGAGGAGCAGGTCTTGGCTATACTGCATCCTGAGGGCCTCGCAGGAGTAGCTGGAGGAATGGACTATGGTAAGTAAAATCTTAACTATTACATCCCCCACCCTACCTACATGCTATCACACACCCCCATCACACCAACTCCTCACATATGTCCCACTATCACAAACCACCCATCCCAACAGCAAGCCCTGCATGCAACAACAAAACATGAACACCCATCACCAATGCATGGCCACTGCACATACCCACACACACCCCTAAACAATTATCACACAAGGTCCCACACAAGAATGCAAGCACTGGGGTACAGGGTCACCCACCCATTGCACACCATGACACACACAGATGCAATAATCCTGCCTTTACACCCCTGCAGGGCCCCTACCCAACGTCACCTGACAGGAGATTCCAGACATGTCCACTCCACCCACAGAAGAGGCCCACAGTGATGACAGCAGCTCTGTCCAACTGGATCTATATGACCAGCCCGGCCCATCTGGGACCTCGGGACAGTTGGTTCCCCTCACACTGGCACAAGCCACAACAGAGCCTCACCCCTCTGGAAACACCAGCACAGCACCCACCCAGAGGGCCCATACCTCTGTCCCCAGGACATGTCAAGCCGCAGTGTGTCCACCACTACAGGGAACCCAGGCTAACCCACCACCCCAACAACACCAGGGACCTGGGGGCAGTGGTAGTGGGAACACGGTTCAGGGGACAGAGGCCCAGGAACACAGGGGAACTGGGAGGGCTGCTGTGCGACAGGGGGAGGACAGGCCCAGGGAACCCACTCTCCAAAAGGCCCTCTCCAACATCATGGGAGCCTACCACCATTCCCAGGACACAATGGCAACAGTACTGGCCAAGTTTCAGGAGACCCAGTGGCTGTAGGAGGAACAGTATTTGGGGTTCAGGGAGGAACTTGAATCCATCAACACCACCCTGGGCACCATTGTAGGGATACTGAAGGAACACGTCAACACCAGGAGGGACACTGTGGCACAACAAGGGGCCCCTGACACTAGCCTTGATGATGAACTGCCCACCACCTCCGCCGTGCTAGTGGACAGGAGGCACCGCCACAGGACCACAACACCAGCACCCCACCCCATGCAGATGGAGAACCACCCCGCAAGCAGTCCCTGAGATCCAGGACAAAGACAGAGAACAATGCCAAGACCCCCACCAAGAAATGAGACCACCCTGATTGTCATCCTTCTGTCCCACTTTGTCACCCTGTCAATCCTTAAACTGCCCTAGCTCCACTTCCTATGCCCCTTTGGACAATGCACATGTGAGACTAATAAACTGGACTCACGGTCATTCCTCCACCATCACCCCTGACCATTTTACCACCCCCTCCAATATTTAGCATTTAAATAAACACCCTTAAAGCACAAAACAATCTGGCGTCAGTCTGTGCTTTCAAAAATGTATATTTGCAATAACTGTGTAAAAATGATATATCCATTGTATTGTCAACATACCTATGTCACACAGCTCTAGTCCACGAGGAAACAAAGCAGATGTCACACAGTGGGACCCACATCTGTGAAATTGAAAGGGAAAGTGACAACTCAGGGTCCATACGCTGGGTGAAGGTGACAGACAGATGAGAGGTAGAACAATTATATCAGATGTAGCAGGCAGTGATGTCTTTTTACCTGTGTCTCACTGGAAGTATTGTTGGATCACCGTGTTTCTGTTGTCGATGTCCTCTTCTTCTGTGTCCTCTTCTTCACTGTCCACAGGCTCCACAGCTGCCACAACACCTCCATCTGGACCATCCTCCTGCAGAAAAGGCACCTGTCGTCGCAAAGCCAAGTTGTGAAGCATACAGCAGGCCACGATGATCTGGCACACCTTATTTGGTGAGTAGAATAGGGAACCACCTGTCATATGGAGGCACCTGAACCTGGCCTTCAGGATGCCAAAGGTCCTCTCTATAACCCTCCCAGTTCACCCATGGGCCTCATTGTAGCGTTCCTCTGCCCTTGTTCTGGGGTTCCTCACTGGGGTCAGTAGCCATGACAGGTTGGGGTAGCCAAAGTCACCTGCAAATGTCGAGGGAAATCTGTTAGACACACACTAACTCTTAGGGACATCCCCAGACCCAGACACCTAGTCACACTGTATAGGCTCCATGTCCTCACCTAATAGCCACACACAGTGCCTCTGGAGTTGCCCCATCACATAAGGGATGCTGCTATTCCTCAAAATGTAAGCGTCATGCACTGAGCCAGGAAACTTGGCATTCACATGGGAGATGTACTGGTTGGCCAAACACACCATCTGCACATTCATCGAATGGTAACTCTTACGGTTTCTGTACACCTGTTCACTCCTGCGGGGGTGACCAAGGCCACATGTGTCCCATCAATGGCACCTATGATGTTGGGGCTATGTCCCAGGGCATAGAAGTCACCTTTCATTTTAGGCTGTGTTTCAGCAGGGCAGACAACACTCTGGACAACACGTTGGAGAACATAGGCTGGGACATTCCTGATGCTATGGCCACTGTCGTTTGAAAAGATCCACTTGCCAGGAAATGGAGTACTGACAGGACCTGCACTAGAGGGGGGATGGCGGATAGCTGACATCAGGTCTGGCTTCAACTGGGCACACAGTTCCAGGATTGTGGCACGATCAAGTCTGTAGGTGACAATTACATGCCGCTCCTCCATTGTCGACAGGTCCACCAGCGGTCTGTACACCGGAGGATGCCGCCACCTCCTCATCTGCCCCAGTGGACTGTGCTCTATGGAGGAGAACAGCGAGCAGAGAGTCAACCAACACTGAGTTACGTTAACACAACTTTATTCCTCAATTTTTTAAAACCGCTATGTGCCTGTATTAGTGTGTATGGAAGACCTAAATATGTGTGACGCATTAAAGAATAATGCCATGTGCCCCCCTGAAATGGCAGCTGCCTGAGCTGTAGGGTGGGACAAGGGGATATGAGGTAACTGCGCTGGTGTTGCACACCGTCACGGTAGGCGGTCCTAGACCGCGGCGCAATCCTGCATTGGTTAACATTGGACCCTATGGGTACGCACCGCCGCGGATGTGACCGCCATTTTCTCTCTGTTCAATCACTTGATACCTGATCTTCGACAGGAGAGGACCTACACTGCAAGTGCTGCTGTGACCTCATTCTGGAAGAGACAATGGCTCATGTGTCTGGGAAAAGAGCCCCTGCCTTCAGCACGGAGGAGATGGAGAAACTAGTGGAGGGGTCCTCCCCCAGTACACGCTACTCTACGGTCCTCCAGGCAAACAGGTAAGTACACTGTGAGCATGCCGAATGGGCAATGCCTGTGTGGAGTGGTGTGGATGGAAGATAGTGGGGGGGAGAATGAGGCGTGCATGAAACGACGGTGAGTGCATGTGCGTCATGCAAGGGTAGGGATGCGGGCCAATGACTGTGATGGTGCGAACGGTTATATCTTCTCCTTTTCCCCTCTACTAATCCTTTAGGTCAGCGCCCCCCAGAAGAAGGATATTTGGCGAGCCATCGCCAAGGAAGTCTGGGCCCTGGGTATCCACCACAGACGGAGCACCCACTGCCGGAAAAGATGGGAGGACATTCGCCGCTGGAGCAAGAAGACGGCGGAGGCCCATCTGGGGATGGCCTCCCAACGTGGAGGGGTGCCCATCGCACCATGACCTCCCTGATGTTCCGGATCCTGGCGGTGGCGAATTCGGAGTTGTATGGGCACTTTAGGGCATCACAGCAGCCACAAGGGGGTGAGTACAGTCACATTCAGCTGATTCTGCACGTAGTGGAGGTGTCTGGGTGGGGAGGTGGGCTGTGAGTTCCCCTAGGTCAGGTCGAGTTTAGTAGGCAAGGTCCCGTCGTAAGGCAGGCCATGTGGCACCCCACCCCACCCCACCTGTGTTCAGAGCCAACTACACCTAATCAGGCTCCTGTGACTTCCATGTGTGCAGCAATCGGGCATAGGCTTTGTGCCACCCCCCCCTACCAGCACCGTCCTCCCAGCAGCCCCTTAACATGTGCCCCGTGGCCGCTCACCCAGGACGGTGGGCATCGCCTTTGCCCCAGGCACCTCAGCCCCTGCTCCAATCAGCCCTGCTGCCCTCAGTGAGGAGGCCATTGATCTCCTCAGGTCCCTCACTGTTGGGCAGTCTACCATTTTGAATGCCATCCAGGGTGTAGAGAGGCAGTTGCAACAGAACAATGCATACCTGGAGGGCATTCATTCTGGTCAGGCAGCCCAACAGCGAGCTTTTCAGACTCTGGCCTCAGCACTGATGGCAGCCATTGTCCCTGTGTCCAGCTTCCCCCCTCCAACTTACTCTACCCAGACCCAAACCCCTGTACCTCAGCCTATCCCAAGCACACCATCAGACCAGCATGCACACACCTCAACACAAAAGTGAAGCTCTGGCAAACATAAGCCCCACACATCCCACAGGCACTCACACAAGCATCATGCCCATGCACACATACCAAAATCCACTGACTCCACTGTGTCCCCCTCCTCCACGCCGACCTCCTCCCTCCCATTCTCGTCTCCACTCACACCTGCATGCACTACATCTTCAGCCACTACATCCATCACCAGCACACCCATCACCACACCCCGCTCACGTGCACTCACCACCCCCAATACCATTCACACATCCACTGTGTCCTCTCCTAGTGTGTCTGTGAGCCCTCCTCCCAAGGTACACAAACACAGCCACACACCCACCCAACAGCCATCCACCTCACGACAGCCTCCAGCCCATGCACCTTCACCCAAAGTCAGCAAACAGACACCTCCTACAACCACTACCTCTTCATCCACTCCCAAACCCCCTCCATCTACCCGTCCCAGGGTATCCAAAAAACTTTTCCTGTCCAACCTTGACCTCTTCCTCTCACCTCCCCCATCCCTTCAGTCCCCTAGAGCCCGCCTTTCCAGGTCCCAACCCAGCACCTCAGCCACCACATCACCAGGCACAGTGGTGCCAGCAGTAACCGGCTTCTGGAGTGCGCCAAGCAGCAGGGCAGCCAGTGTGCCAAGGAGCCAGACCACGGACAGTCCCCCACCTCAAAAGCATAAAAAGTTGGCCAGTGCCCGGTGGGAGAAAGGCAAAACATCTACAGCCAAAGCCTCTCCCAGGAGTACAGTTGGGAGTGGGAAGACAGCTGTGTCACCATCCAAGGTGGGGAAGGGGCACAGAAAGACAGGCAAGTCGCAGAAAACCTGCACGGTGGACAAGACCGCCACCAGCACCGCGGCCAAGGACACCGCCATCACAAGCACCACTTCAGAGGACACTGCCGCCACAAGCACCGCTGCCAAGGACACCGCCGCCACAAGCACCGCTGCCAAGGACACCACCGCCACAAGCACCACTTCAGAGGACACCGCCGTCACAAGCACCGCTGCCAAGGACACCGCCGGCACAAGCACAATTTCAGAGGACACCGCAGCCACAAGCACCGCTGCCAAGGACACCGCGGCCACAAGCACCGCAGGCCAATGAGCGCCAAAAGCTCCAACGCTACTGGGGCTGCCACGAGCAGGATGAAGCACTCTGGGCACAAAGCCCCCTCCAGAACCAGTGGAGTATCCCATCCACTCCCTCTGTCCTTGGCAGGATGAAGCACTCTGGGCACTAAGACCCCTCCAGAACCAGTGGAGAAAGACATCCACTCTCTTTGTCCTTGGCAGGATGAAGCACTCTGGGCACAAAGCCCCCTCCAGAACCAGTGGAGTATCCCATCAACTACCTCTGTCCTTGGCCGGATGAAGCACTCTGGGCACAAAGCCCCCTCCAGAACCAGTGGAGACCGTTATCCACTTGAGAGACTGTGGCTTTGCACTCCCCAGCATACAGCAGTGGGCAAACCACCCACTTGAGAGACTTGTGAGACTGTGGCTTTGCAATCCCCAGGATAAAGCAGTGGGAAAACCAACCACTGTAGAGACTTGTGAGACTGTGGCTTTGCACTCCCCAGGATAAGGCAGTGGGCAAACCACCCTCTTGAGAGACTTGTGAGACTGTGGCTTTGCACTCCCCAGGATAAGGCAGTGGGCAAACCACCCACTGTAGAGACTTGTGAGACTGTGGATTTGCTCTCCCCAGGATAAGGCAGTGGGCAAACCAACCACTGTAGAGACTTGTGAGACTGCTGCTTTGCACTCCCCAGGATAAGGCAGTGGGCAAACCACCCACTGTAGAGACTTGTGAGACTGTGGATTTGCTCTCCCCAGGATAAGGCAGTGGGCAAACCAACCACTGTAGAGACTTGTGAGACTGCGGCTTTGCACTCCCCAGGATAAGGCAGTGGGCAAACCACCCACTGTAGAGACTTGTGAGACTGTGGCTGTGCATTCCCCAGGATAAGGCAGTGGGCAAACCACCCACTGTAGAGACTTGTGAGACTGTGGCTTTGCACTCCCCAGGATACATCCATGGGCATGGAGCCCCCTCGTGGATTTGGCGTCGTGCACTCATCTGGCTGAGGTGCCCCCCCTTCCCTTCCCCCTGAGGTGCCTGTTGTATTTCAAACTGATGCCCCAGCAGTGTTCTTTCCGTTTTGATTGCGTATCTTGTGTGGGCCTCGTCCATGCATTTTGGGCCCAGTGGTCCACGGACTTTAATGGTGGAATACCTTGGACTTGTATTATTGGTGTATATATTTGTTAATAGTGTATATGTATTTTTTGAATACTGAATTTTAATCGATTACAAACGTTCAACTCATTTCCTTTTGTCTTTGCATTCTTCCAGGGGGATTGGGGGTGTAGCTGTAATGTATCATGATGTATTTGTGTGTGTGTTGTGGTGGGTGAGGGTGGAGGTGTTTCGTGTTGTGTGTGTGTGTCACTCTCTTTTCCCTCCCCCCTCCCCTGTGTCGTAGGTGCAGTACTCACGGTGGTCTTCGCCGCCGGCGTTCGTGCTCCTGGTAGAGGAGCAGGAAGACAAAGGCAGGGAGTATGTGGAGTTCGGGTTCCATGGCGTCCTGGTTCCTCGTGGGGTGTGTAGAGGTGAGCGTTTTCCCTTCCAAGTCCTGTTTCTGCTGTGTTTTTGTTCGCGGTGAATCCGCCCGGAAAAAGGTGGCAGATTGGACTGTTGTAGTACTGTGGGCGGTACTTTGTCCCCCGCCTGTCTGTTGGCGGTTACCGCCGTGGTGTTTTTTGTACCGCCGTGGTGGTCGGAGTGTTAAAGTGGCTGTCTATGTTGGCGGTTTCCGCCACTGTTGTGATTCCATTTTTTGTTCCGCCGGCCTGTTGCCGGTTTTACCGCCGCTTTAACACCGACTGCCAGGGTTGTAATGACCACCTATATCTCCCTCTAAATCACCTTTTGTGTTCTGCATTCTAAGAGTTTTCCAGGTGCAATCCGCACTGGAACCCCGTCCCGCACAAGCAGAATAAAGCAGACACCTCGTTTTTTGCAACTTCCCCTTCATCTGCCCTGCCAGATGCATCTCTTACATACAGGCGATAGCAATCCTGTATCTTAAGGTATGAGTGTACAGAATATCTCTTGGTAAAGTCCTCGAGAACTCAGACATTTCAGGTAAGTAACTTGAACAGGCTCCCCGTTTCCAGAGTTCATAATGGCAATTGAACTCAGCATTCCTACTCCCTTGTGCTGCGATGTCCATGCATACTCACTGAGCAATGAGATGCTCTGCCCCGCTCTATCCTACATGGACCATGTCTCTGCTTGCTCCTGTATGTGACATTCATTCGATTTGATAACCCATCCGCACCATTCCCTAATTGGTGTGCAGTTATTCTCTCCCTTAAGCCTTTATTAAGGTCAAACACAGATACGCAAATGTGTAAACTTATCACTGAAAACCACCTTATAGTAGTCTAACCTATCTTTCAATGCACAGGGACTTTTCTCTGGGGGTGGGGGTTGGGGGAGTTGCCCTCCTATCCACCATTCAGTTTTCTGGATTGGTTATTTTCCCAAGTTGCCATTCACACAGCCAGCCCTCTCTCTAGGGTAGGTGATTATATAAAAGCCACGCAGTTACCCACTACCTTCTAGTATATTCTCAATCTGTTTGCAGACGTCCCAAACACTGCACCCCTGAATACCTCTAAACGTATGCATGTGCTTTTGACAGGTCCAGAGTCCATGCTCGAGGAACCCAGTATGTCACCTGGCTGATCCCTTCTCCCATTGCTTATTCGCAAGATTGGGCTTCATCTTTAAAGCCTCAGTTCCTGACACTCAAGTACATTTTCCCATTCAGGCTTCCATTTAAGTCTCTGTTTATGGATTTTCTCATGTGCACGTCAGTTGTTAGTGTACCTGCTTCTCTGACCACAATTCTGAAAGTAGGTTTTGATTGTCCCTCCGGACTCTACTTGCCACCGACCAAGCCCAAGACTTCCTCTGCGTTCCTCACTGTATACTTGAACTGCTGGCAACCCTCATCCTGTCTCCCTTCTCCAGCCTTTCCCACACTTCATCCAGGGTGTGGAAGAAGTATAATTGTCTGTCATATATGACTCGAAGTTTGGGTGGACAGTGTAGCATATATTTGAAGTCCATTGACTTCAATTTTTGTTTCACCACTTGAAAGGTTGTACTTAGGGGTATATTTATACTCCATTTGAGTGGAATTTGCGACATTTGTTTTACTCAAATTTGGCGCAAAACTAACTCTATATTTATATTTTGACGTTAGACATGTCTAATGTCAAAATATTGGAGTTTGCACCATTTTTTAGATGCGTGAACCTACCTGGCATCAATGAGATGCAAGGTAGGCGTTCCCACCTAAAAAATGGTGCTAACCACAAAGCCCCATATTTATCCCCCAATGCTAAATGCAAAATAATGGTGAAAAGCTTGCTTTGCACCATTATTTAACACTTGGGTCAGGCCAGGCGTTAGGGGATCTGTGGACCCATTTCCATGGTGAAACACCATAGAATGGTTTCACAGGTGCCCTCCTCAAGCCCCAGGAACACCCCCACCCACACCAGCGGGATCCCGGAGGATGGGGTACCCCATCCCAGGTAAGTAGAGTAAGTATTGGTAAGTATTATTTTGTTTTTATTAAGGGGCCTTCGGGGCCCAACGTGGGCCCCACTGCATGGCACAGGATGCAATGGCCATGCCCAGGGGACACTGGTCGCCTGTGCTGGCCATTGGGGTGGTGGGCATGACTGCTGTCTTTTCTAAGACCGGAGTCATGTGGTATGGATTGTTTTGCGCCCACAAATGACGCTAGGCTGGTTAGAGGCATTTTTTTTCCTCTAACCAGCCTAACGTATTTTTTTGCTGCAAAACCCCCTTCTCTCAGACCTCCATCCCCACCCAGCTAACATAATGTTTTTTTATGCTAGCCCACCCTTTGTGCCGGCCTGTGCCATTCCATAAATATTGCGCCCGGTTGGCGCGCAGGAATGACGCAGGCCGGTGCTAAACGTTTTGATGCAATGCTCCGTTAGTGCAGTTTTACATCTTAGTTTGCACTTTACAACCATATTCTGGAAAAAAGTCTGCCACCTGGTCCTCAAAGTGTGGGTCTACCTTCTTCCTAGTGTTTTGTAAAACAGCATCCCTATCTCTGCAATTAAACAGCTGTGCAATAATTGCCCTTAGAGGTTTCCTAGACTGAAGAAGTGCAACCAGTGCGAGGCCTCTTCATGAAAAGGTAGTTTGAAAGTCCATTGTGTTACATGACCTCTGTGATCCATTGCTTCAGGAACAGTGCCATTGAGAGACTCCTCACATGTTCAGCAAACCCCAAGGTGAGGATATTATTCTGTCTAGTTCGCCCCTTTGCTCTCCAGTTCGTGTGCTTTTGTGGTCACCTCCATGACTACTCTTTTTATTTCTCTTTTTGTGGTCTACAGTTTATTTAGTTTCTCAGGCCCTCTCGTATGCTTTTCTGAAGGTCTGCTGCTATGAAGTTAGCCTCTATTGTAGAGTGTCTATTTTATTCTCTAATGCCAAGTGTGAACTCCACTAATCTGCAGTAGCTCCACCAAGGTGTGCTCAGCCACATTCTCTTGCAATTTTGCGTCTAGGTGACTCCTTCTTATCTCTCTCCTGTTGCCATTATGAACTATTGTATTTTGATTTGTTGAACAGCCTTCAATGGTTTGACTCTGCCTATGTTTCCTACCAGCTTGCCCTGTTGTCCACGGAATGGAGATTTTCAGAACCGCACTGCCATTTGTCAAGTACTTCTTCATCAGAAAACACTCAAAAAGGCGGTGCACCGCAATATGACCAAACAAATACGTTGTATGAAGTAAAAGAGGAGTCCAATGCTCTGGCAGTGCAGATGAACAGTACTTCTTTAATAGTTCTTTGCAAGTCCGAAGTGTTAATTTCACACAGTTCCGTAGATGAGACGTGTTAGGATAAAGAATAAAACAGCCTTGTGTTCTCGCATTTCGGTAGGCAAATTGGATAATACTAAGAGTGAACAGCCAACGCGTTTCGCCCAGTTAGAGGGCTTCTTCAGAGCTGTAATACAACCATAAACAGATATGTATACTATGCCATCAATTGCAAAGAGATATAATTACAAAAGTAAGGGTGAAAATTCAAATTACGAAAGTAGATGAGGAAATGCTGTGTGCCAACACATTAATAGAAGTGATGAGCCCGTGCAGATATCAAGATGGACGTGTTCCATATCATGCAGAAAGAATTATTTAAAGGGATGTGTCAAGATGACCAACCAATGAGTTAATTGAATATAGAAAAGATATTTACAAGAGTATATATACAAGGTGTTAGTGTGTATCCAGTGGCAAGTGAAATCCCAAAAAGAGGGGCGTACGGGTGAGAAGTTAAACAGGTAAAACAAACTGCGAAAAGACATACCAAAGATGGTATCCAGTCAGTCAAAATAGTAGCAAATGCAGTAATAAAATAGTGACCTAACAAGAAAACCAAAAAAAGGGGGTAAATGTAAAGCGGACAGGGTGTTAATCATGAAAGAATATTATTCAATAGGTCATTTCGAATATATGCTTCAAAGTGGTGGTAACTGAGCCTTTTTGAGTGCTTTCCAGTGGGGCTGTCCCAGCCCTGTTTAGCTCCTTTTTGCAGCAGGAGCTTTGGTGAAGTTGCACGCTTATGGAGACCCAATAGCAGTATTGTTGTTTACTTATTTGTATCTACTACTGGGTACTTACAGGGATGGTGCGTTGTCTATGAGCTTGCTGCAATCTTCTCTGCCTGCTTTTACTTCTTCATCAGCTTATGGTATTCACCACTATTCTGACCTGCAGCTGCCTGCCAGGTTTTAGTGAGTAACTTGCAACTTACTTCTCCTTGCCCGGGATGCAAGCTTCAAAGAAGGATCTCCTGGAGTGTTGTTCATGTGTTGCCTGCCACCTCACTTTGGGCTGGTATACCTTGACCTCGGGTCACTATCAGTGCATGAACCTGTCTCTGTGTACCTCACATGTGCTCCACCTCTCATTTCACCAGATGCTGGGTCAGTTAGCTGGTAACCAAGACCAGGTATCACTTTGTGTCATGTTCGGGCCTCCACCGTCTCTGAACTACTTCAACCTAGCCCTTCCAGACCTTGAGGCCAAGCAATCTTACACAAAGTCAATCCCCTGCCAATTGTCACTGACATTCCCATCTCTGCCTGTTTCCCTGTTCAGTGGTGGTCACCCAGCTCTCCTTATGTCTTAGCCAGTGTGGGAACCTTCATGTACTGCCAGGCAAGGATCGCTCCACCTACCAGCACATGGGTGCAGGTCTTCCTTCCTCTCTGTGGTGGCAAGGTGGAACATACCTCAGCTTGTGCTGCTTCTTTCTACACCTCTGGTAGCCCTCTCCATAATACTCTTCGCTGATGGGGAGTGTCCACCTATCTTATGCAGTCTGCCTTGGACTGCCTTGGACTCCAGTCATGGCCCTCGGTTCCACTGGTCTCTTCCTGATGCACTTTATAGCAAATGCAACTAATATGCCACCCCACACCGCAGACCTCAATCAATTGTGGGGGTCCACAGTTTTACATCTGACTGCCCTGCTGTATCGAGATGGGGTTGGATTGGCACCCCAACCGTCATCCACCAGCCACAATCTTGGATTTTCCCTTCAATACCTTTTCAAAGCCCTATAACCTCAAGTAATGGGGCAAAGAACTGCCAGGAATATTTAAGATTTCACGAGTGTGAGCAGGAGCAGCACTCTAGTGTCTCCTGACCAACCAACCTTGAGGCCCAAAGCTATTGAAACCAAGGTCCCCTCAATCACTTTCTGCCAACAAAATGTTACTACAGAAAATTGAGAAGAAATGGCACCACAGTAAATATCCATAGACCTTGCGTTACTTAAATTCACAGAAACACATACACAAAATCTATCTAATTTGAATGCTGACTGTTTGAAAGTGCAAATTGGTAATCCAAGCAACGACTCACAAGCACTATTCTCCACTAGTAAGTACTTTCATTCCTTGCTTCCTTCATAAATACCTAAAGCTGAAGTAATTGTCAGCAAAAATGGTATCTTCAGAGACAAGATTGTGAAAATCACAGCTTAATTCCAAAGATTTTGAGAATGGCT